>NC_141611.1:37584681-38184681 GCF_047967505.1 Dipteris shenzhenensis
TAGAGGGAGGGTATGGGAAGAGAGAGAGAGAGAGAGAGAGAGAGAGAGGGGGGGGGGAGAGAGAGAGAGAGAGTGGAAAGAAAAAAGAGAGAAAGGGGGATTGTAGAGAGGGAGGTGTAAGGGGGAGAGAGAGAGAGAGTAAGGGAGTGAGATAAAAGAGAGAGAAAGTGAGAGAGAGTGTGTGTGTGTTAGAGAGAGGTGGTGGTGTGGGAGGGGGGAGGTGCAGATGGAGGGGGAGGGGGGAGGGGGAGGTGGAGATGGAGGGGGGGAGGGGGAAGGGGGAGGTGGAGATGGAGGGGGGAGGGGGAGGGGGTGGTGGAGATGGAGGGGGGAGGGGGAAGGGGGAAGGGGAAGGTGGAGATGGAGGGGGAGGGGGGAGGGGGAGGTGGAGGTGGAGATGGAGGGGGGAAGGGGAAGGGGGAGGTGGAGATGGAGGGGGAGGGGAGAGGGGGAGGTGGAGATGGAGATGGAGGGGGGAGGGGGAGGGGGAGGGGGGAGGGGGACATGGAGGGGGAGGGGGAGGGGGAGGGGGAGGGGGAGATGGAGGGGGAGGGGGGGAAGGGGGAGGTGGAGATGGAGGGGGAGGTGGAGATGGGAGGGGGAGGGGGAGGGGGTGGTGGAGATGGGAGAGGGGAGGGGAGGAAGGGAGAGAGGGGAGGTGGAGATGGAGATGGAGGGGGAGGGGAGAGGGGGAGGTGGAGATGGAGATGGAGGGGGAGGGGGAAGAGGGAGGTGGAGATGGAGGGGGAGGGGGGAAAGGGGGAGGTGGAGATGGAGATGGAGATGGAGGGGGAGGTGGAGATGGAGGGGGGAGGGGGAGGGGAGGGGGAGGTGGAGATGGAGGGGGAGGTGGAGATGGAGGGGGAGGGGAGAGGGGAGGTGGAGATGGAGATGGAGGGGGGAGGGGGGAAGGGGGAGGTGGAGATGGAGGGGGAGGTGGAGATGGAGGGGGGAGGGGGAGGGGTGGTGGTGGAGTTGGAAGGGGGAGGGGGAGAGGGAGAGAGGGGAGGGGGAGGGGGTGGTGGGGAGGGGGAGGGGTGGTGGAGATGGAGGGGGGAGGAGGTGGTGGAGATGAAAATGGAGGGGGGAGGGGGAGGTGGAAATGGAGGGGGGAGGGGGAGGTGGAAATGGAGGGGGGAGGGGAGGGGAGGGGTGGTGGAGATGAGTGGGGAAAAAAAGAGAGCCAACTTGAGGACGGAAATCGAAAAGAGGGAGATGGTCATCTGAACGCTCTCCAATCTCTTTCTCGATGTAACGGGATTGTTGTGGAACAATGGACGGTGGGTGGATGGCTAGGTTATCACTACGAGATGGGCTCAAAGTCACTTACAATGTGAGGATGGGAGTAAGGTGGTGGTCGATGGAGAGGGAGGAGTGTCTTGCGTAGGGCTCGAAATAGAAGAGAATGGAGGCAAAAAGTGAAAGATTAAGAATGAGGGGGTGGAGTTGGTTTTTATAGGATTTGATTTTAGGTTTAGGGTTTAACCCTAAACACTTCCCGAGCCATAACTCTTGATGGATAGCTCAGTTTGCTTTTCTGAAAAAAGGTAAAATGATCAAAATTGCAAGCTCTACGCATTCGTGTCCACTACCTAGCCTGATTGCATATCATGTGGCTTCTATTTAAGAAATTAAGAAAATTTCTTAAGGTAGTAACCCAAGGTTGATGCTTGGGGTTGATATGTTTGGCTAGAAATGGAAAAAAAATTTACTCTCCTTGCCCTTAAGTGTTATGTTCATGAAAGTTCAAAGTAGTTTGTTGTTTTACACATACCTACATATGTTTACTCACTACTTGAGATGCTAGCCTCCCTGGCAGCGGCGTCAAATGTTGGCTCTTTCCTATTGCTTTCATAGGAAGAGCTGGGTATTCTATGTTTGCAGGGTTCTGAGGCTTTTTGTCACCTACAGATATATTGGGATTGTCGGTTGTAGTATAGGTGTAGCTTAGGACCTCGAGTCGTGTTCCAATGAGAGACGTAGGCTTAAGTGTGGTAAGCAAACAAAGTGCATGCATGTGTAAAAGGAACGTAAATCATCTTTGTTAAGGTAATGAAGGCTTTCGCCTTCATTGGGGGTTGTAGGGTTTAGGAGGAGTTTAAGGGTTAGAAGGAGGTTCCAGGGTCAGAAGGAGGTTCCAGGGTTCAAAAGGAGGTTCCAGGGTTCAGAAGGAGGTTCTAGGTTTTAGAAAGAGTTCCAGGGTTTAGAAGGAGGTTCCAGGGTTTAGAAGGAGTACAAGGTTAGAAGGAGGATCCAAGGTTCAGAAGGAGGTTCCAGGGTTTAGAAGGAGGTTCCAGGGTTTAGAAGGAGGTTCCAAGGTCAGGGTAGAGTACATGGTGGAGAACTCGTCTCCCTCGTAGATCATGGAGTTTTAAGGGTGGAGGAACAAAGGGTTTAGGGAGAGCATAGGAGTGGGAGAGGAAGAAGGTTTAAGAGCATGGGGGAAAGAAGAGAGAGGAGGGAGGAGGAGGAGGGAGGAGGAGGAGAGAGGAGGAGGAGGAGGAGAGAGGAAGAGGAGGAGGAGGGAGGAGGGAGGAGGAGGAGGGAGGAGGAGGAGGAGGAGGGAGGAGGAGGAGGGAGGAGGATGTTGAGAGTCTATGCCAACACCACAAAAGTAAATCATGAAGCCTAATCACCTATAGTCACTCATTACCATGCACTCTAGTAGTCTACTGAGCATGCAATCCAAGTGACTGGTGATTTACTACACTCGTAGTAATCATGCATGCAAGCCCAGTGGTGGTAACTGGAAGGTGAGTAATTGCAGGCCAATGCGGTGGCTAGTAATTAACTACTAGCCCAATGGAATCTTAGCCGCCACTATAGACATGGTTGGTAATCTTAGATGCCACCACCTCTAATCACTCATTACCATGCAAGGTAATACTGTCCCCTTGAATTAATCGAAATTTGGGCCAACCACCACGGTGACTCTCACCTTGACAGTGTAGTTGGGCTACAAACTTAAACCTCTGCTATTCCATTCCCTTAAATGTTTTATCTTCTATCCCTCTCGACCATTTCTTGTTTCATCTTCTATCCCTCTCGACCATTTCTATCTCCCTTACACTCTTCTTGCAACTTCTATCCCCTCTCGTAATGAACCTTGCACAGTCTAGGAGTTCCTCACACAATCTTTCCTCCCCCTCTACAGCACAGTGCGAGAGCGTCTCCTCCCTTGATCATTTCTCATGATATGAGAGGAATTGTGAAGTTTTAGCAGGTTCAAGCAGTAGTAGAGCAATTGAAAGGATGTGATGTATCTTTCTCAAGGCCAAGCTCCAAGGATGTGATAACTAACCTGAAGAATTGCATGGATGGCAAATCCCAATTATCATCTCAGCCCACTGGAGTTGCAATGCACCTTATGGCATCTACCCTCAAAGGGATTTTTTTGAGCAATACGATAAGAAGATGTCTCAGAAGGTGACTTTTCTACAAGACAAATCCACCAATGTAGCAAAGGCAACACAACTTGAGAAAATTTTCAGGGATGGTATAGAAGCCACAAGTGAGGGCCTTGTAGGCACAAGAGCAAGCTGAGGCTAATGCAAAAATGGTCGACATGGAAAGACATAGAAGAGAAGAAGCAGAGAAGTACATCAAGGAGCTCTGAGATAGGCTTGAAGAAGTGAGAAGTGATGGGCACATCATAGACAAGGAGCTAGCAATGATGCGAAAGGAGCTTGAATACCAGAGGGTCAAAAAGGAGGGTCTTTACAAATGGCTTTGCAATATGCAGAATGCATTGAACATTGAAAAAGACCAGATGATGGAGGAGCTGAAAAGGGAGAATGCAAAAACCAAAAAGGTGATGCAAGAACTGTGAGAGAGCTTCAAGGCCTGGAAGGATGGGGCAGAGGGCAACTGGGGTGGAGAAGACAATGAGGTAGCTCTCCAGGCAAAGAAGGATGCAGAGAGCAGCCACAGTGGAGTAAGTTGCAGCAACCATAGTGAGGGTTGTTCTTTCAAAACATTATTGGAAGTTCAAAGAGTATGCTACAAGACCCTGCAACAAGATTACGATAGGGTTGTTCACGATCTTGCCGCGGCTTTCAACTGTTTTGAAAAGAAATCCGTTGTCCTAAGAGATTTCCAAACTAGAGTGGAAATCTTGGAAACGGCCCATGTTGATGTTTCTGAGCAATTTAAGCAACTTCAACAGATGCTGAGGGATTCAAATGGAGCCATTGCACAATGTGAGAAAAGAGTGGAGGAGATGAAGGAGAACATCTGTAGCCTTAGGATGAGGGAGGAAGGAATCAAGAAGCAACTTCATCATGTACAAAGCAAGACTATGGTATTGACGGCCACAATACTGCTGCACCAACAATCTAGGCATTGAGGATTCGCCCACCAGCCTTCACTGAAGGCAAGCTAGATGGTACGAACTACACTCTGTGGAAGTTTAAAATTATTACTATTCTGGATTCATATAAGCTTCTGGAGACATTACTGGGGACCCAGAACCACAAGGAACCCCCAACCCAGCAAATCCAGGGAGTACGATACCTCCTAATGCTGACCTTCTACGAGCTTGGAAATGCAAGAACGTAGATGCTCTATGTGCCCTGGTTACAAGTACTAATGATAGTGTTTTGACCTTAATTCAGCATAAATCTAAGGCAACTATGGCATGGAACATATTGAAGAGTTAGTATGAGACACGGAATCAGACAAGGATCTAGAGCCTGGAGAATCAGCTCGCAACTAACAAGTTTAATGAAGGAGAGACAGCGGAGGCATTCATAACCCGAATCAAAAATCTGCGTGACTAAATGGCTGGTGCTGGGATACAAAAGACTAGCGAAGAGCTAGCTCGGCGGTGTCTCCGAATATGTCCACCAAGCTTTGATGGACTGGTAACAGTGCTTAACACTCAGGTGAGAGCCCACCAACCATTGTCATTTGAGGAGTTCTATGCTTTACTTATGGAGGAGGAATTGAGGCTTAAAGCTCGAGATGGAGGCAGCAATGGGGATGCTGCATTCTTTGCCACTGCGAAAGGCAAAGGTGGTTCCTCCATCAAAGGTGAGTCCTCTACTAGTGGTCAACTTGATAGCTGAAATCCTCTTTGGGATTGAAATCAGTGTCTAGGTACATTTTGTATCAGTCTGATGCAATTCCTCGCTTGCAAGAAACATATTTCCATGTTCATTTGCAAAATGATTGTGACTAAAATGTCCACCACGATGATTTCCTCTTCCTCGGGAATTCCCTTGCTGGATTGACCGCCTTGGTTGTACTACTTTTTGCGGCAATCTCTTTCATAGTGTCCAAACTTGTGATAGTAGTTGCACTGAATGTTTGACACATTGGTGGATGCATTCCCTCGTCCTTGGAATCTTCCTCGATTGGAATGATTTTCTCTTTGCTGATTCTGATGTTGCTAAGGATGATGCTGATGCTGATTCTGACTTTGATTTTGTGGATGATGACCACTTTTTTGGTATGATCTACCTCTGTTTTTGCCTTTGCTTCTGTCTGAAGCTCTGAATGCCTAATCATTAGAATGACCTTTATGTGCTTAAATGGCCTGAGTCCTGAGTTCTTCACTAAGTAGGACTGACTGAAGTTCTTCCAGTGTTGGAATTTGCCGTTGGTGGATGGCAATACTCTGGACTAGATTCTCGTATCCCTCTCTTAGTCCATTCAGAATGACATGAACCATTTCTGCAGGATTCATAGTCTCTCCTACTACTGCAAGTTGATTCTTGTAGTCTTTTATGCGGAGTACATAAGCATGACTGGTTTCACTGCTATTGTGAAAACTTTGGTTGATCTGGTTTCTCAAGGTGAGAATCCTGGATGTGTTCTTGGACTCGTAGAAAGCTGCGAACATATCCCATGCTTCTTTTGATGTCTTGACTATTGAGCTGTCCTAGCATGACATCTTACACATTCTTCTTGATCAGGTGATAGGCATACTTGTCTTTCTTATCCCATTCTGCTTGAGCTCGAGCAATGGTAGGATCTGCTACTGGTGCAGAAACTGTTTGTGTAGATGTAGATCTCGATGTAGATTTTGTTGCTGGTGCTATGATAGCAGATGGAGTAGAGCTACTGGTAGCTGGATCGGCCAATGGTCTAGGTGTAGACCCATCAACATACTCCCATTTGTCCTAAAGTACAAGAATGCTCTCCATTCGGTATTTCCATGTACCGTAATTGGAGTTGTCTAACTTAGCAGATGCCTCCAGATTGAGGTTGCTAGTCAACATGGTGCAAGAAATGTACTCAAAATGTGCCGTGAAAATCTCTGTATGAATCAACTGCAAATACACTGAATATGCCAAGTGAAATCTTTGTACCGTTGGTGAAGATAGAACTGCAGTATATAAAATATGATATGTATTACAAGGCTTGTGGCAATGATGCGGGGAATAGCCAAGAGGCTTTACAAGGCTGAAATGATGTGCATGATGCCGTGAGATAGCCGAATAGGCTTTACAATGGTGGCATATGTGTGTGAAATCAAGTGCTATCTACCCACTGAATCAATCTGCAATGCCTCTGAACTCTGAAGTTTGCTCATTGAACTGATGAACGTAAGGTTTCAGGTAATGTAATGATGTGAAACCGGATGTGAGCGTAGGGACGGTACTAGTCGAGAATTTTGGGCATGGCTTAGATTAGCAACTTGGGGAAATTCAAAGCGTCCCCTCTATGGCAATCTAGTCTACTCTGATCTAGATCTAAACCAACCATCGATCGATGAAAGAACAGCAAATAATTCCTTTTCTTTTGTTCTTTTCAAGTGTTGGGTCAGATGCATCGATGTAGAGGCAAATGTGCGTGAAGGAAGTGGTTTTGTCGGTGAGGCTCAAATGTGAGTGTAACTTGCACCGAAATATGTATGTGATGTGACGAGCACATAGAGCACAAAAAAATGAGCGACTTTCCTTTTTGGAGCGCCCTCAAATTCTTCCTGGATCAAGAGATATGACTTGATCTAGGTGGAGGGGCAAAAGGAGTGCAAATGGTGCTCAATGATGATGTGTCACTGTGAGTCACATGCAGTGATGATGTGGCACTGTGCCTAGCAAGAGGTGTGCCAGTGAATCCCTGTGCTGAGGTGGTAGCTGTGTGCACATGCAGTGTGTGCACAGTGTGCTTAACAAGGGACTGTGCCTGCAGAGGTCAATGCTGAGGTGGCACTGCTGAGGTGGCAGTGGTGATGTGGTAGTGATGACATGGCTTGATGATGTGGCCTGATGACATGGCCTAGATGATGTGGTAGATGATGTGGTAGTCATGATGATGTGGCAGTCGGTGATGACATGTTAGTCGGTGATGATGTGTCTGTCAGTGATGATGTCTCTATGCTGATGTGGCACGTTGATGTGGTAGATAAGGTTTGCCACATGGTTGGTCCTTGACCAAGCCCTGGTGTGGTGACCCTGAGGATAAGACCTTGCCATGTGTCGCTACGTGGTTAGTCAGATGATGTGGCAAGTGGATAAGTGCCATGTGTCATGAGGTGAGCCACCGGAATCAAAAAAAGATTCATCGAAATCTACGGATACTTCGAAATCTTGATGATTTCGTCGAAGATGCCGATGCTGTCGCGGAGGGCTATACATCGTCTGAGTCTCTAAGAATTCCGTCGTCGAACTTTTGAAGCTCAAGTCATGTGGATGGATATGGAAAGGCATCCACGTGTTGCGCTGCAAGCTACCAGAATCTCTTGAATATTGCTACTGGAATCTGCAACACTGCCTCTAGATGGATGAAAATGCGAGTCTGCTCGTAAAGGGTCGCTCGTAGCCCATTGTTGATGCAGAGGCTGCAGAGGTGCTTGAGTCACCCATGAGGAAGCTGGAGGAGCCATTGGTCGGTGCTTGTGAAGGAGAAGCCTGTGAAGCAGTTGTCACTGAGAAGGTTAGCCGTCGAAGCCTTAGCTGCATTGGTGGACTGTGCTAGGCTGGAGGCTTTTTGGGGAGCTATGATGGCGGCTAGACCGCTGAAGCAAGAGATGGACGGAGCCATCGGTGGGTTCCATTGGCCTTCGATGGAGCCATCGGTGGGTTGTAGTAGTTGATAGAGCCTTGTCGCTACCAGCTCATTGGTGCAGAGTTGATGCAGAGTCGGAGTTTGTTGCAGGAGCCGTGGTTGCCATTATAGGGGCTCGTTGCCGACTGTGTATAGGACCTTGGAGGTGGCTTACAGGTGCTATCGGCCGTGAGGATTAGGTATTTGTGCATGCAAGGTAGCTGCATCGTATCATATTCACAAGCCTGCTGGCGAATCGTTGCTACATGGCTTTGGAGATGCAGCTATGGAGCAGCACACAAAGGCTCATAGAGCTAGAGCATCGTTTGATGCGGCTGGAGCCGAACTGGTCACTGAAGCTATCGTTGGAGCAGTAGAGGTACTTGTTGAGCCGACGTGCACTACCTTGCTGGACGTTGCTGAGCCGAGTTGCTGCTCGTTTGGAGATGATATTTATAGTCCTTGACGTTCTTGTTCGGGAGGGCATTGATGGAGGAGCTGTGCTCAACCGTTTGTGCGGTTATGTGTGCTGGAGTGTCTGATAATTAAAGAGGCTGTGGTCATAGGTGAGAGCAGTTGAAGGAGCCGCCTATGGAGAGGCGGCCGTGATGGTCGTTGGAGACTTTTCGTGGAGCACTTTGTTGAAGCTAGGAGTGCTTCTAACCATTGAAGAAGCTGGAGTGCTGGAGAGTAGGCCGTTCGAGAAGCTAGGAAGGCCGTTAGGCTTAGAGGCTCCTGTGTCGGCTTACATGTGTGCCTCGCTTGGAGTGGCTTTGGCAATATCTGCATGTGGAGGGGCTCAATGAAGGAGGAAGCCTCACCTGTAGCTCATCCACTCCCTCCTTTCCCATCAGACGTCGTGGCTGGCAGCTTCTTCAGAAATCAGTGCCCTTAAGTGTGGATCAATGTATATTACTCCTCCGTGGCAACGAGATTCTTGCCAAAGTTGCCTGCCATCAGTGAAACCAGCTTCCACCGGTGTTGAAGCTGGCCTTGCTATAGATCTACTTCTCTATAGATTCAAGTTGCGCAACTGCCTTGGTTTTTGCTGTGAGCCACGTTCGCAGGGCTTTCGCTTAGCCATGGCGACTAGAGCCTTGAGCTCTGGAGATGGAAGCTATTGTTGCTGTTGTACTTGCATGTAGTGCCATAAAAGAAGTCGATGCTCTGGATAGACCTTTGGCGTAGAAGGGTATGTTGGAGCCTTTGAACTCTCTCCCTCTCACTCTCGGAATGCAATAGATCCAAAGTCTCTCTCTCTCAGGAGAAGGAAGGAGGATTAATGGAAATCTCTCTCACAGAACTAGTTCTCTCACAATCTCAATGCTCACTCTTTCTCAAAAACACTCAAGAGAAGGAATTAAAATCTCTGAAGAATGAATGGAATTCCCTTAAGGAATGACGAAAATTTTCTCTCAAATGGACGGATGAAGATCTCTCACCGGAAGTGGACTCTCACGGAGAACACTCAAGAGAATTCTCAATCTCACAATCTCTCTCACACTCTCAAGAAGGATGGCGCCTCAGTGGAAGGCAGAACCAGGCTCTGATACCATGACAAAATATGAAGAGGGGAGAGGGGAAGAGTGGAGATGAGGAGAGAGGGCACAGCTAGAGAGCACACCACAAATGACTAACTGTACACTAGATTTAGTTGAAAAAAATAGAATATATACAAACCCTTTTAGGGTTAGGGTTAGGGGATCTAACCCTTTCCTTTATAGCACTCCATAAGGTTAGTGCTATGCACATATGATCACGTGATGGTGCTATGCACACATGATCACATGATGTTGAGCGTGAACTCTCAACAGTATGTGGCTTATGTGAGATGATTAACTAAATTATTTTCATGCAGGGAGATGGAATTGTTCCAAGAATTTTGAGAGCACATGCATTGCATAGTCATCCTCACGAATCAGTGTTGACCCAAAAATATCAAAACACTCTAAGGGAAGATGGAGAGCTGGAAGAGCAACATAATAGAAGTAGTGAACAGGAAGATGCCTTGAATGAGGATGAAATAATACAGGACATGGTAAGGACTTAATTTGAAGCTCCTTCACCCCAAAATGAAAGAGATGAAGATAATGAAGTGAATAGGGAGGATAACATGAGTCTTGAAGAGGAGAGCTTGGGACATGAAGCAAGCACCATGTTGGATGAAGGGGCAAGCCATTCTAGTCTTACTTCCATTTTTCTAATCGTGAATTTACAAGCAACTTATGGATGGTCAGACACTAGCATTACGTCCCTCCTTCAGTAAGAGTTTTGATGTAGTCTAAACTATAGTTTCATGCATGTACTTCCAAATTGTTGCTTCAAATTCATTGAATGGGTCGATGTCCTAGGTTACTCCAAACACTACTTCCAAAAGGAAATACAATTTTGAACTCAAGATAGGATCCAAAGAAGATGATGGCATCATTAGGAAAGGATTACAAGTCAATTCATGCATATCCCAATGATTGCATCCTTTACAAAGGAACATACAAGCACTCTATGAGGTCTCCACAATGTGGTGAATCTCAATACCAACAAGATATACAAGGAGACAAGATTCCAGGATAGGTACTGTGACACATGCTGATCCTAACACACATTACACACTTGTTTCATTATGGATCATTAGCTAAACTTATGGATTGGCATTCTCACAACCACTAGATAAATGGAATATTGAGGATCCCTATGATGGAAAGGCTTAGAGACATGTTGAGAAGAGGTGTCCAAAGTTTGGGCTTGAGCCTCATCATTTGTATCTTGGGATGGCTATAAACGATGTTGATCCCTTTGGACATCAGTTCACATCGTGGCCAATAGTAGTAGTCACAATATACAATATTCCTCCTTGATGACGACAAAGAAGGGGCATTTGAGGTTGGCACTCATTGTGTTGGGAAAGTTGCAAATACACCAATCTGAAAGGTGTTGGGCACTTAGAACAGCACACAAGGTTGCAATTGGATTAACACCTTTCAGATTGGTGTATGGCACTCATTGTGTATGGATGTGTATCTAGTCCCTTTGGTGGATGAGTTGCAAATTTTATGGAATGGCATGCAAGTTTATGACATTTCAAAGCCTTTGGGTCAACGTCATTTTTGAGTGAAATGCATTCTAATGTAGACCATGCATGATTATCCTGGGTTGCATGATTTCTCAGGTACCAAATTTTTATTCCTCTCAATTCTCTTTTGCCTATTAAAATTCAAGATGTAACTTCTGTCAATGCTCTTTGCCTTGGTGGTCTTTCACTTCTACAAGATAAAACTTGCGTCCTTGCATTTTAATAGGTCTCCAAGTGTTGAGATACTTTGCATGTCCAAATTGTGGAGACAACTTGTGTGGTTGGCACTCAAAAGATCTAAACAAGGTGGTATATGAGAAGCATAGGTGGTTTCTTCCTACGGACCATCCATATCATGTGGATCCATGTTTTGGGGGCCCATAATTAGCTCCACAAGCATGAGGTTTGAAGATTGGGAGCGGCTTTGGCATGATCTAGAAGTCCAAACACCTCCATCTGGCATGCAACAACTCTCCATATTTTATACTCTTCCTTACTAGAGACAACACAAAGTCACATATCTATTGAACCCAATGTATATATTCAAAAATGTGTCTAAAAGTTTGTGGAAACATATGATTCGGGATAGAGACACCCTCTAGCTTGAAAGTGATGAGAACTAAAAGAGCCTTTTGGCTAAGAGAAAACCATGCTAGTGTTGGGATATCTCAAGGTGTATGCCTCAGGCACACCTTATGTTTCTATGTGTGAGTGCTAGAGGCACAGTTAGGTGCCCACAAGCACAGTTAGGTGGTGGAGAGCCACATAGGATGATTGAGAGAATCTAGGAGCAGATTGAGGAGATGATTGTGGAGCTTTGAGGTCATCAGTGATGTCAGTGAGCATGTATGAGGTGCCTACTTAAGGACCTCACTCTTCTTCATTCTACAACCAAGTAATGCAAGTATTCTGAGTTTGTGTCCACTCTTTCCTTTCCTTTCAGTTTCCCCAACATGGTATCAGAGCCATTTGATCCTCCTTGAGCCCATTTCTGCCACATCATCATCTTCTTCCTCTTCTTCTTCTTCACCATCTCTCCCTCTTCTTCCCAAAATTTGCTTGAGCCTGTTCTCCTCCGGTTCTCACCCATTTCCCACGCCCTTCTAGCTGAAGATCCATCTTGTTGGGGCGAATTTCTGGCTGCAAGGAATTGATGTATTTCCACCTCTGTTATTCGCCATTGTACGATTTTTGTCGATTTTTCTTGTTGCGTTTTCTCTGCACCTGCTCCTTCTTTCTCTAATTCCTTTTAGGGAAAGCTTCTCCATACCTTGGGCTACCTTGTGCTAAAATCTGAGCAGCAAAATGGCTGCATATTCAAGCTGAAAACAGAGAAAAACGAGTCGACTTTGTTGAAGGAAGAGAAGGCGACCTGACGCGTTTTTTCACCTCTTCTTCCCAGAGGATCTACTGTGGTATACCAGCTTTCTTTTGTCTCAGAAATCCCCCTTTCTCTTGCTTTGAAGAGTGAGCTATAAGCCCTCCAAGTTCAGCTCTCTAGTCTTGACAGTTTTGACAAGCTTTTGAAAATGATGCTACATAAAATGCTACTCTAGCATTTCTGGTCTTTTGAAGTTTTCAATAACTTCAGTACAAGTGTTGCTTCAGTTTTGTTTTGACTTGCTAGACCTAGTTTTGATTGGAAAGTATTCATTTTAGCCACTTCTATGAAGCATGAAAGAAGAAGCATCATTGTTTGAAATTTGGTCACAAGACTTTGCTACATTAAATGCTTATATTTTGAAGCATTTCAGTTGTTATTCTAAGCCCTGTAAGAGAGAAGACACTACCCAATACCTGGGTTAGAGCCTCTCATGGCTTGCTTATGCAAAATATGTGAAAAGCCAAAACATAAAGCAATGTCTTGTTATGCTACAAAGGATGAAAATGCCAACTTGACTTCCTTGTTGAAGATTGCCAAGACAATGGTTGCCAAAAAGGAAGCAACTACAGAGATCTACCCTCTCATGGCACTTTTATTTGACTCCAAGTACAAGAAAAAGATGAAGGTCAGATACCTAAGATATGCTTCTCTACACAACTATGGAGACGACAAGATAATTGTTCTCTTGAAGGATATGATTTTCAGATCCACTTGTTCTATCATAGTACCATCTTATAAGGCATTAGACACTGCCCATGTGGTAAGACCTTGCCTTGACATGGATATTTGGCCTCCACAAGATGAGGCATCCCATGAAGATTATGCACTTTAAATCATCTCTATGTATGCTCTAAGATCTCTCTTTTTTATGTCAAGGTACTCAGCCTGGATAGTCCTCCAAAATGAATGAAAATAAACTATTGTGTTTTGTGTGTTTTGTAAACACCTCTGGTCACCTTATGATGTAGGCCATGTGTATGTTTTGTTCCATGGTACCTCCTGCAGACATTGTGTGCATGTACATGCAGGGGAGATAACCATTGGAAGGTCTTTTTGTATCCCTTTTGTTTACCTTACACCCATGGGAACCCTTGCTAGCATGAGAACCTAGCCATAGATTTATCCTTGACCACCATGAGATGGCATGAGAAACTATGAGACTAGATGTATCCTTGACATAGCCTGAGGCATTCCCTTGAGGGGGGGTTTGTTGGGATATCTCAAGGTGTATGCCTCAGGCACACCTTATGTTTCTATGTGTGAGTGCTAGAGGCACAGTTAGGTGCCCACAAGCACAGTTAGGTGGTGGAGAGCCACATAGGATGATTGAGAGAATCTAGGAGCAAATTGAGGAGATGATTGTGGAGCTCTGAGGTCATCAGTGATGTCAGTGAGCATGTATGAGGTGCCTACTTAAGGACCTCACTCTTCTTCATTCTACAACCAAGTAATGCAAGTATTCTGAGTTTGTGTCCACTCTTTCCTTTCCTTTCAGTTTCCCCAATAGCTAGCAAGATGACTTTACCAAAGGTTGGGTTTTGACAAAAGCATAGGAGACCTGGGTGACTTATCGTGGGTGTGAAAACCCCAATTGGGTACATGCATAACTTTAAGAGTGCCTTCACTTCCTCCCAAAAACTAAGTGGTCTAAAGTCACATGATTGGCACAAAATGATCTAGGTAACATTGCTTCCTATTTAGTTCGATCCATTTTTGACCTCTTGTTTGAATTTGACTAACATAGCATTGTTTTTATAGTATGTACTTCCAATTGCTTTGTGGGAATGTAGTACTAAAGATGCATTAGAGGCCATGAACAAGCTCAGTGTATTTGTAAGGAAAGTTAGAGGCTATACAAATGCATGCCTAATTTTGGTGCTCATTGCAAGCAAGTTCCATTACTTACCAACACGTAAATGCAAGTGGATATCATCAAAAGAGATGAAGAAATCATAATGAGACTTCTTGCAGTTGAAGCCATATGTTTGATTGAAAAGGAATTTCCAACCACTAACATGGACATCCAACTTGCATTTTCTCGTGTGCTTGGCAAATGAATTGGCATATGTAGTCACTTTGCATAGCACGGATGTTTTTCTTGGAATGGTTTATGAAGGTGTTGAAAGGGTATGTAAGATAAAAAGCTAGATGAGAGGGAAGCATTGGCTGGTCAAGAGTCAATGTTTTACATTATGGAATTTCTTTATACAATCCATGCTAGTCATTCCTCAAATTTGGGATGATAGCAATGACCCACGTGTTGTAGGAGAGATTGGACATGGGAAGGGAAAGCAGAAGAAAATGAGTATTGCCTTGCAATAAAAAGTGAACACCTTTTGCCTTTACAATTGTGGAGGAATGAAGAATTGTCTCAAACAATATGAAGATGAATGAGCTAAAAGAGAGCAGGATAGAAAAGCTTGGAAAAAGGCCAATAGAGGTAAGAAGTATCCTTGAGAGATATCAAACATGCCAGCTAAATGCACCATTGATTGGTTGGAAGACGCTCTTGAAGCTGCTAGTCGAAGAGGGGAGATTGTGGCAAACACGGAGGAGGAATTTGCACGAGGTTGTGATTTAAAGGTATGTAATCATGTTGCTTTTATTTACATTCAGAAGATGACTTGCTAGATGTGCAGCATTGTTTCAAGTAGATGCTATTCTCGAAAAGTGTGTAGATGTCTTTGGCTATTTGATGGCAAGAAGACCACCACCTAAACTAGACCAGAGGATGCAAGAAAATTAATTCTAAAAGCTACTACCTACCAATCAATTGTAGGCCAACTATACAAGATAGGAAGAGATCAAATTCTAAGAAGATGTGTTGTGCCACATGAGATCATATCAATCATCAAATAATTCCATGAAGGCATAGTAGAGGACACTTTGCCAATGAAGAAACAACAAATCATCATGGTTAGTTATGGATGACCAACACTTTGTGCAAATGCCTACTTTTATGTAAAAAGATATGATGTATGCCAAAGAAAAATTAAACCTCAACACAAGGATTTCAACTTCTTGACTACAATTTTCACACAAAGACCATTTGAAAAGTGGGGGATTTATTTTGTGAGACCCACACATCTAGCTACAAAGGGAACACAGGTAAGCTACTTCATTGTGGCCACATGGATTGCTTTACCAAGTGGGCTCAAGTGAATTACTAAGAAAATTAGATGCCAGAAGCATAGCAAAGTTTTTATCAAGAATGTGATTACAAGATATGGATGTCCCATAGAAATTATGGTGCATATAGGCCCACGTTTCATCAATGAGGTAAACAAAGAACTTCTAAGTGGCTTTATGGCTATCCATAGAAGAAGCCCAGCATACTATCCCTAAGGTAATGGACAACACAGTCCATGTTGACTTATGACATGTTCACCATGACATGTTCAGCATGCAGCCATAAACACAGTTTTCCACGCAGTCATCTTTCGATTGACCAGCAGTCTTTGATCCAGGTGGACTTTACTTTTTGCATATTTCCTTCCTCTTCCTTTGGCCTATCTTCTCGGTTTTATTCCCAAAGGCAAAGGATGACCCACAACTTAAGAGGGGGAAATGCACATTATGTATAGGATGGTAATTTGTACTCATTGTACATGCTTCCGCTACGTATAATTGCACTCACATATGCACATACTACTCTGTTTTATGATTGTAAGTTATATGCTTCCGCTACATAGTCGATGTGCTCACATATGCACATACTACTCTGATTTCCTTTTAGTTTTCTTTTCCAGTTTTGGATGCTATCATATGCACCAAATGAAACACAAAAAGGTCTTGTACATGTACCCTCTACCCACCCAGTGCAATTTAAGAGGGGATGTTGAGGATGGTGTAAATTGCACCTACATAGGGCATAGGGGCAAACCCTAACCCTAACACTAAGGGGTTCACATGTATATCTTCATGTTCATGTTCAATACAACTTAGTGTACAAGTAGCTATATTGTGTGCATTCCTCTGTCTCTACCTCTCTCAATTCCACTATCAGGCTAGACCCTATAGAAGATCTGACTGTTACACCTGCTAGATTACACCTACTAGATTATTACACTTGCTAGAAGGGCTATACCCTATTGAAGATCTAATTGTTACACCCCCTATAGTGCAAGTGGATTTTCAACTTTGAAGGGAGACTATCTACTCCATGGAATCCTTTATGGACCCCAAGGCAACAAGTCATAACCTGATCTCACAAGAGGTCTGCAAGCAACTCTTATCGCTTGAGGTAACCCTTGAACCCCCACACCTACTATTGGTCAAAGCACATCAACCATAGGATATGTGGAAGTTCCAATTTCAATAAATAACCATAGTGTGGTTGTGTAGTCTCTATGATGACTCACGTGTCATGGGGATCTTGAAGGAATGTCGATGGAGCCTCCACTCCAAGATACTCCTTGTGAGAGCAATGCAAGGCACGAGCCATCCGCATGTGTCACTTAAGTGGCTCCCGGATTGTTGCGGTGTGTTTCCATGAGAGAAAGAAGGAAGGGGGAGTAGAGAGAAGAGAGGAGAGAAGGGAGGGGGAAGGAGAAGGGAAGAGGAGAGTGAAGGGGGATGGCTCGCGGGCGAGGCTGGGGAAATCTTCGAGGCGGAGGGTGAGAATATACACCTTGTTGAGGGTAAGCATCTAAGAGAGGACCATACATTTGAGGTGGAGGTGGTGGATACATCCCTGATGAGGGGTGGGGGTATGCCCCTAAGTTAGACCCCCCAGGTTGTTGTTGCAGGAATTGAGGGGGTTGCGGAGGGACAATCATTTTCTTTGAAGCGGGGTCAGACTGAACTTTATCAAACTTTTGAGCAATCTCATGTGCTAGCACCATAGTTTTTGGATTCTCCCATTTAAGCTTGAGGCGGAATTCATCACTTGCTTCTGCTACAAGGTAGCCCAGCACATGTTGAGTCATTCCAGCCCAAATCTGGCATTGTCCTCCTATGTGGCAATTGAACGATGGTCCAGGAGCACGGCCGCTTGATCCACATATCTACATGCCGTCTCACCTTCTGACTACTTCAAGTTTGCCACCTGTAGGTACACATTCTCCGGCTCCTCTTCTTTGCCGAAATAGTCAATCATCGCTGCTGTCAACGTTGGCCAGCTTTGGTGAACGTCTTCGGCCTGCTTCTCATACCACACTTGAGCCAAACCCTCTAGAAATATGGGAAGAACCAATAGCCATTTGTCTTTAGTAAGAAAGTTGAGAGAAACACAACGGCGCTTGAAGGCCACAAGATACTCATTTTGGATTTTCTTCCACTCATCCACAAAACACAAGAATGTCACCCATGCTTGGAAGATGGAAAAGAGAGTGGCAAGAGGAGGCTTATCTATGGACAAACAATAGAAAGAGGAAGCTTGAACTAAAAGTCGGGTGAAGATACATCCACAAAGCACACATAGGCAGGGTAGGGTGTGACTGGTGTATTGTGAAATACTACACGGGAAGAATCTTTAGCATAGAATAGCACATAGACAATCTTAAAAGGACCAACCCTCATGATATCACATCCATCTTTACAAGCGAGGGTTAGAGACGTGGCGCTGCATGAGGTTGTTCATCAAGGCAAACAAGAATGCCATGACAAATGTCAATAGTTGGAGAGCTTGCACATCACCTTCAACTTCTTCTAGTTCTTATAGTCACCATGCTATTTCTTCAAGGGGTGTGCATTCTGGCATCCTTCTTTTGAGCAATGTCCTTAAACGCGTCGAGAAGTGACATAAATATCCACCCTCCTCGTGTGGCATGCGTCCATGAAGTGGACTTGGAGAAGTTTTGAATCGGCGATCTAGTAGGAGATGTGAATAGAGCACATGAAATGAAGTACTTTTACTTTTTACAGCAAGAGTAAACTCCCCACGGTTAGAGAGTTATAGTTCCCAAGATTTCAATATATAAACAAAAATCATTACATTTTCATCACTTCCAACTTGTTGGCCCAATGATAAGTCTCCCTTTTGTGAAGGGGGAGGTCTTGGGTTCAAATCCTACTCTTTAATAAAAAGAGAGGAGAGGAGAGGAGAAGGAGAAGAGAAACAGAAGAAGAACAAGAAGGACAGAAGAGAGAGGGGGGCGCGGGATCTGCTGTTATAATTTTGCAGAAACTCAAAAAAACTATCCGTGACCAGAAGACGTAGCAGCCCAAAAAACTGTTGCGCGGGTGAACACAGTAGATGCGAGAACTATCCGTGACCAGAAGATGCAGGAGCCCAGAAAACTATCACGTGGGTGAACACAGTAGACGCGCGAATCGAATGCACGCGCAGGAACTCTGGAGGAGCACAGATGATACAGTTCTGCATATGCGACCGGTACGAGCAGAAGATTCGTCGACTAGAATCACGTAGGAACCATGAGCAGAAAGCGGGCAGACTGAAAGTGCAGAAGCAGGGAGGTTTTGCAGCCATAGAGATAGGGAGGCACACAGTTTAGAGGTGCAAAAGAAGAGAACTGTGCACGGAAGAGGTCGCAGTGCTGCACCCAGTCGTAGGAATAACAGATTTCATACCACTAGCCGTGGAGATTTCGATCCCAGTAGCCACACCATTTCTATTAGCGAAAAAAGAAATCAGGACTAGAGGCTAGAGGCTAAGCATGGCGACGCTCGAGGGCCATAGAGGAAAAGCGAAACGTTATCATGGGAGGGGAAAAGGAATTAGAAGGGGAGGGAATGAAGAGGGAGACTATGTCACAAGGGGAAAGGGAGAGGGGGAAGGGAAGCATGTAAGTGATAGGAGGAGGAATGTAAAGATGGAGACATCAAGGGAAGAGGACCATACTTTATTTGAAAGAAAGGATGAGAGGGAAATATCAAAGTACTAGCTAGGTGGCTTTACAAGAATGAGCGTATCTCGTCAAGGAGTAGCCCCCTTCTTTTATAGCCAAAAGAGGGGGTCTCTCCCAATTAATGCATCCTCCCACATGCATGGTGTGTGTGGAAAAGTCTCCCATGTGGGCTAGGCAGTTATGCACTCTCAATTGTGTGCGACAACCCTTTGCCTCAATTTTCCACATAAATCAAGCCCCATATCTCAAGTCTATGATACTCCCTTGGTCTCTTCCCAATTTTATAATATGTTCAAACCTCTAGGAGGACAAGTGGAGGGTTGGAACAAGGAATCTTGCCACCTCATCCTACTTTCCCCATTATTTAACTTGCTCTTTTGGACCTTCTATACCTCCCCCACATGGGCCTATCCTATATGGAGGGAATAACCCAATATAATATCCATCTCCACCTATTTTATATTACTTCTCCCATGGACTTTGAGCCATATCTCACTAAATGCAGCCTAGGTGGAGGGGTGGCACATGGAGGAGCCATGCCACCTTACATTTTATAATATTACTACCATGGATTATGTACAACACACCTTATGGGTCCTCTTACGTGAAAGGGTGGCACATGGTCATGCCGTGCCACCTCAACCCTGGGCCCTATGCACACCATATTTTATTATACTATTGCCACACATACAAACACACACACATATTAATGCCTTTTTCCTTAGACAATTTTATACATAACAGTACTTGTGGCCATTCAAAGAAGGAATAAGAAAAAGGAAAAGAAATAGAAAAATCTAAGGGGTAAGTTATTAGGAATAAGGTATTAGCACGGATTGATGTAAGATACTAGTGGTGTTAGTGTTAGCAGAGTAAGTAGAGTGCATTATCATGCTCCTCTTAAGTCCCATGTTTTATTTGAGTGGGACTTCCAATGGATTCTCATCAAACTATGTCTTTGACATGCCATGTTTGAACGTCCGAAGTTGTGCATGACATTTTGTCTTGCTTCTCTGCAATGAAGTTCCTTTAACATCCATTTTATAGAGTATATTTCATTGAGGACTTTTCTTGGAAGTATTTGATCCCAATAAGGTTGTGGCACCATTTGGAGATTTATTTGTCTGAGTCATCAAATCAAGAGGAGTCTGATAATGCACCATACAAACCCCTAAAATGAGGACTATGGCTGAAGTGGTTTATAGAAGGGGGATTTTAGGAAAGGGTTATGAGCTACAACTAAAAGAAAAGAAAAATAAAGAAAAGAGGATGAGTAGAAGTTAGATAGTTAATGGTGATGTTAGTAAAGGAATGTGAAAAAAGCTTTGAGGGTCACAAGAAACTCATCCAAACCCATATTGGTGTAATCACCTTCGGCCTGGAGTTGAATGCATCCTCGAGAGCTGCTTGTGGAGAACCACTTGTCGTTCCATGTGTGAACTCAAATTCAAGACCCTGATGACTTAGGCCTAAGTCCGTGCCATGTTCTATTTTGGCCTCTACTGATGGGACTTATTGTTGATGCTGATTGGTGTATTGACTTTCCATAGTGTTTGTAGCTTATCTTCCCGATCAAGGAGCCCTTAGGCTGATGTACTTGTGATTTGCTGAGTGTGCCATGTTGAGAACCTGAAGACCACCTATTTTCACCTAGACCTAGCACTTGACCCCGAGTTCCTATTCACCTAGATGGCCTTAGTACCAAGTGAGTGCAGTGACATATTGACCAATTGGGACCCATACCTAACAAGAACATCATTTTGCAGACCACCAGAGGAATATGAATTGTATAGCTATTCCATGTAAGTCTGATAATCACTTCAAAGGAGAGTCACTAAGACATCATTGGAGATCTTTGTTGGTGAGCACTGTTGGCAGCAACATTGCTTGATGTTCATTGAGATCCTTGATTGCAGCAGTAGATTCTTATGGAGCTACTCCATTTTTAGGAGCAGGTTCTTGTAGATCTACTGTTGGTATGTTTCTTATTGGTGGTGTTGCATCATTGAGCATTGCGATCTCCCACATGTACCACTTCTATGATACTCGTTGTAATAAAGTGATATATGTTCTATGTATCAAATGTGAGTAGGATTGCAATGTCTCAAAGATCTTTGCTTTTGTTGAGCCCAAGTTTCAGCTGAGAAATTTGTTTGAACTCGTTGTTCACATTGGAAGGTTCTTGTGGGACTTCCATTGTGATGGGCATCCTTGTGTGGCTGATTCTTGCATAGCTACCCTGATGGTAGATGCCAAATTTCTCAGTAAGGAAGGTTCTTGTGTGGCTCCCAACATGGATTCAATTGGTAGGTTCTTGTGTTACTGTCTCTTTTTTCAAGACAGGTTCTTATGTTACTTCTAGTTGCCTTGAAGACGATGCAATAGATTAACATGCCTTTTGATAGACTTGCAGTCAAGCAAGTTCTTGTGTTACTGTCTCCCTTTTTGAGACAGTTCTTGTGTAACTACTCAAGAGGAGGTAGATGAACTCCCTTGCATGTGATCCTCTTACATTGGTGCTTTCTCCTTATCCTTGCAAGCAGGTTCTTGCTGTTTGTGGCATCTTTGCAGAGTAGGTTCCTGTGTGACTACTACTGGTGCATCGACACTCATTGATGCTTTTGTATTGATAGATTTGGGGCTCCTCTCCTGTGATGGTGTTGGTGTAATTTAGGGTTAGGGCAAGCATGGATGGACTGTTGATTACTCTAGCAAGGCTTGGGTACCCATATATAAGAGTTGCCAAGGTAATATCCTTGGGCCTCAACTAGTCTTGTGGGAAACCATTGGTAGTGTACCGTCCTTGTTGGATGGCATCTTCTTCTTCTTTGATGTTGAGATTTGTTGTTTACATGAGGGAGTGGTTGGCAATGGTGAGGCTTGATGTTTAGAGGAGGGGGTGGCTTCATCTGTTGACGTCTCATTCTCAAAGTATCCTTGAGCCCTCAATAGATCCTTTCGAACCCATATTTGCTTGGCTGCCTTTTTTCTGCAGCTTCTTCCTTGGTGGCATCCTTGTCGAGGTGGGGAGGTGGAAGTAGTTGTAGATGTTGATCCTTGGCTAGCAATTGGTGCATCTTGATGGGATGATTCATCACCAAATAACCCTTTGTGTCTTGGATCCAGCTTTTACCAAGAATGGCAACTTTCGTTAAGGTACCTACAATAGCTACAAAAAACTTTCAAGGCACGATGTAATTGTCCAAGGAAACATTCAACATTAAAGAACCAATAACCTTAATAGAGGTAACCTCTATAGACTTAATTTCAAAATCACATACTTGAAGGCATTCCTGGCAGAGATGCTTTAATGTCTCCCATACAAGAGATGAGGTTTTTGCTTACTCGCCAACCTACCATGGATTGTATTCGGCATGTTGCACCTACTAATGTTACCTCTACCCAAAGTTGAGATGGAGTCATATCTATCTCGTTAGGATCAAGGGCATTGTCAATTCCTAATTTGATTTGACTAGGTAGTAAGCCATGCCTCTATCAGCTAATTTAACTATCAAGGAAGTATTCTCTCGGTTGGGACTTCCCCACTTTTCCCAACATTGTTTCGTGATGATGCTAACACTTACTCATCCGTCTAATATTGTCATAAATTTTTTATCATGGAAGGAAATGGGAGGGAGATGGGTAACACTGCATTTGTGTCATCGCTCTCAAAGTATTGGCCCAGTTTGTTAACTGGCACCCTTGGAAGGTCTTGAGCTTGATTGGGAGATTCAACATTCTTAGGATTAGTGGATTGGGGTGTCACTATTTTCCCATTCATCCAATCCAAGAGGTCTCTCCATAGAGTAGGATTACCCCATAATACTGTCACAATGAACACTTATTTCATTAATTTTGGACTCATATGTCTACTTTTGAGGATTCACAACATTTTAAAAATGTATACATAAGAGACCTGTAAGACTCTTTTTACTTTCAATGCAGAAAACTATAACACTCTTGAATATTCAAGAAATTAAAAGGTTTATATACACATGAGACATGATGGAAGCCTCTTTTGTACTCTAAAAAATAGCAATAGCTATGCTTGCAATTTTACATTATCATGTCATAAGTTTTACAACAAATATTGCTCTGAATGAGTCTTTGTACAAAGGATCTCCTGTGGCCTTTTCAATAATTTAATTTTTCCTTTACAATGAGTTTAGTACAAATGGGCAATCCAAACATTTGCTTGTTTGAATGTCCTTTTCTATCATGATCACAGAAATGAGCGATCCAAACATTTGCTTGTTCAGAATGTCCTTTCTGTCGTCACTTGTCGCTTGGGTGCCATCTTCATTCACTCTCATCTGACAACCACCACCACCTTCACTCTTTCTCGATATTTGAATGGTGTTTTGGGCCTTCCTATGTTTCCATGAATGTTAAATTTAACTCCATACTTTGCTTTATTAGCCAAATTCCAATATGTGCCATGTGATAATCCTGTAATAATGCGATATGCATTATTGCATATACTTTTTCCATTTATAAGAGGCCTTATTTGATGTCCTGAACTTCGCCTTCTCTTATCATTTACAAGAAAGCAAGACAATCTCGTGAGTAGGTATTCATTTCTTCTGCTTCCTTTCCTTTGCCAGACATGTTCTCTACAACCCTTGATGTCATGTAAGTTAATGGATCGCATACATGTATGCTTACAGCATGTAGGTGGCATTGCTTTTGGCATAACATCTTCATTCATTACTCTTATTCTCTTTGGTTGCTTTTCTGGATCTGCCTGCACTCGTTGTCTTTTCATGCATTTGTATGTCCGTTTTGGGACCTTCTGTACATTCTTATTTGGATTTGTGTAGTTCTCCTTGTAAGATTTATTTGTCACGTTGTTTTCATGAGATGTTGCATCCTTGATCTTATCACTCTGACAGTCAAATACTGAATATTCCTTTGTTGATGTCATCCTTGCTTTTGATACATTCGTCAAACCATTTGTAACATTTACAAGTTCACAATCAAAGTCAAACACCGAATAGTCCTTTGTTGATCTCATCCCTACTTTTGATACAATCGTAGAACCACTTGTCACAATGGCATTAGAGTGTCCCGAATGATCTTCAAACTCATCTATTCCTGAGAGAACATCACTCATTGATGCACCTTCTATGGATTTCATAACTCCATAGTCAGTGGTGATAGAGTGTCCAGAATGATCTTCAAACTCATCTATTCCTGAGAGAACATCGCTCATTGATGCACTTTCTATGGATTTCATAACTCCATAGTCTTGAAACTCCTCTACTCCAGTATTGTACCACACAGTCACTTCCTAGTGATGATTTTGCATCAACAGGCAATAGGCATGAATCTGCAACTCCCAAAATCTCTGCACACAGGCATACGATGCAATTTCTACGGCACCTTTCCACCGACTAGCCGCACAGTGGTCGCACAGCAAAAAACAGGGCCTTTTTCTGAGTGCCTGTGCGAAGAACTTCCGCCTTCAAAACGGGCCCCGAAACGGCCTCAAATCAGAAAAATACTGTGCTCTCGCCACATCGCGAAGGGCGTCTCAATCTGAAAGAGTGCACTCCTGCACTTCTGGCTGTGCTACCTGCAGAGATTTGCTCCCAAATTCGAAATAGGAAAGCAACACTTGTCCTCTTACCAGGACACCACGAACTTGGCTTGCTTTCTTGAGCTCCTTACCACGAACAAGGCTCTGATACCATGTGAAGATTGTGGGAGAGAAGGAAGGAGTCTCACTTGAGGCTTTCTCACATGCACAATGGGGGAATACACACGAAGGTGGAGGCTGAAAACAGTTTTCCTCTTCTTAGTTGTGTAAGCCAAAAGAACTCAAGTACAAAGAAATAGAAGAACCCTATATGTGGGTCTCAAACCAAACTCAACTAACTAAGGTGGCATACTAACTGAGCCACAAACTATAGTAGATAAGGATAGCTGTCATCCAGCTATTATTCATGGGCGGTGTACCAACCGCATCTCCAGCTAACAAGTCGGTGACATAAATGCACAACAGTCACCCTGGCAGCGAGTGGAGCTCGATATCTCAACAGTCCTTAAGCTGAAGGGAATTGATGAATTCCAAAAGACAAGGGGTTTTGTGAGAGGTCTCAAAGACACTTATAAGGTTGAGGTGAAAAGAAATTCTCCTAAAACCTTCGAGGAAGCCATTAAGTATGCCCAAATATATGATGATACGACAGGGAAATTTAGAGTTGGAACTTCATAGCAAACACGTTTTGTTCCAAAGTTCAATAAATTTCCCAATTTGAGAAGGAAGGGGCACTTTAAGAAGGAGGTTCCTCAGGCACCACCTAAGAAACCTCAAGCACAAAATTATCCTCTCTTGAAGAAAGAGGATTATAAAAGAGCCAGGCAAGAAAATCTTTGCTTCAAATGTTTGGGCAAAGACCACGCTACTTGGAACTGCCCTAAAAATAAATAGCGGGAGCTAAAACCCCATATAGAACTCCACAAAAACAAGTGCATGTGGTGCAAGTATTGCCGTATAATGGTACTAAAAAGTACACTGAGGCAATGTGGCAGCCCACCTTTGGTCCTCATGATTTAATGAGGATGCATGGAAAAATTAAGGGGCAAAGAGTAAGAGTGATGGTCGATGATATAGCAACACATAATTTCTTGAACTACTCGTTAGTTAAGAAATTAAAATTGCCTAAGAGTCCCAGTGCCCATAAATATGTGGTCTCTTTGGCAAAGGGCAGTGATAAAAAAGTTTGGGACACCATGATATATGGTGTAGATGTGGATATTCAAGGCTATCAGGACACCTTGGATTTCCAAATCATGCATCTCGACTGAATAGATGTAGTGCTTGGTTGAGAATGGTTGTATAGTCTTGGGCATAGCTTACAGAGGAGTTATCTTAATAACTCCATTATGTTTGAAAAAGAGGGTAGAGTCTTCCAGATTCAAGGAGAACATGATGTGCCTAACTCTCCTCTTATTTGTTCAATGGAATTGGAATGACTACTACACCAAGAAGAATGCGAGGTATATCTTTGTGAACTTACTTTTATTGGTGATTTATTGTCTTCTGCATCGGAAAGAAGTAATGTTGTTTTTGATAATGTTAAAAAGTATAAATTTTCTTTCAATGATTTAATGTTTGAATTTAAAGATGTCTGATTTAATGTTTGAATTTAAAGATGTTTGATTTACTTGATGGTTTACCTTCTGAGAGAGAAGTAGATCATGAAATAGATTTAATTCCTGGATCTACCCCTGTTTGTAAACCCCCATATAGGCTTAGTCAAACACGAGAACATGAGGTCGAAAGATTTTATGCATAGATTACCGAGCACTAAATAAAATCACCATAAAAAATAAGTGTCCTATGCCTCGCATTGATGAGCTCTTTGATCAATTGCAAGGGGCAAAATATTTTACTAAAATTGATTTAAGATCAAGATATCATCAAGTACGAATTAGGGAAGATGATGTCCCTAAGACATCATTTCATACTAGGTATGGGCATTATCAATTTAAAGTAATGCCATTTGGATTAACAAATGCTCCAGCAACTTTCATAACACTTATGAACAGTGTCTTAAGGCCATGTCTAGGAAAATTTGTTGTAGTATTTTTAGATGATATCCTTATTTATAGTAAAACCAGGAAAAAGCATTTGGAACATTTGCGAAAAGTGTTATAGTTGCTTAGAGATAATTCACTCTTTGATAAAGAATCCAAATGTGAATTCTTTGCAAAAGAAGTGAAATACTTGGGACACAAAATATCCCAAGAAGGGGTTCGTATGGACCTTGACAAAGTAAGGGCCATATTAGAATGGCCACATCCTACAAATCTAGAAGAATTACAGATATTCTTAGGTTTGTCAGGATCCTGTTGGAGATTCATCTAGGATTACACTAGGATTGCTATTCCGATGATGGACCAGCTTAAGGGGAAGGGAAGCACCTTCATATGGGATGAACCTCAAAATAGAAGTTTTGAAAAATTAAAGGTAGCTATAGCGGCAACTCCTGTCTTAAAGATCCCAATGAACCATTCGTGGTTGAGATAGATGCCAGTGATTTTGCTGTTGGGGTGGTATTTATACAAAAATTTTGACCAATGGCTTTTGAAAGCAAAAAGTTAGATTGTGCCCAACAGAATTACTCGGCATATGAGAAGGAACTATATGCTATAGTCTATGCTTTAAAAAAGTCGAGGCACTATTTATATGGTGCAAAATTTGAGATCATCTTTGATCAGGAGAGCATTAAGTGGATTTATAATCAACCAGATCTTAAAGGTAGAAAAGCTAGATGGGCTAAGTTAATGCAAGAGTTTGATATACAATTGACATATAGGAAAGGGAAGTTCAATGTGGTAGTAGACTCTCTTACCCGAATGCCAATTGTTAATGAATTGAGTTCTACTCAATTTTAGAATGATTTCCTAAAGTCCTTAAAGGGGAAATGTGAGTTTGATCCTCACTTCTCTGAAATATAGAAAGCAATAAAATAAGGGATCCAACTAATCGAGAGGCTTTCACTGAGGAGTCGCATGGAAATGGTGACACACCACAGGTTGGTGATAAAGGACTCAAGTGGAAAAAATATACTATTGAAGATGGCTACCTGCTCTAAAAGGGTAGAGTATGTAACCCAGATGATAATGACATTGGGCACCGAATCCTTTTTGAATGTCATGATAGTCTCAATGCTAGACACTTGGGAATTCAGAAGACATATGTGCTTTTGAAAAGACAATTCTTTTGGCCTTGAATAGGTAAGGATGTCCAAGGTTATGTATTGAAGTGCCAAAGATGCCAAGTCAATAAGGCTGAATGCCTTAAGGTAGGACGTCTCCTACACCCATTGGAGATTCCATCTAGCAAATGGGAAAGAATCTCCATGGATTTCATAGTAGGATTACCTAGGACACAGAGGGGGGGCACAACTCTGTGTGGGTAATTGTGGATCGGTTGACCAAGTTGGCTCATTTTATTCCTATCGATGAAGATGTTAAAACTCCAGAATTAGCCAAGCTATTTGTGGAGCATATCTATAGACTATATGGGCTACCAGTCGGTATTATTAGCAACCAGGATAGAAAATTTAACAGCCATTTTTGGAGGGCTATGTTTAAGAGGTTGGAAACTTCATTGAATATGAGCAACACGGATCATCCACAAAGTGATGGTCAAACTGAAAGGGTCAATCAGATCATTGAGGATATGCTTCGAGCATATGTAAGTAAATGGCAAACTAAATGAGAACAATATCTACCCATATTAGAATTTGCATATAACAGTGCCAAACATTCAGCTATAGGTTTTAGTCCATTCATGATGATGTATGGATTTCAACCAAGAGCCCCAATGACAGTGGGACTCAAAAAAGAGAAGGTTCAAGCAGCCAAAGAATTTCTTGAAGATATGAATCAACTGCTTAAGTTAGCTAAAGATAGCATAAGAAGAGCTCAAGATAGGGCACGAAGTTATGCAAACCCCCACCATAGAAAGTTGGAGTTTGAAGTAAATGAGAAAGTATACCTTAAGGTACCTGAATCTTCAGAATCTCTAAAGATAGGTAAATGACCAAACTTATCTCCTAGGTATTTTGGACCATCCACAATACTTAAGAGGATTGGAGAAGTTGCTTACAAATTAGCCTTACCTGAGGGATGTAGAGTACATCCAGTTTTTCATGTTAATAGGCTAAAAAGAAAATTAGGAGATGATGATAATCTCATTGGAAATGAAGTCCTAGTTGAACTCATTGAACCCGCATCTTTACCACATGAACCAGAAAGAATTGTAGATAACAAGAAAAAAGAACGTGACATACTATATGGCAAGAATGTCTAATTAAGTGGAAAGATAGATCTGAAGAGAGTTCAACATGGGAAAGGGTAACCAATCTCTAGAGGAGGTTTCCCAATTTCGTTTTCGAGGCCGTAAACCATTCTTAAGGGGAAGGGAATGTTACGTCAACCATAATACCGAGATTGTCTCGTGTGGATATAGTGAAGCAAGAAACCAAAGGGCTTGACAGTGCAACGGTGGACACACGAATTAATGCCTAGGCAAAGTAGGCCTAGCATAATAGAAGGATGCTAAGAGGGGTCAAAAGAGTAAGGTCCTTGAAAGGACACTTGGCATAAAAGGGGTCCACATGGCATGCATTGGGTTCAGGGGAGACTCTAGAGAGAGGCTCCACAATAGGAAGGAAGGAGAAGGAACTGAGTAGGGAATTCACAGATGCAGGAAAGAGGAGCACTCAACAAATCACAGTTGAGAGGAATGAGTAGAAAGCCCTCTTATTCAGGATTTGTATCAACCATCATCACCTCCATGGCCATGATCATCATTCATACACTCCATATTAGTAAATGTACTATACATCACTTTAAAACGTGGCATAATAGGTATGACGTGCCACCACCTATTATTATCCACCATTGGTTGATAGACAACCTAATTCAAACACAAATACAAACATGTTATTTTCCTTGCATTGAAGGTATCAAATATTAAAAAGTGAGTATTTTTATATATGTGTACATTACCTATTCAGATTGTTGCAGTGGTCCTAGTGTGTCCTTCTTGCTTTGCCAAAACTTTGTGGAGTCAATAGTTACAAAGCCACTTCCATGGCATTTGATTGTTGCATTAGGGCCTCTTTCCACCACGTCCTTAAACCACTTGACATCCAAAACATACACAAAGAAGTGCCAAAAGTCAAGCTTAATAATATCTTGGATTATGCTACAATAATCATCCACTACTACACACGGGCCTTATTTCGATGCTTAAGCACCAAGTTTAGCACACGCGGGGTGCTAATCATCAGTAATCAAAGCGGGATTAGTTAAGTGTCGCTATATAGTGACTTTAGACAAGTGTTGCTATATAGTGACCTTTAAAGAGAGTCGCTATATAGCAACACTTACTAGACTTCTAAATGGTCGTTATATAGTGACACTAAGACAGTTTCCTATAGCGATGTTTTACAGAGAGTATTTTTTCCCATACCAACCTTTAAAGATAGTTTTTCCCAATGACAATTTTTTTTTCCTTTTGATACATGTTTGATCCTTTGAGAGAATAAAAGTACAAGAGCATGTACATCAAGTTTGAAGCTCATATATTCATGTCCAAGTTTGAGATGAAAAAAATCAATGAAGAGAATTTACATCAATGGCTTCATCTTAAGCTAAGTTTAACGAGCCAAACAAGTCTATCTCTAACTCTATACTGAGTTGATCTCCTATATGATCATCATACTATAGCATCGTATGTTCACCTCGAACTTGATCATCTTCTTCAATAAAGTGTGGTGTGTCTTGATGATCGTCATCTTCTTCCTCAATATCGTGATCTCCATCTTCCTCCCATATGATGTCATTATGTGCATCTTCCTCTTGGCTCATATTGTGATCTTCATCTTCTTCGCTAGATCCATCTGGATCAATTGGATCTGGCATTGGTAGTGGCATCTCCATATCTACATCTCTATCTTCAAAAATTTGCTTACTTCATGGTGCAACTTCGATCACATACCACCATCTTGGATCAGAACGATCCGGATGAAAAACCACCTATATTGAAGATGGGTGCCAAATTCCATCAATTATATATATGAAATTATGCTTAAGTACATGTATCAATGGATCTTTAAGAATGAAATCTTTGATTAATTAAATCATTAGTATGCACCTGCTCACAATGCTCGAGAAGAACAAAAGTATCACTGTCATCGGTCCAAAGTTTGGTGGAGTCTATTGCAAAGAAACCACTACTATCTTTTCTCATTGTCACATGGGGACCATTGTAAATAGTTCTAAGCTTATTGTCCTTTGAAAATGCTCCTTTCAAGCAACGCATGTACCCTGTGGGTGTTCAAAAAGAGGCAATGTCTGCCTTGACCGCTGCATCCTCTCTCTTGTTGGAGAGGATCCATGTTGCTTTTGGGAGGACAACTTTTCCCGAAGCATGCACTTGGGGCCACAAACAAGACATCCTATTCATAGCATGCAAGTCTTCTCGGACTTTTCTCGAGTCTTTGGAATCAACCAAGTGTGCCCAAATAGTAGCCCCCACATTCTTAAAGATATGCATGGGATCCAAGAGATGATTGATTTGTAACTGACCCCAATAAGGAAGCTCATGAAATATGGATAGCCTCTTCATACCACGAGGAGGTTCCTCTCCATTCACCCTCCAGGAATGAATCCAATCACTTGCCTTCAAATATGGTGGTGGTGGATCAAGCTGACCTCCACGTGCGAGATGGTCTAGTGGAAGGTATTGAGCATGAACTTCATAAACGTTTTTCCTCATATGTTTGGAGTATTGTGCAAGCGGTTTCAAACCTGGTCCACAAACAGAACAAGCATAGTACCCACTTGTAACAAGTCTTGCACGTGTGCATAAATGTGTTAGTATAAGACATGCATGTGAAAGAGAGTCATAGAAGCATAATCCTATATTATACATGTAAAGACACAACCACGTACCTGTGCACTCTCCATATCCTTGGTAGTCATGCATGGTCCACATCAAGATACCCCTAACCAAAATATCATTGGTATGCCTAGGAGCTCTAGAAATATCAAAGACTCGCACTCCTCTCCATAAGATTTGTAACTCCTCTATCAAAGGTGCCATGTACATGTCCATATTTTTGGCCTTGTACTTCCCTGGCACAAGTAGTGCAAGCATGAGGTGTCCCTTCTTTATTGTTAGCCATGGTGGGATATTGTAGTTCACCAAGACTATGGACCATGTCGACCAAGATGTCGAGTGTAATACGAAAGGATTCACACCGTCCATGGTGAGCCCAAGATGTGAGTTGCGTGGCTCCCTTGCAAAGTCTGGCCACTGATTGTCTATGTACTTCCAAGCTGCACAATCTACAAGAATCCTCAATGTGTCATCAGTGGACTGATGAGATCCATGCCAAGTTATGAACTCCGCTATGGATTTGCATCAGAACATGTGCTGTGTTCTTGTAATGATGGAAAAGTGTCTTAAGACCTTTACCGGTATCTGCTCACCCTGCAAGTCATCTCTATATCATTGTTCCCCACACTTCAGACAACTAGCCAAATCTCCATGCTCATGACAAAAGAGAATACAGTCATTACAGCAAGCATGGATGGTATCATAATACATACCCACTATTGTTAGCATCTTATTCGCTTCATCTCTTGATGTGGGCATGGTATTTGGTGGAGGCAACATCTTCTGGAGCAACCTCATTAAGGCCGAGACACTTGTATTTGACCACCCATACTTTGCTTGTAGATTCAAGATTGAGAGACAACAAGCCCATAGTTTAGACATCCTAGTGCCCTTGTACAATTGTGTTGATTGCAACTCTCACATATTGACCTTAGACTCGGACAACACATGTACATGTGATGTAGTGGTGCCCTAAAAATAGAATCCATCATGTCCACCATACCCTCGTCATAATCTGGCACATTCAGGAGACTATAGTCTTGCTTAAAGTGTGAAGGTATATGCACACCCTCACCACCGTCCTCATCCTGTCTCAAGATTTCGTGTAAATATAAGATCTTGTCTCAAGGTTTCATGTCATAATGGTATGCAATATTAATCACGAACTCAAATAGCATTGACTTACCGATGATCCATCACCATATGCAATCGGGTACTCGTTTGGGCTCCTCCCTATACATCCGCAAGTGGCACATGACAATATGATGTTGATGTTGTACTTCTCGCTTGCAATGAGTGCAATGATAATACAACCTCTTTGTAAGCCACTCTATGCTCCCGGGCATTGGCACATCATTTGATGAGCTTCCACTATTCCCTTCCATCTACATACCTCCAAAATCACAACATGAGCTATAAGGAAATCTATTAAGAACACTTATTTCATTAATTTTGGACTCATATGTCTACTTTTGGACTATTCCTTAAAATCCTTCCCAACTGAAAAGTTTACTTTATGAAACTGTCATTCGAGAATCAAAAGTTTACTTTCTGGCACTATCATTTTCACATAAGACATTTCAAAATATCTCTCTACAATGTTGTACAAATAATGCAAAAACTACTATTAAATCCTAAATTTCTATTTCTTGTTTATAAGAATCATATTCTTAAAATAAAAAATCCGAGTTATTAGTTTAAATCCATGAAAAACCATGCTATTGAGGATTCACAACATTTTAAAAATGTATACATAAGAGACCTGTAAGACTCTTTTTACTTTCAATGCAGAAAACTATAACACTCTTGAATATTCAAGAAATTAAAAGGTTTATATACACATGAGACATGATGGAAGCCTCTTTTGTACTCCAAAAAGTAGCAATAGCTATGCTTGCAATTTTACATTATCATGTCATAAGTTTTACAACAAATATTGCTCTGGATGAGTCTTTGTACAAAGGATCTCCTGTGGCCTTTTCAATAATTTAATTTTTCCTTTACAATGAGTTTAGTACAAATGGGCGATCCAAACATTTGCTTGTTTGAATGTCCTTTTCTATCATGATCACAGAAATGAGCGATCCAAACATTTGCTTGTTCAGAATGTCCTTTCTGTCGTCACTTGTCGCTTGGGTGCCATCTTCATTCACTCTCATCTGACAACCACCACCACCTTCACTCTTTCTCGATATTTGAATGGTGTTATCATGGGCATTCTTCATTTGCGCTATCTCCTTCTACTTCCTCCCGGGCGAGCATCTTTGTGAACTCTGTAATGTGCGTAATAATTGGTTGCGGTAATTTTATTTTGTCTTCTACATCATACCCCATGTGCTTCTTTGTTTTCTTTGACCTTGATTTCCAGGATACTATGACTGTCTCTGTGGAAAGTCTTGAAATTGCTTCATGGTTTGGGACCCATTCCTTTTTCAAACAACTACTATACAATGTACTGTTATCTTGGTTCTCCTTCCTGCCCCTTGGCTCATACCATACCGCTGTAAATGTTGTAGCTCTCCCCCGATCATCCATGCTCACGTCAACTACTTTTGCAACCCAAAACTTCACGTTCTCATGTTCATCATCCGATGGTCGAACTGCAACAAAACAATGGACATCTATGTCTATTTGTGGCATAAACTCTCTCTTCTTGGGTCCACAATATGGACGTGGGAGCAACGATTCAAACTCATTTTCAAAGAGACCACATGCTGGACGCAAGTCATTACCAACATTTGGCCAAAATAAAGGCCGTTCTGCCTTAATATCATCTTCTCGCATTTTTGCAAGGTCCTTTATCAATTGGTAGGTCTTGCTAATTACAACAGTAGTGTGTTCCTTCCAAGAGGGCTTCCAATCAGGAAATCTCCGGAGCATTTCCTCTTTGTATGCAATAAAAGCTTTTAAGCCTTCTATTTCACCTTTGGATTTCTCGCTGAATTCTTTTATAGGAGCCCATGTTGGATGCATTTCTTTGCTCGGGATTGAAGTTAAGAGAGAGTAAGGTTCTTCAGGTTCCCATTTTGTATCAAGAGAATAGTGTTGCCATTGCATCACTGGTTTTTCATCCTTTAAGAAAAATCGAAAATAGTGTGGAGCGCTATGACCAATCAGGGCATCACCACCTTTTTGTATGAAAGGTAGAATAAAGCTCTTCCAATCATACATCCTCTCAACCATTGAGCATATTGTTCCTTCCTTACGGCCACCAACTTGCCTCCCGCATTTTCTTATCAAGTCATCCATTGTCTCCATGTCCTTGTGTTTTAGTTCTCTTGAAACTGTGCTAAATACCTGATCGATATCCTCATGTGTGTGCCCAACCAACAAAAACCCAACTTCAATCTCATTGAAGATTCTATGAGCGATTAGCATTGAGCAAAATGCAAAGAAGAGTACATTCTTATTCTCTCGTCCACAATTGTCTGCTTGGATTCTCAAAGTTGCTGGTAGGCGACCTTTTTCTGCATGTACATTGTGAATTGCCTTCATAACGGATGTTACAACTTGATTGCTATCGTGTAGATGCAAGGAATCAATCCATATGTCTGCAAAAAACTTAAATCCGTGCACTAACACTCCACATAGATGTGTCTTTAAAAAGTATTTGCCTTGTAGCTTAGGTGGAGTGTTAACGAATCGAGGTAATGTTGTTGTATTTTGATCCATACCATCTACAATAATGCACATGTACTCATTTGGGTGAGAAATAGCTTGCTCCTTCCAAAATGCATATTTTATTCTAGAATGTCGAACAAGTCCATGATGAAATTCTCTCTTTCTTTTGTAAGCTTCTTTTTGTTCTGGAGATGTTGCACTCTCAAGTGCTCGCTTTAGATCATCACAGTCGTTGCACTTTGACATTTTTTGCCTCTTTGGGATTTTAACATGTCCAAAGCTTTTTTTCCAAAGAGTATACAAAGTATGAAAAGATGAGTATGAAAAGATGCCGGTGCATGCCCTCTTTGCCTCTGTGTTTCTCCAATAGAGTTAAATACTTCTTTTTTGGTCAAACCTATCGGAAGATGCATTTCTGATAGGTGGGGTTGTGGTAAAGCATTTTCATAAATGTAATCTTTCAAAATTGCTGTTGCCGCAACCGTTGAGGCTCTTGTTTTGGGCCTTCCTATGTTTCCATGAATGTTAAATTTAACTCCATACTTTGCTTTATTAGCCAAATTCCAATATGTGCCATGTGATAATCCTGTAATAATGCGATATGCATTATTGCATATACTTTTTCCATTTATAAGAGGCCTTATTTGATGTCCTGAACTTCGCCTTCTCTTATCATTTACAAGAAAGCAAGACAATCTCGTGAGTAGGTATTCATTTCTTATGCTTCCTTTCCTCTCGGGGGGGTCACTCATCATATGTAACCCTATCACGTGAGTTCAATAGAAGGATATTTTTAATTCCTAAATTTTTTAAAAATTAATATACATAAGGGAGCATTTAAAATAAAATGTAAAAAAATTTACAGATTTGTATAGAAAAAGGGTACATTTTATTAAGGAAAAATTTACAGATAAGGGATTTTACAAATAGGCCTCGAACGCACGTGATATAGAGGATTCATACATAGTGACCCCCCCGAGCCTTTCCTTTGCCATACATGTTCTCTACAACCCTTGATGTCATGTAAGTTAATGGATCGCATACATGTATGCTTACAGCATGTAGATCGCATTGCTTTTAGCATAACATCTTCATTCATTACTCTTATTCTCTTTGGTTGCTTTTCTGGATCTGCCTGCACTCGTTGTCTTTTCATGCATCTGTATGTCCGTTTTGGGACCTTCTGTTCATTCTTATTTGGATTTGTGTAGTTCTCCTTGTAAGATTTATTTGTCACGTTGTTTTCATGAGATGTTGCATCCTTGATCTTATCACTCTGACAGTCAAATACTGAATATTCCTTTGTTGATGTCATCCTTGCTTTTGATACATTCGTCAAACCATTTGTAACATTTACAAGTTCACAATCAAAGTCAAACACCGAATAGTCCTTTGTTGATCTCATCCCTACTTTTGATACAATCGTAGAACCACTTGTCACAATGGCATTAGAGTGTCCCGAATGATCTTCAAACTCATCTATTCTTGAGAGAACATCACTCATTGATGCACTTTCTATGGATTTCATAACTCCATAGTCAGTGGTGATAGACTGTCTAGAATGATCTTCAAACTCATCTATTCCTGAGAGAACATCGCTCATTGATGCACTTTCTATGGATTTCATAACTCCATAGTCTTGAAACTCCTCTACTCCAGAGAGAACATCACTCATTATACTATCGTGCATGATTTCCATAATTCCATAGTTACCTGCTTTGACTCCAAGAACTTTATCAGTATCCATGAAGCCATCCATGCTTGAAGATATAACACTTTTCACATCTTTGCCCAAGTTCTCAATGTGCATGAACTCATCCACCCCGGATAAGGCATCACTTGTGAAATATTTTTCTTTCTCGGTACCAATGAACTCATCGACTTCTGATAAGACGTCAGTGCTATAGTTGAGTGCATTGGAATCATCCATCTCTGAAGGAATAGAGCTTGGTACATTGGCATATTCTTTCAATTCTTTGATGTTGTAGTATACATTATGTTTATCACATGCCGAGTCTTTCCAATCTTTAAAAATTGCATGCTCCATCTCAAATCCTTACCTACCTCATAGTAGGGACCATCCAATGACATTGAGTTATCATCCATACCATCATCAGTAACTTTTTGAATTCTCATCTGCGCAAATGTCCAGTGTTCAACTTGTTCAAATCCCAAGACTTGACCTTCTGCTACATACTTATTTGTAAATGATAACATTTGTAAAATATCTCCCACTCTAAAATCCAAAGATATGCACTTTGTATTCCTGATGACATGTGTTGGATAAGTCTCATCTCTGTCCCATGCAATAAATGCTTTGTTGGAAGTATTATAGGGCATAACATCTCCAAGGATTTCCATATCCCCACACGTATGCTTTAGCTCAACATGTGCACTAAGAATCCTTGATACGATAACCGCTACCTTATCTTCGCCAAGTCTTCTAAAGTGACAAATAGAATTTGGATCACTTTCATGGATTGTAGCAAATGCAACTACTTCTCTTTTGCAACATAAAATCACCTCCATCCCCGGAATAAATTTTGTAGCCATCTCCTTTGTGAGTTTCCTCTGCAAACAAGCTGTAACAACAATTATAAAGAACCATTAGTCTCTTCTCAATAATCTACTTTATTAATGATTTAAAAATCCAGAACGTGTTTGAAAATTTAATTAGACACTAACCAATAACAATCATAAACCCTAAACCCTAAACCGTAAACCAAAACAACCCTAAATCCTAACCAATAACAACCCTAAACCCTAAACCCTAAACCCTAAACCCTAACCCCCAAACCCCAAACCCTAAACCCTAACCCCCAAACCCCAAACCCTAACTCCCAAACCCTAAACCCTAAACCCCAAACCCTAAACCCTAACTCCTAAACCCTAAACCCTAAACCCTAACTCCCAAACCCTAAACCCTAAACCCTAACTCCCAAACCCCAAACCCCAAACCCTAACTCCCAAACCCGAAACCCAAAACCCAAAACCCTAAACCCTTAACCCTAACCCCCAAACCCTAAACTCTAAACCCTAACTCCTAAACCCTAGATCCTAAACCCTAAGCCCTTAACCCTAACCCCCAAACCCAAACCCCCAAACCCCAAACCCTAACCCCCAAACCCTAAACCCTAAACCCTAAACCCTAACTCCCAAACCCTAAACCCTAAACCCTAAATCCCAAACCCTAAACCCTAAACCCTAACTCCCAAAACCCAAACCCTAAACCCCAAACCTTGAACCCTAAACCCTAAACCGTAACTCCCAAACCCTAAACCCTAACTCCCAAACCCTAAACCCCAAACCCTAAACCCTAAACCCCAAACCCTAGACCCTAAACCCTAAACCCTAAACCCTAACCCCCAAACCCTAAATCCTAAACCTTAACCCCTAAACCCTAAACCCTAAACCACCAAACTCTAAACCCTAACCCCCAAACCCTAACCCTCAAACCTTGAACCCTAAACCCTAAACCCTAACTCACCAAACCCCAAATCCTAAACCCAAACCACGAAATCCTAAACCTTAAATCCTATGAGTGTTTTCAAGTAATATCATTTATTTAAGTAATAGTTTTAATTAGAATTTATAAGTAATAGTGGAATTGATAGTTGGGAGGGTGGTAGTGGGAGAAAGGGAGAGTGGGAAAGTGGAGAAAGGGAGTGTGGGAGGGTGGTAGTGGGAGAAAGGGAGAGTGGGAGAGGGAGTGGGAATGGGGGCGGTGGGGGTGGGGGTGGGAGAATGGGAGTGGGAGTGGGAGTGGGAGAGGGAGTGGGAATGGGGGAGGTGGGGGTGGGAGAATGGGAGTGGGAGTGGGAGTGGGAGTGGGAGTGGGAATGGGGGAGGTGGGGGTGGGGTGAGGGTGGGAGGATGGGAGTGGGAGTGGAAGGGGTGGGGTGGGGAGTGGGAGTGGGCGGATGGGAGTGGGAGAGGGAGTGGGAATGGGGGAGGTGGGGGTGGAAGTGGGAGGGGTGAGGTGGGAGGATGGGAGTGGGAATGGGGGAGGTGGGGGTGGAAGTGGGAGGGGTGGGGTGGGAGGATGGGGGAGGGAGTGGGAGTGGGGGAGGTGGGGGGGGTGGGAAAATGGGAGTGGGAGTGGGAATGGGGGAGGTGGGGGGGTGGGAAAATGGGAGTGGGAGGATGGGAGTGGGAGGGGTGAGGTGGGAGGATAAGGGTGGGAGAATGGGAGTGGGAGTGGGAATGGGGGGGGAGGGGTGGGGGTGGGAGGATGGGAGTGGGAGTGAGACGTGTAGGTGGGAGGATGTGAGTGGGTGGGAGAATGGGAGTGGGAGTGGGAGTGGGAATGGGGGAGGTGGGGGTGGAGTGAGGGTGGGAGTGGGAGGGGTGGGGTGGGAGGATGGGAGTGGGAGAGGGAGTGGAAATGGGGAAGGTGAAAGAATGGGCGTGGGCGTGGGAGTGAGAATGGGGGAGGTGGGGTGGGAGGATGGGAGTGAGAGTGGGGTGGGAGGATGGGAGTGGGTGGGAGAGAGAGAGAAGATAATCTAATAGAGAGGCCAATGGGAGAGGAGATAATGTTATAGAAGGACCAATGAGAGAGAAGCACTCAAAACCCTAGTTTTTCTTATATATACTCTCCTTCTCTCATTGTTTCTCTCATTTCAACAAGGAAGAGCAAGAGGAGAAGCAAAAAGAGGAGGAAGAGCAAAAGCAAGCACAAGCAAGCACAAGCAAGCACAAGCATCGATTTCAACTTTTTTCCAGGTACTGTTTTTAAAATTTGTATTCTTTGAAATTTTATTATAAAGAGAGAAAAGTGAAGGATAGATTTTTAGAGAGAGAAAACAAGAGAGAGAGTCTTGCTGCCTCGGCAGCAAAAGAGAGAAAGAAAGAGAGGGAGAGAGAGACGAGAGAAGGGGGGGGAAAGAGAGGGGAGAGAAAGGGAGGGGGGAGAGAAGGGGGAAGGGGGAAAGAGAGGGGAGAGAGGGGAGAAGCAGCGAGGGGGGGAGAGAGAGAGGGGAGGGGGAGGCCGCTGCCGCGGCAACGCAGAGGGGGGGAGGGAGGGGAGGGGAGAGGGAGGGGGGGCAGCGAGAGAGGGAGGGGGGGGCGGGGATAGAGAGGGGGAAGAGGGAGGGGAGGCGAGGGTGGAGAGGGAGGGGAGGGGGCCGCTGCCGCGGCAGCGGCAGCGAGAGAGGGGGAGGGGGGAGAGGGAGAGGAAGGGGGGGGGGGCAAGGGGGGGGAGAGAGAAGGGGGGCGGTGAGAGGGAGGAGGGAGAGGGAGGGGAGGGGGCCGCTGCCGCTGCCGCGGCAGCGAGAGAGGGGGAGGGGGGAGAGGGGAGGGAGGGGGCCGCTGCCGCAGCAGCGGCAGCGAGAGAGGGGGAGGGGGGGGAGAGGGAAGGGGGGAGAGAGGGGGCAGCGAGAGGGAAGGGGGGGGAAGAGAGAGAGAGGGGGGGGCCGCTGCTGCGGCAGCGGCAGCGAGAGAGGGAGGGGAGGGGAGAGAGAAGGCGGGGGGGAAAGGGAGGGGAGGAGAGAGGGAAGGGGGGGAAGAGAGAGAGAGGGGGGGCCGCTGCCACGGCAGCGGCAGCGAGAGAGGGAGGGGAGGGGAGAGAGAAGGGGGGGGGGAAAGGGAGGCGAGGAGAGAGAGAAAGGGGGGGGCCGCGGCCGCTGCCGCGGCAGCGAGAGAGGGGGAGGGGGGGAGAGGGAGCAGCGAGAGGGAAGGGGGAGGAAGAGAGAGAGAGGGGGGGCCGCTGCCCCGGCAGCGGCAGCGAGAGAGGGAGGGGAGGGGAGAGAGAAGGGGGGCGGGAAAGGGAGGGGAGGAGAGAGGGAAGGGGGGGGAAGAGAGAGAGAGGGGGGGGCCGCTGCCGCGGCAACGGCAGCGAGAGAGGGAGGGGAGGGGAGAGAGAAGGGGGGGGAAAGGGAGGCGAGGAGAGAGAGAAAGGGGGGGGCCGCGGCCGCTGCCGCGGCAGCGAGAGAGGGGGAGGGGGGGGAGAGGGAGCAGCGAGAGGGAAGGGGGGGGAAGAGAGAGAGAGGGGGGGGCCGCTGCCGCGGCAGCGGCAATGAGAGAGGGAGGGGAGGGGAGAGAGAAGGGGGGGGGAAAGGGAGGGGAGGAGAGAGGGAAGGGGGGGGAAGAGAGAGAGAGGGGGGGCCGCTGCCGCTGCCGCGACAGCGAGAGAGGGAGGGGAGGGGAGAGAGAAGGGGGGGGGGAAAGGGAGGCGAGGAGAGAGAGAAAGGGGGGGGAAAGGGAGGCGAGGAGAGAGAGAAAGGGGGGGCCGCGGCCGCTGCCGCGGCAGCGAGAGAGGGGGAGGGGGGGGAGAGGGAAGGGGGGAGCGAGAGAGGGGGGAGAGGGAAGGGGGGGGTGAGGGAAGGGGGGAGGGGCCGGGGGCAGCGAGAGAGAGGGAAGGGGGAGAGAGAGAGAAGGGGGGGGGCCGGGGGAGCGAGAGAGGGGGGAGAGGGAAAGGGGGGGCCGCGGCCGCTGCCGCGGCAGCGAGAGAGGGGGAGGGGGGGAGAGGGAAGGGGTGGGGGGCCGCGGCCGCTACCGCGGCAGCGAGAGAGGGGGAGGGGGGGAGAGGGAAGGGGGGAGCGGCCGGGGGCAGCGAGAGAGAGGGAAGGGGGAGAGAGAGAGAAGGGGGGGCCGCGGCCGCTGCCGCGGCAGCGAGATAGGGGGAGGGGGGGGAGAGGGAAGGGGGGAGGGGGCGGAGGGAGCGAGAGAGGGGAGGGGGGAGAGAGAGAGAAGGGGGGGGCCGCGGCCGCTGCCGCGGCAGCGAGAGAGGGAGGGGGGGGGAGAGAGAGAAGGGGGGGTAGCGAGAGAGAGGGGAGGGAGAGAGAGAGGGGGAGAGGGGGAGAGGGAAGGGGTGGGGAAAGGGAAGAGAGAGGGGGAGCCGCTGCCGCGGCAGCGAGAGAGGAGGGGGGGGAGAGAGAGTAGGGGGGAGATGCGAGAGAGAGGGGGAGGGAGAGAGAGAGAGGAGGAGAGGGGCCGCTGCCGCGGCAGCGAAAGAGAGGGAGGGGTGGAGAGAGAGAGAGAGGGGGAGGAGAGAGAGAGAGGGGATGGGGGGGGAGATCGCGGCAAGTGAGAGAGAGAGTGGAGAGGAGAGTGGGGAGCGCAAGTGAGAGAGAGGAAAAAGGTGAGGAGAAAGGAAGAGAGAGAGAGAGAGAGAGAGGGGAAATGAAGAGGAGGGGAGAGAGTAGACTAAGATGAGAGGAAACGTAGACTAGAGCGGAGAGGAAAGAGAGAGAGAGAAGAGTGAGAGAGATGAAAATTTAGAGAGGGAGGACACGAGAAAGTACGATCGAGATAGAAAATCTTACCAATGAAGAGGAGAAATGAGTGGGCGGACGATCGAGACAAGATGAAGAAGCTACGATCAATGAGGCATATGAGAGGAGATTGGTATGTGATTTAGTCTAAACTTAAACAAACAAAACTATAAACCTTGGTGTTTGATGAAAATTTAGAGAGGAAGGGCACAAGAGAAAGTACGATCGAGATAAAAAATCTTACCAATGAGGAGAAAAAATGAGTGGGCGACGATCAAGAAGAGATAAAGGAGAGATGTTTTGATGGAAGAATTTGGGAGCTACGATCAATGAGGCATATTAGAGAAGATTGGTGTGTGATTTAGTCGAAACTTAAACAAACAAACCTTGGTGTTTGAAAAAGAAACGTGTGGAAACTAGAATTTCAAAATTTCCCGCCTTTTTTTAAACTATGAATCCTTGTGTTTGAAAAGACAAACCTTGGTGTTTGAAAAGAGAAACGTGTGGAAACTAGAATTTCAAAATTTCTCACTTGAATCCTTGTGTTTGAAAAGACAAACGTGTGAAAACTTGAAAATTGTGATAAAAGACAACCTTGTGTTTCAAAAGACAAACGCGTGGATGTGAAAATTGTGATAAAAGACAACCTTGTGTTTCAAAAGACAAACGCGTGGATGTGAAAATTGTGATAAAAGACAACCTTGTGTTTCAAAAGACAAACCCCTGGATGTGAAAAGACAAATGTATGCTAAAAGCAAAACTTGTAGAAACTTCAATTTTAAATTTTTCTTTGTTTTTGAATTTAAAATGAGTTTCACTTTCATTTTTAATTTACTAGTTTAATTTAGACTATAATGCATTTTGTTTTGGAATATAAAGAGTATAATTTTAATTTTATTACATTTTAAATTAAAATTTTAAAAGTAGTTTAACTTACATTCGTTATTATTACTTTAATTTATTTCTTTTTAGGGAGAATATTCGTTATTATTACTTTAATTTATTTCTTTTTAGGGAGAATTAATATATTCTTCTAGGTAAATATTAAATTTTTAATTTTAAGTCTTGTTTTCTTTATTTTACGTTATTTTTTCATAAACTTTAAGTTAAACTACTTTATAGTTTTTATTATATAAATTCAAATTTATTAAGATTTTAACTTCTTATTAATGTGAATGTTCAATTCTTATGAGTTGTAAGTAAATTAGTTTTTGAAAATATAAATTTTATCTTTTTTAAAATGAGAAGGAGAAGAGAGAGAGAGAGAAAGGGGGGTCGCTGCCGCGGCAGCGAGAGAGAATGGGGGGGGAGAGAGAGAGAAAGGGGTGGGAGGATAATGTGAATGTTCAATTCTTATGAGTTGTAAGTAAATTAGTTTTTGAAAATATAAATTTTATCTTTTTTAAAATGAGAAGGAGAAGAGAGAGAGAGAGAAGGGGGGGTCGCTGCCGCGGCAGCGAGAGAGAATGGGGGGGGAGAGAGAGAGAAAGTGGTGGGAGGATGGGAGTGGGAGAGGGAGTGGGAATGGGGAAGGTGAAAGAATGGACGTGGGCGTGGGAGTGAGAATGGGGAAGGTGGGGTGGGAGGATGAGGGCGGCAGCGAGAGAGAAGGGGGGGAGAGAAGGGGGGGAGAGAGAGAGAGAAAGGGGGGTGAGTTTAAAAAAGATAAAATATAAATTTTATCTTTTTTAAACTCACAACCTTAGTGTATTAAAAAGAATAATGGAAAGATTATTTTTTGCTTTTAATTCGCAACCTAAGGATATTAAAAAGAACAATGGAAAAGAAATTATTTCTTGCTTTTCTTCGCTTCGACGGTTGGTGTAGTCTAGATTAGCATAGATTAGTTTGTCCTTAGAGGAGAGAACTCCAAAAAAACCAATCAAAGCCATGCTCAAAATTTCCCGACTAGTTCCTAATCGGAGTCAGTCCATTCGTTCACATTCACATTCGGTTTCACAGTCACAACAACCCTACCATTTAAGCAACGATTAAGGTTTTTAAACTTTCAAGATGATTGAAAGTTGTATCAGTGGACATGACAGATTACAGTTGTGGAAGTTGACAGAGCATTTTACACTTATATCAGTTGCGGGAGTTGACAGAGCATTTTGTACTTATATATGACAAACTTCAAATTTGTATTCAGAGATCATTGTAAATCCTTATTTTTTTTCACATTTATGCTCTAAGCCTTGTAAAGCCTTTTAGGCTATTCCCAAAGCATTTATGCTCTAAGCCTTGTAAAGCCTTTTAGGCTATTCCCAAAGCATGAAATTGATACTTGTATGATTGGGAAGAATACAAACTGGAGGTGTATTAATGGGACTCATTGTACTTTTGATTTTTCAAAGTAATTGTAGTTTGTCAAAGTACTTAAAATTTGTGTTGTGCTTGAATACAGGATGGATCTTGAGGCTACAGCATTTGTCAATGGTATGACACTGAAATACAATGGAAGAATTTATGCCCCAAAGGACTTCACAAACTGGACAGTTGTTGACACAACAAAGAAAGCATGGTTCTTGGTCTTAAGTAAAGGAAATCTCATTCTAGTGATGACAAAGAGAGAGTTGGATAAAGATGAGTGCGCATCAAATGTATCTTTCTCCAAGAGCAATTTGATTCAAGGGGGCACCTTAGTAGGAATAAAAATTGAAAAAGACAGCACTACAATGATGATTTACACAAAGTCAAGAATGAGCAACAGATCGTTTCTTCTTTCTAAGAAAGATGCAATGCACTTTGTGATGCCGCCGCCAAAAGCACCTAGATTTTCTGAATTGGTTTCTGCATTGGAGATCCTTCAACATGTGTGGGAGGAATTTCCCATTGAGGAAGCAAGAAAAATGCAGTCAAAGATTATCCTTGAATACTTTCAGGGTGTCATCCAACAAGGTTCAACTTCATTGGAGGGACCTAAGGTGCAAGAATCCACACATGAGAAAGGAAGTGATGAGACACGCCATGTAGATTTGGTTCATGGTAATACAAATGAGAGAGGAAGTGGAGTGGATGAGACAGAACACATTGTAGCAATGGATGAGGGTCTTGTACACGTGGATGCTTACAAGGGATCTACATCTGAGACAGGAATTGAATTGGTGGAGACCGGACATGCACATGCATCTCAGATAGAAATTGAATTGAGTGAGACACGACATGCATCAGATAAGACAGGACATGCACACACATCTCTTGTTCATGGTATTACTCACTTAGATGGTGTAACTCATGAAGTTGATGGAATAACAGAACAAGTGAAGCCCTTAAGTATACCTGAAGTTGAGGCAATAGAAGAAGAAGTAGATCGATCTAAAGCAGTTCACATTGAGCCCCTAAAAAATAAACCTCGACGTCAAATGCAAAAGGCAAGTACTTCACGAGCTACAGTTCCAAGTCCTATAACTGGAAAAAGAGGTCGTTCATATACAAAGAAAGGGCAAAGAAGAGAAGAGGAAGAACATGAAGAGGATGCGGAGGGTCTTGAAATGGAGTCAGATCTAGAAGCAGAAATGTTATCAATGAAGAACCTAAATCTTCACTTGAATGAGGCTGTGACAGATGAGGATCCAGGATATATATGGGGCCAGAAGACTCAAGTTATACATGCTTCATCAGTGGTCAAAGCAAGTGTCTTCACCAACAGCAGGACCTTAGATACAGCCTATGCTGAAAAGATTTTTCAGGCTTTGATTGATGGAAAAAAACCAGTTGTTTTTAATTTGGTACTCCGTCCAAGAACATTTTGGCCAGTCATGGGAGATTATAGTCAATCCATCAATTTCTCTCAGCCTATAGATTTTGAGATGCAATTCACTAAGTTCCTCGGAAAACAAGTTCCCTCACTTCAAGAAGGACAGAGTTCAGTGAATGATCCAGAACGACATATAAGGGATGCCAAGAGAAATTTCTTAGCTCATTGTACATTTGAGGCAATAGATGGTCAGCACTATGCCTATGCTTGTAATGAGCGCTCTAGAGATGCATACAAGAAAGGAGAAATTACTTATCAAACTTTCACGAGTGTGCCTCAATTTCACTACTATTCTGCATGCATCTGTATCTTCAAGAACGAGAAGAAATATTTGATTGAGTCGGAAAGACTTAATCATGACATTTATGCACTATGAAAAATCACCTCCACTTCAGAGATGTTGCTCAAAGCTAGGACCATATGGAAAACTTTTAATTCTCCTTTGACCACTCTCAAAAGAACTGCAACTAAAGTGGAAGCGGATAATCTTGTTGACTTCTACACATGCTTGAGTGCCATTGTACCAAGGGGAAAGCAGGAAAGAGCTGAGGTGATTACAAGCTTCAAGACAGTAAGGGATAGGTATCAAGACTACACAAGCATACTTTTCCGTAGTGATGAAGTTTTTCATCAGATCAAAGACGTGTGTCTTGCATGTGAGAAAGGAGATGTTACATATGAGGCTCCATCATTGATTAAAGAGAAGGCAAAGAAGATTGAGAAAAAAGAGATGACAGCTCGGATGTGGAGGCCTTTAAGAAACCTACCAGATAAATACGCAAGTCTTGCTGCAGAGAAATTAATGTCAAAAGAATGGTTTTTTGGCAAAAAGGATAAAGATCATTGCATGGAAGATAACATCATCCAACAGGTGAAGCGTGATGCAGTAAAGAGTGCAATTGAATATTTATTGGGAGAAAAAAATATTCCAATCAGCCAATGTAAAATTGATCATAACATTGTGAGGCAGATGGCATCAGCTTTACCGTCAGCTAAACAGAAGGCTTGGGCGCATAAATGGGTGAAAGTAGAAGATGATGGATCTGAAATTACTCCCTCTATGAGAAATGACATTCCGGAAAATGTGTATGCATATGCACAAAAAGTCATCAATAACCACACTCTCAGAAAAGAAAAGACTTTGAACAAGGGCTTTTATTTCATACATGAAATCATTTCAGAGTCTGGAAAGAGTGTTGAGTGCAAGGGAGTTTCATTGAGTGATTTTTTGTCCGACGACACTGCTTGGGAGAGACCTCAGCTTTTCTTTGTCTATGAAATATCAGCGGATGACATCCGTCCACTCCTTGACAGAATATTACATACCACCATTGGTAGAGTGGGACAATGTAATATAGTCATATTTGCTGATAAAGATGACAAGGAACAAATGTCTGCTACCCTAGAAAAACAATATGGCAATGAGCTCAAGATTTACAATGGGATATACTCAAGAAAAAGGGACAAGAGAGAATGCGGTCTCAAGATACAGAGTCTGGAAACCTTTTTCTTGTGCATGAAGAGCCCTTATAATGATCACTCCTTACAAAACAATATAAGAGGGAATGCAAAGAGATTGCAACTACTGCTGGAAGAGCATGAAGCTCCAAGTCCCCTCCATCGCAATGCAAATCACTATGAAAGGCCAGCAAAAAGTGCTGATCTTTTAATTAGTATGATGGAATTTTTGCTACCGCCTGGATGGGAAGTCACATTGTGCCGAATGGGACATCTGTTCGAAGCTCTTATCAGAAAAGGACACAATGTAAATATTATTGAGAGCCCTGCTTGCTTGGAATACCTTGATACCGTGGCTTCTCTCACAATAAAGTTTGATAAGAAAGGTCCGATCTCACATGAAGAGGATGACATAGAGCAGATCATGTACGATGAGAGCAAGAAAGATGATGAAAATGATCAAAGCTCTGGATATAATAGTGAGGATACCAGCAATAGCAAGGAAGCAGAGGAAGATGGATATGACACTGACCTTGCCTCTGAAGGTTACATAAAAAGACCACGAAGATATGTAGAGGTATGAAGACTTATGTTTAATTTTCTTTATTCATTTAAAGGTCTTTTTAAATTTATAATTAATTTAAAATTTTGAATCTCATAATTATTTTATCCTTTTATAGGAGAAGGGAGAGGAGGAGGATGAGGAGGACATAGTTGGAGCAGAGAATCATGAAAGCTCATCTCAAGAAAGCAAAGCTGCTCTGGCTATCCATCGGATGACTCTAGAAAATAATCATACATTGCAGCAAATGGAGAAGTCATTTCAAGTTAGGTTTCAAGTTCGAGAACAACCTCTTACTTTTATATTCGATGAAGAGGATATTTCAATCCTCATAAACTTCAAGAAAGAGGTCAATGACAAGGTTATAATAGCCATCCTCAGGTTTGACACAAACTTTTTACTGACTTTATGCTTTTGTATTTCCATTGGATCAAATGAACTAATATTCTTTTCTTTTTATTGCAGTATGGTTTTACAACAGCTTCCGCTATATATACAAAGATGTGCATATATGGTCGATCCTCTTGTTTCTAGTGTACTTAGCAATAAGGAGAAGACCATAGATGACATTTTTAAGTGGTTGCAACCTATTGATTTGACTGTGGCGCGAGTTATCTTTACCGCATATCACGAAGAGTGAGTATCAATCCCTACCTAGCTTATCTCTTACATTGTGGAGGATTATATCAAATAATAATTATTCTTAATTGATAATGCAGCTTGCATTGGAGCTTGGTAATTGTGGACATCTTAGCCAAGCAATGCTTCTTTGTCAATTCAATAGCATCTATCCATGGCAGTGTGTCAGAGTAAGTATAACCTACTTGTGTCATAATTATGTCAATGAGATGCATCCTATGCAATACACACATTCATTTATGTTTTCTATTTTGATGTGTAGATCTGCTCGAAAGTTGGTAAGTGCTATAGATGCACTTATGCAAATGGAGGGTGACTTGGAAGATCAAATAGAGTATGTAACATGCCGTGCAGCGAAGCAGAATGATGACCACAGTTGTGGGTGGAGAGTTGGATATAACTGCTTCTTGCTCCTTGCTCAAATTTTTGATTTGAGAGGCGGTGAAACCTCATTGTCCACATATACAGACTTGCATCTACAAGCATTTATGTCATCTATCATTAAGGCATTTATTGATAACGTGGTGGAGCATCCAGAGGAAACATTGGTTGCTACGCCCATAAGTTGTCCTGATGTAACCGCTGTATTGGACGAAATGGGGAGCTCTTCTGAGGTTAAGGTCATCATTAGCAAGCAACCTCGTGTTTTGACTTTTGGTAGCGAGGAAGTTACAATCCTCTCCGACCCTTTGAAAGAGGCTAATGACAAAGTCATGATGGCCATCCTCAGGTTTGATATGAACATCTCTTGACTTGATACTTCAATCATTTGATTCAATCTGCTTTTAACATTTGTTTATTTATTGCTGCAGTACGGTTATATCTCATTTTCCTAGATCAGTACAGAATCGCGTCTGTATGCTCGATTCTCTTCTTTCAGCTGTACTTAGTGATACCAAGAAGACAGTAGATGATGTTTGTTCAATTCTACAACCTTTAGACTTGGATGGCATACTACTTGTCTTTATGCCATACTATGAGAAGTAAGTATGGTGTCAATCTTTCTTTTACTCTCTTATTTACAATATTGTGTCAATTAATACTTAATATTGTGATAAATCTTATCGCTCTTTATTGGTGATGTAGTTCACATTGGAGCCTTATAGTATGGGACCTTGATGACAACCATTGTTGGTTTGTCAACTCAATTACAGGCTTTCACGGGGTGTTCAAGTAAGTGTTCTTTTATCATATCATTATGAACATGCATCAAGTTACTATTTACTACACAAATTCACTTTGTCATATGTCATGATGGACAGGTCTGCAAACAAGTTAGTTTCTGCGATTATGAAAATCAGGGAGCATCAAGACCAACCAAATTTCCAGACACGCCTCGCAGTGGACCAAAAGGACATGTTTAGTAGTGGGTGGAGAATTGCGTACAACTTCATGTTGTATCTCAATGAAATTTTTGAACATGTCTCCATAGAAGCATATACCAAGCTCGAGCTACAAGATTTTGTGGCTAAGACTGTTCACTATCTAACTGCTATCATTGGGAAACAACATGATGGACTCAATGAAGAACCACTTGAATTAGAGACTCAATGCATTCTTCCTACACAAGAAGTGGAGACTCAATGTGCATCTACAACATCACATCTTGTAAAGGAGGAAGAGATTAAGTCTATCCCGATTGCACCAGAAGTAGAATCTCAATGTACACCATCCACACAAGTAGAGACTCAATGTACTCTTAGAGAATCACAGCCTCAAGAGAACTCATCAGACTCTATTCAGTTGTAAAACATGTAGAAAGAAACATGAGTCCTTGAAGATTTTTATCTTGTTTGTATCGATTAATGATAGTGTTTTTAAAACTTATGTTAAATGTTGCAATACATTAGGATATTTTATGATATTTTTTCATTACAATACATTAGGTTTTACTTTTTTGAAAGTCTAATTTATTATGTACAATACATTAGGTTTTACTTTTTTGAAAGTCTAATTCATTCTTATGTTCCATCACTTTATTTTATAGATTTCAATGTACTCAAAATCTATCATTTATTATGTACAGCAAGTATCTCATGATGAGATTCTATTAATCATATCATTCTTGTGTTCCATCATTTTACTTTATAGATTTCAATGTACTATCACTATCTTATATGTCTCAAATGACTCCCATTACGGTCTTGCATCCCATCATTTTATTTTATAATGTCTCGCATTACAATCTTGCATCTAGTCATCTCGCATTACGGTCTTGCATCTGTAGTTCTATAAATTCCCTAGTAGTCGTTCATCTTCTATATCTCACCTGCAGCAGACACTTCTTGCACTTTGCTCTTCATGATGAGATTCTATTAATTATATCATTCCTGTGTTCCATCATTTTACTTTATAGATTTCAATGTACTATCACTATCTTATATGTCTCAAATGTCTCCCATTACGGTCTTGCATCCCATCATTTTATTTTATAATGTCTCGCATTACGATCTTGCATCTAGTCATCTCGCATTACGGTCTTGCATCTGTAGTTCTATAAATTCCCTAGTAGTCGTTCATCTTCTATATCTCACCCGCTCCTCTCCTCAAGCTTGCTCCTTCCTCTCCTCAAGCTTGCTCCTTCCATCTTGCCCGCTAGTAGTCGTTCATATTCTATATCTCACCCGCAGCAGACACTTCTTCCACTTTGCTCTTCTTACCTTACTCCTCTCCTCAAGCTTGCTCCTTCCTCTCCTCAAGCTTGCTCCTTCCATCTTGCCCGCAGCCTTGCCTCCTCTTCTCAAGCATACTCCTTTCATCTTGCCTTATCTCCTCTAGTTACCTTCCTCACTCTCGTTACCTTCCTCACCTCGTTCGTCTTCTATATCTTTCCTCACTCTCTTCCTCACTCTCGTTACCTTCCTCACCTCGTTAGTCTTTTATATCTTTCCTCACTCTCGTTACCTTCCTCACCTCGTTCATCTTCTATATTTCACCCGCAGCAAAAACTTCTTCCACTTTACTCTTCTTACCTTACTCCTCTCCACACTTCTTCCACTTTACTCTTCTTACCTTACTCCTCTCCTCAAGCTTGCTCCTTCCATCTTGCCCGCAGCCTTACCTCCTCTTCTCAAGCATACTCCTTTCATCTTGCAGCCATTATGGATCTTTTTAAGGTAATCGATTCTGTCGAGCAAGCCATTAGCAGCCTCAAAGAATGGATTGCCGAGAACCAAGGAAAGAGAGAGGAGAGAAAGCAAAATCCAGCTCCATTAACCCAGTACGAGAAGGATGACTTTGCTTGTCAGAAGGGCCTAGAGAAGGAAGAGGAAAGAAAAATAAGTATGGCTACTACTGAAATAGATAAATTGCAGTCATATAGGAGAGAGTTGATAGACTTTCAAAGTGAGATATCTTCACGTGTGGCTCGTTATGGAAGATTTTCCCTCGAGGAAGCGCAAGCCATTCGGAATAAACAAAGTGTTATGCAAGAGAAAATTCATCAATCCTTACTTCTCTTCTATAATTTTAACTACATCGATGAGGATGAGATGAGCTCAGCTCTTGAATGGGTTGAATTTAGGCTAAGGACTTGAAAATAGAAAATTCATCAAATTGAATGGCTGTAGTCTTGAAAATAAATTTGCCTTCCACTGAGAGTCTTATTGTAACTTTTGGTGTAATTTGCCTTCCAATGAGAGTCTTATTGTAACTTTTGGTGTAATTTGCCTTCCAATGAGAGTCTTATTGTAACTTTTGGTGTTTTTAAACACCTAAATTATAAATATTGTGAGAGTTTGCTACTTCCACTTGTAACTTTTGAAAGTGTTTCCTAAACACTCACTACAAGGCATAGGCCATTTTCCGACGGAAATACCGACGCTTTTTACATTAAAATTTTTTTTTTTCACGGGCGCAAAGGTCGCTATAAAAGTCGTTAAAATCGTCGAAAAAGGAGCGTCGCTATAAACCGTCGCTATATAGCGACGTTGTTAATCGTCGCTATATAGCGACGATGTAAACGTCGCTATATAGCGACGATAAAAACGTCGCTATATAGCGACTCTGTTAATCGTCGCTATATAGCGACACTGGTAAACGTCGCTATATAGCGACGTTTAACAGAAGGTAAAAAAAAAGGTTAGTGGGGCTAAACAGGGCCAAAAGGAAGCCCTGTTTAGCCCCACTAACCATTTTTTTTTTTTCTAATTACAAAAGAAAGTTTTTTATACAAAATTTCCCTTGCTTGCAGGGTGATACAAAATTGTTCTTGTGAACGATGGGGAAGAAATGCATATACATATACAACTGTGTTTGAAACAAAATTACCCTGTGAAAGGGCGATACAAAATGGCTCTAACGAGCGAATATGAAAAATGCTACTACCACTACTAATCCGAATCCGAATCCGAATCGTCTTGTTGGGCTGTTCCCTGCTCCTCGGCACCTGCATCTTCTCCCTCGTCCCCGACACCTGCGTCTTCTCCTTCGTCATCGGCACCTGCGTCCGATCCTTGCCCCTGTTGATCGCTCGTCTCTGATGATGGGACGCTTGAGCTTTGACCCTGAGAGTGAACCATATAAATTGAAAATTAGATTGGAACTTAAATTAAAAAGTGAGATTACAAGCAGGAGTAAACTTATACCATGCGAGCAGCCACCTCAGCCCAATCGACTGTCGCTCCCATTGCCTCTTGCTCAATGAACCATGGCTTGGTTCCTATCCGAAATGCGCGCCGCGTCTCTGCATCCGTAGGAAGACGACCCATCGCAGCTTGCTGTGGATCCAATTTACGAGAGTTAGAGTTAGCTAAAGTGCATGTAATATGTAAGTAAAACAAATAGAACAATACATTAAATGGAAAGAAGTAAACTTACCACGGTTGCCTCGAACGCATACCGTCCACCTGCACCAAAGTGCGAAGTACCTACGACATCCAGCCGTCTCTTCGCAGCCCTCCTCTGACCCTCGAACATTTCAGGATGGTCCCTATTCTGCTTCTTCAAGAACTTCCAATCAGCTTTGTCTGCCCAGCTGGGTTTAGACAACCCCTTTGTAATGGAAGTACGCATGGTTGATCTGCGATGCTTTAGGACCAAACCCATGCGCTCGAGCATATAACTGTTATTAAACTCCACATTTGGCGGATTAGGAAATCTGAGTTTTAACTCATCGATCACCGCCTGCTTCTTTTGGCCATCTTGATACCGCCAATCGATATTTATGCCGCTCTTGAAGTGATGACTCATCAACCGCCTCATGGCGGCCATCACTGCTTTGCCCTTTTTGTCTTCTATTATCTCTCCGGCAGATGTGATTTGATAGGAGAGATCCCCTGATGAGTAAGGGGGACTGACGGTAGCAGAGTCTGAAGGAGTGGAAGCTGCGCGACCGCTTCCGGATCGAGGAGTAGCTGTGGGAGTAGGAGAGGGAAAGGGACCTGACTGATACTGTGTCTCCGGACCAAGTGGAGACCTAAAGGAGCGTGAGTGTGCTGACTCGTCTACATCTCCTGAGTCAGCACAACATGAGCCGCCCATCCTACTCTTCCTTCCCTTGCGGGAGGCATGCGCAGGTGATGATCCCGCGGTCGAAGGGGCGCGAGGGGATGGCTGGGATGTACGCCCACCCGTCGGTGTAGGGGAAGGAATTGCGGAGGTCCTCTGAGAGAGCAAAGAGAAGAATCTCGCTGCCTCCTCATCGCTCATCTGCGCTACAAACTCGTCGGGAGTCCCAACAAAGCCATGCGCGGCTAGCAACGGAGTCCCCTGAGGGGTAGTCGCAGTGCTACGTGGAAGAGGGGTCGGACCAGGGGTAGTCACAGTGCTAGGACCGAGAGGAGTCGGACCAGGGGTAGTCCTCGGGGTAGTCGCCTGAGAGGAATCAAAGTCCTCTGGAGCATATAGATCGTGAGCTCTCCTCCTGCGAGGCTGTCCGTACTCGTCCGATGAGCGACGTGATCCCATGTCTAACATAGACACAAACACGAAAACAGAAAACAAATAAACAAACATGAGCATTCTCATAGGCATAGGCAATATGCAAGAAGAAAGAAGAGGGAAAGGAAAGAAGAGGGAAAGGAAAGAGGGAAAGAAGAGGGAAAGAAGATGTAAAGTAAAGAAAAGAATGAGATCGAGGAAATAGAGAATGAGAGAAAGGGAAAGAGATGAGGGAAAATAGAGAATGAGAGAAGGGGGAAATGAGAGAAGGGGGAAATAGAGTGGGAAATAGAGAATGAGCTTATGCAGAAATAGAGAATGAGCTTATGCTTCTCTCATTCTCTATTTCCGCATAAGCTCACGCATGTGCATGAGCTTATGCGGAAACTTAAGCATAAGCTCATGCACATGCATGAGCATAAGCATGAGACGGATGAGTTTCCGCATGCTTATGCTCATGCAGAAAAAGAGAAGGAGCTTATGCAGAAAAAGAGAAGGAGAGAAGCATCTCTCATTCTCTATTTCCGCATAAGCTCCTTCTCTTTTTCCGCATGAGCTTATGCTTATGCTCATGGGTGAGCATGAGCTTATGCTCATGTTTCCGCATATGCGAAAATAGAGGAGGAGAGAAGCATAAGCTTCTCTCATTCTCTATTTCCGCATATGCTCACGCAAAAGAGAAAGAGAAAGAGCTTATGCGGAAAAAGAGAATGAGATCCGCATATGCTTCTCTCATTTTCTATTTCCGCATAAGCTCCTGCGGAAACTTCCGCATAAGCTCATGCTCATGAATAAGCATTAGCTCATGCGGAAACTTACGCATAAGCTCATGGACATGAATGAGCATAAGCATGAGCTTATGCTTATGCTCATGCATAAGCATAAGCATAAGCTCATGCTTATGCTCATGCGGAAAAAAGAGGAGGAGCTTATGCGGAAAGAGAGAAGGAGCACTTGCGGAAACTTGCGGATAAGCTCTTGCGGAAACTTGCGGATAGCGTATGCTTATGCTTATGCTTATGCTTGCGGAAACTTGCGGAAACTCATGCTTATGCTCATGCGGAAATAGAGAAGGAGCATAAGCATGAGCATAAGCATAAGCATAAGCATAAGCATAAGCATGAATGAGCATAAGCATGAGCTTATGCTTATGCTTATGCATAAGCATAAGCATAAGCTCATGCATAAGCTCATGCTTATGCTCATGCGGAAACTTGCGAAGGAGCTTATGCGGAAAGAGAGAAGGAGCTTATGCGCAAAAAGAGAAGGAGCTTATGCGAGAAAAGAGAAGGAGCACTTGCGGAAACTTGCACATAAGCTCTTGTGGAAACTTGCGCATAAGCTCATGACAAGCTCCTTCTCTCATTCCGCATAAGCTCTTGCGGAAACTTACGCATAAGCTCATGCGGAAGAATGAGCATAAGCATGAGCTTATGCTTATGCTTATGCATAAGCATAAGCATAAGCTCATGCTTATGCTCATGCGGAAAAAGAGAGGGAGCTTATGCGGAAAGAGAGAAGGAGCACTTGCGGAAACTTGCGGATAAGCTCTTGCGGAAACTTGCGGATAGCGTATGCTTATGCTTATGCGGAAACTTGCGGAAACTTGCGGAAACTTGCGGAAACTCATGCTCATGCTCATGCGGAAATAGAGAAGGAGCATAAGCATGAGCATAAGCATAAGCATAAGCATAAGCATGAATGAGCATAAGCATGAGCTTATGCTTATGCTTATGCATAAGCATAAGCATAAGCTCATGCATAAGCTCATGCTTATGCTCATGCGGAAACTTGTGAAGGAGCTTATGCGGAATGAGAGAAGGAGCTTATGCGGAAAAAGAGAAGGAGCACTTGCGGAAACTTGCGCATAAGCTCTTGCGGAAACTTGCGCATAAGCTCATGACAAGCTCATGCTTATGCTCATGCGGAAATAGAGAATAAGCTCTTGCATAAGCTTCTCTCATTCTCTATTTTCGCATAAGCTCTTTACGTGTTTAGCATATGCTCATGCATAAGCTTCTCTCATTCTCTATTTTCGCATAAGCTCTTGCGGAAACTTACGCATAAGCTCATGCTCATGAATGAGCATAAGCATGAGCTTATGCTTATGCTTATGCATAAGCATAAGCATAAGCATAAGCATAAGCTCATGCTTATGCTCATGCGGAAATAGAGAAGGAGCTTATGCGGAATGAGAGAAGGAGCTTATGCGGAAATAGAGAATGAGAGAAGCAAATGCTTATGCTTATGCTCATGCATAAGCTTCTCTCATTCTCTATTTTCGCATAAGCTCTTGCGGAAACTTACGCATAAGCTCATGCTCATGAATGAGCATAAGCATGAGCTTATGCTTATGCTTATGCATAAGCATAAGCATAAGCATAAGCATAAGCTCATGCTTATGCTCATGCGGAAATAGAGAAGGAGCTTATGCGGAATGAGAGAAGGAGCTTATGCGGAAATAGAGAATGAGAGAAGCATATGCTTCTCTCATTCTCTTTTTCCGCATAAGCTTATGCGAAAACTTACGCATAAGCTCATGCTCATGAATGAGCATAAGCTCATGCTCATGAATGAGCAAGAGAATGAGCAAGAGAATGAGCTTGAGCTTATGCTTATGCTTATGCTTATGCTTATGCATAAGCATAAGCATAAGCTCATGCTTATGGTCATGCGGAAAAAGAGAATGAGAGAATAAGCATAAGAGAATAAGAGGGAGGCGGAAATAGAGAATAAGGGGGAAAGGAAAGAGAGAAGGGAAAAGAGAGAGGGGGAAAGAGAGAATAAGAGAAGAGGGAAAAAAGAGAAGGGGGAAAATGAGAAAAAGAGAAGGGGGAAGAGAGGGTTCCTACGCCCATCACTGCAGCTAGCGCTTAAGGCGCTAGCTGCAGGCCAATGCAAATAACAAAAAGCTTAAATGGAAAGAAGAGGAAGCACTTACCTGTAAAAGTATGTCCCGCTCGGTGTAGTGGACTGGGCCCACAAAAGAGAGACTATGTCCCACTCGGTGTAGTAGACTGGCCCTACAAAAGAGAGAAAACATCCCATTTTTTCAAATAAGATGTTAGTGGAAAGAGGAGATCACAAAAGCAACTTCTTTTGAGGAGACAAGGAAAGAGAAGATTGAGGAGACAAGGAAAGGAGGAGATTGAGGAGAAGAGAAAGAAGAGAAGGAAGAGAAATACAGAAAGAAGAGGTGAGTTTCTTGCTTTCTTTCATGAAATTTCGTTTTTTGTTTGAATCCTTTCTAATCAAGCATGAAAACTAGTTTAAAACTTTAGCAATACAAGTAGAAACACACAAAACCAAAGCTCACAAACAAACAACCTACATTGTTGAAAAAAACTCACCTTTTGAAGAACTTTCTTTCTGGAAACCAAAGAGGGAAAAAGGAGAGAGAGGGTGCACAAGAGGTAGGAGGAGGGTGAGGAGTGGGAAATAGGGTAGGAGCTTGCTTGGAATAGATGGGAGGTCAGTGAAAATAGGTGGGAGGAGATTTTGGAGAGCTTAGTTTAGAGATTAGGAAAGCTTTGAGCAAAACGCCGCGGGTTTCGGCGTTTCGGGTTTTAACCCACAGCGTCGCTATATAGCGACGCTTATTCGTCGCTATATAGCGACGTTTTTAAGTGAAAACGTCGCTATATAGCGACGCTTTCAATTAAAATCGTCGCTATATAGCGACGGAACAGAGCGTCGCTATATAGCGACGCTTACTGTTTGTTTTTTAATGAGGCCTCTTGTGACTCAAACATGCTATGCCTATAATTGTCAATATCTCCTCTTACTACATAGCCTTACTATATAGGATTTTTTGTTTCAATCCTTACTATATAGCGATGTCATTCTTTTTATATAGCCTCAAGAGAAGCTCAAATTAAACATGCTATGCTCACAATTGTGTACATCTCCTCTTCATGCTTATGTTTTGGTTTTATAAGTGTAGATGGAAGGGACGAGTGGAAGCTCATCCGATGATGCGCCAACGCCCGGGAGCACGAAGTGGCTTACGGAGAGGTTATATTGTCATTGCACTCATTGCAAGCGAGAAGTACGACATCAACGTCGTATTATCATGCGCCACTTGCAGATGTATGGGGAGGAGCCGGAACCAGTACCCCCCGTTGGTGTTGCACATGTTGATGGATCATCGGTAAGTCAAAGCTATTTAAGTTCGCAATCTTATTGTATACCCGGAATTAGAAGATCTTCTATTTACACGAATGAGCTTATGACAGGATGACGAGGGTGACGAGGGTACACATATACCTTCTCACTTTCAACAAGACTATAGTCTCTCGGATGACGACGAGGGTATGGTCGACATGATGGATTCCATTTTTAGGGGCACTACATCCCACGCACATGTGATGTCAGAGTCTGAGGTGAAAATGCAAGAGTTGCAATCAACACAATTGTACGAGGGTGCCAGGATGTCTAAACTACGTGCTTGTCTCTCAATCTTGAATCTACAAGTACAGTATGGGTGGTCGGATACAAGTGTCTCGGCCTTAATGAGGTTAGCCCTTGCATTAATTTGATTGACTCATTATTTGGATATTGTTTGTTTTGAGAATCATCATTTGGATAGTGTCTTTGTCATAGGTTGCTCCAAAAGATGTTGCCTGCACCAAATACCATGCCCGCATCAAGAGATGAAGCGAAAAAGATGCTAACAATGGTGGGTATGGATTATGATACCATCCATGCTTGCCGTAATGATTGTATTCTCTTTCGTCGTGAGCATGGAGATTTGGCTAGTTGTCCAAAGTGTGGGGAACAACGATATAGAGATGACTTGCAGGGTGAGAGGATACCGGTAAAGGTCTTAAGACACTTTCCCATCATTGCAAGAATACAACACATGTTTCGATGCAAATCCATAGCGGAGTTGATGACATGGCATGCATCTCATCAGTCCACTGATCACACATTGAGGATTCCCGCAGATTGTGCGGCTTGGAAGCACATAGATAATCAGTGGCCGGACTTTGCGAGAGAGCCACGCAACTTACATCTTGGGCTAGCCATGGACGGTGTGAATCCTTTCGGGTTACGCTTGACATCTTGGTCGACATGGCCCATAGTCGTGGTGAATTACAATATCCCACCATGGCTAACAATAAAAAAGGGACACCTCATGCTTGCACTACTTGTGCCAGGAAAGTACAAGGCAAGAAACATGGACGTGTACATGGCACCTTTGATAGAGGAGTTACAGATATTATGGAGAGGAGTGCAGGTCTTTGATATTTCCAGAGCTCCTAGGCATACCAATGATATTTCCGTCAGGGGTATCTTGATGTGGACCATGCATGACTACCCAGGATATGGAGAGTGCGCAGGTACGTGGTTATGTCTTTACATGTACAATGAGGGATTATGCTTTTTTTACTCTCTTTTGCACGCATGTCTTGTACTAACATATTCATGCACGCGTGCAGGGCTTGCTACAAGTGGGTACCATGCTTGTCCTGTTTGTGGACCCGCTCTGAAATCGCTTGCACGCTACTCCAAACACATGAGGAAAAATGTTTATGAAGGTCATGCTCGATACCTTCCGCTCGACCATCTCGCACATGGAGGTCAGCTTGATCCACCACCATCATATTTAAAAGCAAGTGATTGGATTCAAGCTTGGAGGGAGAATGGAGGGGAACCTCCTCCTGGTATGAAGAGGCTATCGATCTTTCACGAGCTTCCTTATTGGGGTCAGTTACAAATCAATCATCTCTTGGATCCCATGCATATCTTTAAGAATGTGGGGGCTACCATTTGGGCACACTTGGTTGGTTCCAAGGACTCGAGAGGAGTGCGAGAAGACTTGCGTGCTATGAATAGGATGTCTCGTTTGTGGCCCCAAGTGCATGCTTCAGGAAAAGTTGTCCTCCCGAAAGCAACGTGGATCCTCTCTACGAGGGAGGAGGCAGCGATCAAGGCAGACATTGCCTCTTTTCAAACACCGACAGGGTACATGCGTTGCTTGAAAGGAGCATTTTCAAAGGACAATAAGCTTAGTGGCCTCAAGTCCCATGATTGGCACAAGGTCTTACAGGTATTCTAAGTAGAATTAGTGTACCGATAATAGTGAAGCATTAGCGTAATTATTATTATGTTATATTGTTGACATGATTTCATTGTTGCTTTGATAGTTCATCCTTCCAATTACAATAAAAGGGTGCTTACAAGAAGATGTTAGAAATGCTATATTCAAGATCTGTGGTATTGTGAGGTATGCTTACTATCAATTCGCATTATCTATTTTCTTCATGGACATGTGAAATAGGTGGATATCTCAAATATCTTACATATGCATGGACATGTGAAATAGGTGGATATCTCAAAAAGAGATCTCTATATCGAGCATCGAGAAGGCTAGGGTGGAATCCATCGAAGCCGTATGCTTGCTTGAGAAGCACTTTCCCTCGAGCATTATGACAACTCAAGTCCACTTGCTTGTGCACATAGTTGATGAGGTGGCTATAGCAGGTAGCGTTCATAATCGATGGATGTTTTTCCTCGAGCGGTTTATGAAAACTTTAAAGGGGTTTGTAAGACAAAGAGCAAGACCAGAAGCAAGCATGGCAGAGGGATGGCTTGTGCAAGAGTCATTAGTATATATCACAGAGTTTCTTGCATCCACGGATCCTGATATGCCGCAAGCTTGGCACAACAAGGATGATGATCGCATCATTGGCGAGGTCCCCCAAGGAAAAGGGATTGAAAGAAAGATGAGCGAAGAGCAAATGGAGAAATTCAATAAGTTTTGTATCCTCAATAGCCCTGAGATGCAGAAGTGGATTGAGAGATATGAAGTGGCCAAAGCAGAAAGAATAAATGCAAGGATGAGATTCAGAGTAATGTACAGGCGATCACAACCATATCCACGAGATCTGGCTCTTCTCCCTACTCACATGTCACTTGATTGGCTACAACTAGCTATACGTAAAGCCGAACGTGATGGAGAGACAATAAACGAGCGCGAGCGGGAGTTATCATCTGGATGTATGGTGCATGTAAGTTTCTTATCTCTTGATGTAATTAAGTAATTATTTGTGGCAATATATGCTATAAAATAGGTGCATCTTCATTGTTTTAATGATGCTCTTTTACAGTACAAAAAGTACAGTGCATTATGGTCATATGGACGACATTTTCGCATAGAACGCATCGATTCAAAGAGAGTCACGTATGATTGTGGAGTCATGGCTAACTTCACACAAGATAGCCGAGCAAGTGCTTCGGATACCAATCTTCTCTCCTCACAGTTGGATTATTGTGGAACCATACGCGACATCTATGAAATTGATTTCAGACGATTTACTATTTTCATTCTTGATGTAAAATGGTTTAGAACTACTTACAACGGTCCCCATGCAACTGTGAGAAAAGATGGTAGCGGTCTCTTTGCAATAGACTCCACCAAACATTGGACCGATGAAAGTGATACTTTTGTTCTTCCCGAGCACTGTGAGCAGGTGCATACTAATGATTTAATTAGTCGAAGCTTTCGTTTTTTAAGTCCATTGATATATATATAATTGACGACATTTGGCATGTGATTTTTCATCTTCAATATAGGTGGTTTTTCATCCGGATCGTTCTGATCCAAGATGGTGGTACGTGATCCAAGTTGCACCACGAAGTAAGCAGATTTTTGAAGATCGAGATGTGGATATGGAGATGCCACTACCAAATCCGGATCCAATTGATGAATCTAGCGAAGAAGATGTAGATCACCATATGAGGCAAGAGGAAGATGCGCATAATGACATCGCACGGGAGGAGGATGGAGATCACGATATTGACGAGGAAGACAACAATCGTCAAGATCAATCACCACACTTAAGCTTAATTGAAGAAGATGATCAAATACTTTTAGGTGAACGTATGATGCTAGAGTACGATGATGATATAGGAGATCAACTCGGTATAGAGTTGGAGATAGACTTGCTTGGCGCCTTAGACTTGGCTCAAGATGAAACAGTTGATGTAAATGCTCTTATTTAATTTGATTTTTCTCATCTCCAACTTGGACATGAATATATGAGCTTCAAAGGCTTGATGTACATGCTCTCATTTTTTATTTCTCTATGAGCTCAAACATGTATGAAAATTTAAAAAATTTTGTCATTGGAAGAAAATAAATTTTAAGGCTTAAAAAAAAAAAAAAACCTCTCTGTAAAACGTCGCTATAATATAGTCTCAGTGTCGCTATATAGCGACCTTTAAAAGTCGCTATATAGCGACTTTTACTAAGGTCGCTATATAGCGACCTTTCAAAGTCGCTATATAGCGACTTTTACTAACGTCGCTATATAGCGACGCTTAGCAAAAGTCGCTATATAGCGACGATTTACGACACCCGATTTTTATACCGACGATTAACGCTAAGCGGGCGCTAATCGTCGGTACGTAAACGTCGCAATGGGATGCGTGTGTAGTAGTGACTATTATAAATATAAAGTGAGTTTACAATTAATGGACCACTCTTTTTTGTGTAACTTATCTCAGGCTTAACTTTTGAAGGTGTTTATTAACACCATTAAATATTAAGAGAGTTTACAACAACCTAATCTTATTTTTTCATGTAACTTATCTAGATTGCGTTAAATTTTATAATTTTAGTTTCATGTCCTTAAAAAATATATAAAAAAATGCTTGTTTTTATGTTTTTATATGTGCTTTGAAGATTGGGTTTTTTCTTAACACTCATTTTTACATATACTAGTCCAAAAGTATATGTAAAAATGAATTTGTACATTGACAAGTCCAAAATTAATGAAATAAGTGTTTAAGATCCAAAAAATAGCCACCCATGAGCTCCTTTCCTCTCTTCTAACAATAAATGTCCTGAACCATCACTATATAGCAACGTTTTTAGGATATAAACATCACTATATAGCAACTGACCAACATCGCTATATAGCGACGTTGGGGAGCTAAAATCCAAAACCCCGCGTGATGTTGTCTTTCACATCTCTATTGCGGAAAAAGCAAAAATCTCTCCTCCTACCTTATATTCGACGACCTCGCTTTCCTCCTCTCTATTCCCCACACTCCTCACTCCTACCTAGCCCCTCTCCCAACCTCTCCACCCTTCTCCCTCTTTGCTTGTGTAAAAGGAAGTTTTTTAAGGTGTGTCTCTTTAAGCAATGTAGGTTCATTTTTTGTGAGATTTCATTTTTTAAGTGTTGAAGCATGTTTCTCCTTGTATTGCTAAGCCTATGTACTAATTTTCATGCTTGATTTTCAGAGGTTAAGGACAAAAGATGAGATTTGGTGAAAGAAAGAAGACTCAGCTCTTCTCTTTTTGGTATTTCTCTTCCTCCTCTTTCTCCTTGTTTGTAGGCTTATGCTTTCTCCTTGTTTGTAGGCTTATGCTTGTCTCCTCAATCCAATCCCTTTGAAAAGTTGCTTCTCCAAACTCCTCCTTCCTCTAACTAGTTATTTGAAAAAATGGTATGTTTCCTCCTTTTTGTAGGGCTAGTCCATGAAACACCGAGCGGGACTTTTCTAGGTAAGAAAGTGCTTCATTTTTTTCCCTTTTGTTGTTTCCGTTACAAAAAATGAGATTTGGTGAAAGAAAGAAGACTCACCTCTTCTCTTTTTGGTATTTCTCTTCCTCCTCTTTCTCCTTGTTTGTAGGCTTATGCTTTCTCCTTGTTTTTAGGCCTATGCTTGTCTCCTCAATCCAATCCCTTTGAAAAGTTGCTTCTCCAAACTCCTCCTTCCTCTAACTAGTTATTTGAAAAAATGGTATATTTCCTCTTTTTTGTAGGGCCAATCCATACCGAGCGGGACTTTCCTAAGTAAGAAAGTGCTTCATCTTTTCCCCTTTTGTTGTTTTTGTTATTTGCATTGGCCTGCAACTAACGCCTTAAGCACTAGCTGCAGTGATGGGCATAGAAACCCTCTCTTTCCCTCTCTTCTCTTATTCCCTCTTCATCTCCTCTTTCCCTCTTTCCTTCTCTTATGCTCTTTTCCCCTCTTTTTCTTCCCTCTCTTCTCTTTTCCCCTCTTCCTTATCTTCTTTTCATAAGCATATGCCTATGCCTATGCTTATGCTTATGCATGAGCATATGCTCATATGCTCATGCATAAGCATAAGCATATGTCTCCTTCTCCTTCTCCTTTCCTTCTCTTCTTTTCCCCTCTACTTCAATATCTTTTTCTCCTCTTTTCATAAGCATATATATTTGCCTATGCTCAATATATTTTTCTCCTCTTTTCATAAGCATATATATTTGCCTATGCTTATGCTTATGCATGAGCATATGCTCATATGCTCATGCATAAGCACAAGCATATGCTTTCTCTTTTTTTCTCTTATGCTCATATGCTCATGCATAAGCATAAGCATATGCTTTCTTTCTTTTTCTCTTATGCTCTTTTCCCCTCTTCTTTTTCCCCTCTTTCAATCTCTTTTCCCCTCTTCCTTCTCTTATGCTTATGCTGTTTTTCCATCTTCCTTATCTTCTTTTCATAAGCATATGCCTATGCCTATGCCTATGCTTATGCTTATGCATGAGCATATGCTCATATGCTCATGCATAAGCTCAAGCATATGCTTTCTCTCTTTTTATGTTATGCTCATATGCTCATGCATAAGCATAAGCATAAGCATATGCTTTCTTTGTTTTTCTCTTATGCTCTTTTTCCCTCTTCTTTTTCCCCTCTTTCAATCTCTTTTCCCCTCTTCCTTCTCTTATGCTTATGTTTTTCCTTCTCTTATGCTTATGCTTCTCTTTTCTCTTATGCTTCTCTTATGCTTATGCTTCTCTTCTTTTCCCCTCCTCTTAGTCGTATTCGGTTCTTTTTTCACATGCCCCTTAGCCGTATTTGGTTATTTTTTTTTTCAAAGAGATTCTAAATGGAACAACCATGCCCTCACCCATGGGTGTCCTCCCTAAACCCCAACCTGGTTCCCCATGTCATAGGGATTATAGACATAGCTTCTCTGCTAGCTCATGTAAAAGAGAAGATTGTGCAAGAGAGTGATTAGGTGAAGTACAACGTGGGGGTGCATGCTTCTAGGTGGGGTCCCATAGACGTGCACACAGACACGTTTATTGAACTAAATAAAAAACTTACGCACGCGTCTATTTGCACGTCTATTTTCACATTTGGAGACCCATGTCTACCAGCGCATCTATATAGCAGACACACGCGCATTTAGATGCTTAAATAGATGCTCTTATAAATGCATTTATAGATGCAAAAATAGACGCTTGTCGAACAGACAGACGCGTATATAGACGCATTTATAGACGCACTAATAGATGCGATTTATAATATTTTTTTTAAATTTACAGAATGCTGTGTATGTTGTGTATGCTATATAGTTACAAGAATCCCATTTCCACATTGTGTAATTCAATTCTTACAGCCAACCACATTTTAATTACAATTCCAAATAAAACATTACAACTCCAAAATGCAATAAAATTGAAAGCTCAAAAAGTGCTTGTATGTACATATAGCCCGAAGCTAAGCCACGTCATGTGGCTTCAAGTACAAAAAATAAGGAAGCTAAGCCACATCATGTGGCTTCAAGTACAAAAAATAAGAGGAGTGTATATACAAGAGGCACGAAGCCAAGCCAGTGGCTTTAAGTACAAAAAAGAGTAGCTAGCACTGCTTCTACGACTAATCTATGTTCTCCACATCCTTGCTCCTTTCCACGCTCCCTTCTGTGCTCCCTTCTGTGCCTCCTTCCTCGTCTTCCTCGTCGTCTTGTGCACGGGCCTGTAAACAAGGGACAACATGTATCAATGTATGAAAAATCAAATCTTTACTTATAATTTTGGCATTATTTAATTACTTTCAAATACCGCAGGGACCGCTCCAGTAGCCCAGGTATACTGCTCCTCAGGAATCAACCTGTCATCATAGAAGTGCCTCCATGTATCTCCTCTGCGATGGTGGCGGTGGTAGGCTATCTCCACATGAGTAGGGTATCTTCCCATGATCTCAAGCTGCAAGACAACTCAATTTGCAGAGGGATTAGTACAAAGAAACAACCTCCTAATAAACTACATAAGCAATATAATTTGAGATAGATACTTATAAATTGGGCCTCCCATGATTCAACACCCCCTGCTCTAAAATGCACGCTTCCATATTCCTCCATCTAGATCCTTCGTGCCTCCATGTGCTGCAGACTGGGGTCCTCCCTCGCTGACTTCATTGCTTTCTTCCACTCACGCTTGTGAGCGGTGTGGGGCGGGCCCCTTGGTGGTTGACCTCCCTCAAGCCTAGCAACCTCCACTAGTGCCTGCCTCTTAAGCGAAGATCTTTTATTGCCAAGTATTGTAACAATCTTTGACTTGGCCCATTTATCTGTGAACTGGCGATTGGGGGGGTTAGGATACCTAGAGCGAATAGCAGCAAGGGTCTCATCAACCAACCTCTTTGGCTGGTCTTTGAAGTGGATAAAGCAATCTCTATAATTGTTAGCAATTACAAAGCGCATGAAGGCCATGATGTCGTTCCCTCACGTATACTGTCGGAGCGCGTCTATAGATGCGTCTGATTAATGCATCTATTTTCGCGTATAATAGCATGTCTATAGATGCGGCTGTCTGTGTTTGCAAATAGGCTAGATGCGCGTTTAGACACACCTGTAGACGTGGTTTTAGACACACTCTGAGACATACCTATAGACGCGCTTCGACAGACGGACTTTTCTAAAAAGTAGAAAAGGACATTGCGCTTGACACACAAACGTGACACTTATACCTAGATCATGCGTTTTTTGGATACGAGAAAGTACAAATCCAAAGAGAGCAAACTTCCAAAAAAGATCAACTGCAAAAAGAATTACCTTGGATAGAGGTATGGAAGCTTCTTCTCCTTTTTCAAAGTTGCTTCTCCTCCTTGTTCGCCCTCCTCTCCTTTAAGCTTGAAGTAAGTGTGGGTGCCTTCCTCTTAAGTGTAAGCTTGGAAGTAAGTGTGGGAGCCTTCCTCTTAAGTGTCGAAACTGTGGATCTGCTAATAAGGAACCAAGCAAGCTGCACAAAGTATAAGTAATGTGAAGAAAAGCGAAGCGAGCGTGCTAAAAGCAGGTTTAAAAGCCGCATCTATAGGTGCATCTAAAAGTGCATCTATAGGCACGTCTAAATACATAGAGTAGACGTGGTTTTAGACGCACATTTAGACGTGCTTTTAGATGCGCACCACAGAACAAACAGACGTGCTTTTAGATGCACCTGTAGACGTGCCACAGAGTTTAAAATTAAACATTTGAAGAAGAGCAAATTTTTTTGCATTGTTTGTTTGTAGGATGTCCTCATCTTCAACAAGTAGCTCCAATGAGGATGAATCCCTCTGTATCCACCATCGCGAAATGTGGTTGGAGCAAAAAATCAAATGTATGTGTGATCGATGTCGAGGTAACATGTATCATGCATGCAGGATTACACTCAATCACATCTCAAAGTATGGAGAATGGGATGTGACTGTAAACAGGGTAAGGGTTTGTAAGTTAAGGTTGATTGAGATACCTATGGGTGTTCATATATTTGAGTTATGATCCCGTTTTAATTTGATACAGGATGCAGTGCCACACCTGCATATGTTGCCCTATGCTCGCCGTGAGGAGGTGAAGCATCGGTGATATGAGGTGGGATCTCCAAGAGGGACCGTTATGGATGCATGGAGTGATGGTGATAGTAGCCCTCCACCATTACCTCATGAAGCCATGGAGGAGGAGGTGTTTGATGATATGGTGTGGGATTTATATGTCCATCAAGGGAGGGATGATAGCTTGGAGCAGGATGATCTTTTTACTGCAGCATCGACTCCACTATTTGAGGGGTGCACATTCTCTGTTCTACGTGCCTCCCTTGAGTTACTAAACTTGCAAACCATCTATGGATGGAGCAATGCAAGTTTGAATGCATTACTCAAGTAAGCTTTAAAGTATATTTTGCAAACATGGTGAATTATGCTAGTGGGTCAATTACTCGAATGCTTTTCCTCATTTATGGTCTTCATGTACAGGCTATTGTGTAAAATGATTCCAAGGGAGAATAAATTACCGACCTCAAGAGATATGGCAAGGCAACATGTGACCTCTCTTGGAGGATTAGATTACAAGCACATCCATGCATGTGTCAACGATTGCATTTTGTTTCGTGGACTACATAAGGATGCAAGAGAGTGTCCTACTTATGGAGAGGCAAGATATAGAGTAGATCTCAAAACTTTGGACATGCCTCATAAGGTTCTGCGACATTTTCCCATAATCCCTCGCATCCAACATATGTTCAAGTGCAAATCTATTGCAGAGCTCATGTCATGGCATTCCTCCCATCGATCAACCGATGGCAAGTGGAGAACTCCCGTGGACTCTCCTACGTGGAAGCATATTGAAGACACATGGCCAAGCTTCAAGGAAGAACCTAGGAGCTTGAGACTTGGATTGGTATGGATGGTGTGAACCCATTTAGTCTCAAAAGCATGTCTTACAGTGTATGGCCAGTGATATTGGTGAATTATTATCTTCCACCCTCTATGGCTATTAAGAAAGGACATGTTATGCTGTCCCTTCTAATTCTAGGGAAACATAAAGTCAAAAACCCTAATGTTTATTTGGAGCCTTTGATTGATGAGCTAGAGATACTTTGGAGAGGTATCGAGGTGCATGATGTGAGCAGGCCTCCCTTGTCACGAGACTTCAACTGCAAAGTAGTCTTGATGTGGACGATGCATGACTTCCCAGGCTATGGCAAGTGTTCAGGTAAGCATTGCACTTCTAATTATGAATAGGCAAAGGATGTGGCACCCTAAACCCACCTTCAACTCTTAATTGCATCTATTGTTCAGGTCTCACTACATTGGGTTACCATGCATGTCCTGTTTACGATCCTTCGCTAGTTGCCTCATGGGCAAACGCATTGAATAAGGTCATCTATGAGAATCTCCATCGATTTCTCCCACCTAATCATCCTAGATATGTTGCCCCTTGCAATGAAGTCCTCCCACAATCACTCACCGCGGGAGATTGGATAAGAATTTTGGATGGTTCCACGACTCCTCCACCACTTGGCATGAGCCGGTAAGGGTTTGTAACTATTGTGTGCTATATTGGCTGGAAATAAAGATTGTCCACTAACACTTTATTTTGTTTAGATACTCCATGTTTTATCGTTTACCATATTGGTCCCACCTCAAGATCAATCACCTGCTTGATCCCATGCATATCTTCAAGAATGTGGCATCTACCATTTGGGAGCATTTGAATGGGACACGAGATTCTGCAGGCATAAGGGAGGATCTACATACCACAGGGAGGATGCATGAAGCTTGGCCACAAGAGAGACCAAATGGGTGTGTTTTTTTACCTCGTGCACCGTGGATGTTATCAAAGCTAGAGATGGCAACGGTCAAGCGTGCTATTACTACAATTCATACTCCCACTGGATGCATGAGGTGTTTGAAGGGAGCCTTTACAAAGAGCAAGAAAAGAGGTGTAGAGCAATTATATGGCTTGAAATCTCATGATTGGCACAAGATGCTCCAAGTAAGTATTTTATGTGCATAATATCTTTTTCCTTTCAAATTTGTGAGTGAATAAATTTAAGCAACTAATCAACCACCTCCTCGTGCGTTCAGTTCATACTATCTACTAGCATTTCACGTAGTGCATCGAAGGATGTGAAAGATTGTATTTACAAGATGGGCGAGCTTGTGAGGTACTTTGCATGATACAAAATATGATGCATATCAATGCTCCATGCAAGTTTGAATGCATATTGCTAATATGCTGTACTATTTCATTTCTAGGTATGTGAGCTCAAAGGAAATAGATCCCACCATGCTTGAGAATGCTCGAGTTATGTTAGTGGAGGTGTTTTTTTTAGTGGAGGAGACATTTCCACATTCTATTCTCATAAGCCAATCCTAAGCCAACTACATGTTATAGTGCATTTGGTGGATGAGATTGCTATATGCGGTACTATACATGCACGATGGTTGTTCTTCCTCGAGCGCTTCATGAAGACCTTGAAGGGATTCATGAGACAAAATGCAAGACCTGAAGGTAGCATGGTCGAGGGTTGGTTGGTACAAGAGTCACTTGTATATATTTCTGAGTTTCTTGTTGATGTGGATAGCTCTCTCCCACGACTATGGAGAGATGATGAAGACCTAAGGATGACCTCTATTGTGCCTCAAGGGAAAGGACGCAACAAAGTAATAGACACGGAGTTGCATAATAGTATCAACCTCTTTTGTGTGCTTAATAGTGCTGTGATGAAAAGATGGGTGACAAGATACGAGGATGCAAAGATAAGAAGACAAGAAGAAAGGGCCCTCTTTCGTACACATCACGGATCTCGTGTGCCATTCCCCTCAGTATCTAAGAGCACTTCCAAAGGATATTCATGTGGATTGGCTACTTGATGAAATGGAGAAAGCAGAGAAAGACGAGGGGATGCATATCACAATGGAAGAATGGGAGTATGCTAGGGGATGCATGAGCAAGGTCGGTATATAGAATGTTATGCATAAGATACGAGCTTTCAATAATTTAGATTGCTTATTTAATTGATTTTTTCTTGGTGTAGTGCACCATGTTCAATGCTATATGGTGTGAGGGCAAGCATTTTCCAACACAACGGATTGATGATAAGAGAAACACACAAGATTGAGGCATCATTGCTAGCTTTGAGGGAGCCAATGGAGCCATGGATGATTATTGTGGCATAATCCAAGATATTATTATGCTTGATTTTAGACGCTTCTTTGTGTATGTTTTGGAAGTAAAGTGGTTTAAGGACGTGGTGGAAAGAGGCCCTAATGCAACAATCAAACGCCATGCAAGTGGCTTTATAACTATTGACTCCACAAAGTTTTGGCAAAGTAGGAAGGACACACTAGTACTACCGCAACAATGTGAACATGTACTATGCACACATATAAAAATACTCGCTTTTAAATATTTGATGCAAGAAAAATAACATGATTGTATTTGTGTTTGAATTAGGTTGCCTATCAACCAATGGTGGATAATAATAGATGGTGGCATGTCATACCTATTATGCCACGTTCCAAAGTAATGTATAGTACATTTACTAATATGGAGCATATGGAGGATGATCATGGCCATGGATGTGATGATGACCGTGATACGAGAGAGGAGGATGATCATGAGATAGGAGATACAGATATTGAGGCCATTACTCGTGAGGATGAGCCTACCATTGGTGATGCTGATTTCAATGAGCACATGAGTAGCACAAGTAGTAGTGGGTTGAATGTATTTGTAGATCCAAACACTTGTTTGGCTTTTGAAGTAGATAGTTTGGCAAGGGTTGATCTCATTGAGGATGAGATTGAACCGTAGCCGCATCATTGATATTGGCAAAACTATTTTACATATTGTCTCATTCTCCTCACCTCACTTAATTCTTATATATGTGGGCTTGCAAAAAAGCATTGATGTTTCTGTTAAAATTATGTGCTTTGGTAATAATGGGCAATTTTTGGAAAGCAATGATGTACACCAAAATCTCACTTTCTGTATTCTCTGGTTTACGTCTATCTACGTGTCTAAATGCACATCTAATTCTCAGTGTAAACGCACAAATAACCATGCTAATAGATGCACTGATAAACGCGATGTTAGACGGGCCTATATTTTCTCAGATTAGACACACAAGTAGACGTGTTAATACACGTGCAAATGGATGAGTTGTTAGACGTGCTTTTAGATGCGCCCATAATTCCTCTACTAGAGCAACGCCTATAGACGTGCCCGCTATTTTGCTTGTCTACCAAGTGCATCTATAGTTGCTTTGTATTGTTGTGAGGTCAAAATGATTTTGGGTCCTATTACAAAACACTTTCTATCATTTTGCAAGGAATGCTAGCATCAGTATAGGTTTCAGTAATCTATCGGTATCTAGAATTCCGGAGATAGTATGGATGCAGTACTCAATGCATAGTCCATACCGATGATTTTGGTACTCATAAATCCTACTAATGATTTTCTAGTTGCGGTGCCAATTATATTCCAAGGCCTACAATACATCAAGAGATAAGAATTATAAATAGACTGGCTTGTAGTAGTGCGCTACCTCAAAAAATCAAATTCAATTGTCTCTTTGACCATCCAATGAGTGGGGAGTGTTTTTATATGGGTCATTGCTATGGTCACCACATGACTTGACATATGTGTATACACCATGGGATAGTAGGTTGGCATTAAAGAGAACCCTATTTGCACCTTAGTCATTGTCGTTAGTCCTTAATTATGGACTTAGGGTATAAACCCAGTAGTAGGGTTCAATATATATTGCATTTTTTTTCTTTTGCAAGAGGTGTGTAAATGCTATATAGAACTAGGTATGGAGAGGCTAAATGTTGTGCACAATTAGGTATAGAGAGGCCAAAGGAAGTGAGATAGTTGGAGGATGAAGATGGTTTATGGGGTAGAGAAGCATGATAAGGTTGTCGATGGGGAAAATACGGCCATCACAAGTTAGTTGGTGGTGGCCAACACCATGGCTCAACTTATTGGGCTGTTTGCACCTGAGTGATTACATTTTTTAGGTTGTTTACCCCTAATTTCCATCAAGGTTAGACCACCCTCCTTGTGAATTGAGAAATGTCATGGAGGTCAATACTTTTAATTGAGATGAGTTTTCGGTATGTTGTATAGATAGTCAAGTTGAAAGACATCTAATATTAGGAAGCTACGATTCATCTAGTTCAATGAGCAAAATTGGATCCATATCTTGATGCTATTCGTACCTTGCTCTCTCCTTGTTTTTCAAAAAGTGTTTTGAAAGGTAAGTCTTTGGTTGCTCTCTCATTGTTTTGTGAAAGGTTTTATTTGGTTGCTCTCTTGCTTACCTACTCCTTATGTCTTGAAAATGTAAGGCATCACTTCTTGGATAGAAAAAAAATTTTCACTTTAGGTACCATCTTATGGAATTCCCCTCACATGACATAAGTAGTGCACTAGCTACAAATAACATTTGATTTTGACAAATGATCACAAGAACACAAAGCAACTATAGACGTGCTTGGTAGATGCGCAAAATAGCGGGCGCATCTATAGGCGTTGCTTTAGTAGAGGAATTACGGGCGTGTCTAAATGCACGTCTATAAGCTCATTTATTTGCGCGTAAATTACCACGTCTACGTGCGCGTCTAACCTAAGAAAATACGGGCCTGTCTAACATCACGTTTATTAGCGCGTTTATTTGCACGTTTACATTGAGAATCAAATGTGCATTTAGACGTGTAGATAGACTCAAACCAGAGAATACAGAAAGTGAGATTTTGGTGTACATCATTGCTTTCCAAACATTGCCCATGATTACCAAAGCACATAATTTTTTGCAAGCCTACATATACAAGAATTAAGTGAGATGAGGAGAATGAGACAATATGTAAAATAGTTTTGCCAATATCAATTATGGGGCTATGGTTCAATCTCATCCTCAATGAGATCAACCCTTGCCAAACTATCTACTTCAAAATCCAAACAAGTGTTTAGATCTACAAATACATTCAACCCACTACTACTTGTGCCACTCATGTGCTCATTGAAGGCGATGTACCAACCGCATCTGCAGCTAACAAGTTGGTGACATAAATGCACAATTTTCACCCTGGCATATCACGAGTGGAGCTCGATATCTCAATACTCCCCCTCGAGTGCAATTCCAACTCCTGCACACAAAGCAGGTCTCTAAACTTGCGTAGCTTCTCTGCACCCAATGCCTTCGTGAATATGTCAGCTACCTGATCCTCTGTGCTAACATAAACTAGATCAATAAAACCTACTAGAACCTTCTCCTGCACATAGGGATAATGCACCTCAATGTGCTTTGTTCTAGATAGCATGATAGACTGGGTTATTTGCCAAGTGTATACTACTCATGTTGTCACAATAAATGACAACTGGCCCATCTATAGACTGATGCATATCATAAAGTAGCTTATGCAACCAAGATACCTCACATGCAACCATTGCTGCACCCCTATACTCAGCCTCTATGCTCGACAGGCAACTGTAGGCTGTTTCTTGTTGCTTCAAGTGACTGCAGCACTCCCAAAAGAGAACATATATCCACTTGTAGATCGTCTATCAGAAATACTACTAGCCCAATCAGCATCAGTGTATCCATGCAATTGTGTCTGAACCCCAGTCTCATAAAATACTCCATACTGCAATGTGGACTTCACATACCTCAATATGCGTCTAGCCGCATCCAAATGTAGTTTCCTTGGAGCCTGCATAAACTGACTTACCAACCCAATAGCATAGCTCAAATCTGGCTTGGTAATAGTCATGTAAATCAAACTTCCTACTATGCATCTATACATAGTAGGGTCTTCTAGAAGCTCACCTGCATCTGCGCTCAACTTCACATTATGCTCCAAAGGAACTGAAATAGGCTTACAGCCTGTCATCCCATATTTGGATAGCATGTCCAATCCATACTGCCTCTGCAAGAGTCATATCCCACTTGTGGATCTAATAACCTCAATGCCCAAGAAGTAACACAGCTCTCCCAAATGCTTCATCTCAAACTTTTGCTTCAATAACATTTTCACATGAAGGATATCTTCATCACTATCACCTGTGATGATCAAATCATCAACATCAATGACAAGCAGCATAATGCCTTTCTCTATTTTTCTCACATAAAGTGAGAAATCTGCCTTGGAAATCTAAAAGCCAATAGTGACAAGATACTGTCCTATCTTGTCAGACCATGCTCTGGGTGCTTGCTTCAAGCCATACAAGGCTTTCTTCAACCTGCAAACAAACTCAGGATGAACATCATGAACATAACCTGGTGGCTGCTCCATATAGACCTCTTCTTGGAAATCACCATGCAAGAAAGCATTCTTTACATCCATCTGATGTAAAGACCATCCCTTTGATGCAGCCATAGCAATGAATGCTCTTACAGTTGCCATCCTTGCAACCGGACTGAATGTTTCTCCATAATCAATGCCATATGTCTATTCATACCCCTTGACAACTAATCTTGCCTTATATTTGTTCACAGAACCATCTGCATTGTGCTTCACCTTATAAACCCACTTGCAGCCAATTGCATTCTTGTCTTTAGGCAAAGGCACCAATTCCCATGTAGTATTTGCTTCCAAGGCATCCATTTCTTCATCCTTGGCTTTCTCCCATTTTTCTTTTCCCATGGCTTGCTCAAAAGAAGTGGGTTCTGGTTCATGTATCACTTTGACCATATAGGCATAATGAATGGTTGTAAATCCATCATATTTCAGCCTATCCACAGGATACCTAGCTTTGGTAGACCTATGCAAAATAGGATCACTACTTGGTGCTCTCAAAACATCCCTTGTCTTCCTTACTCCAAGTGTAACAATAGAAGGAATACCCAACTCATCATCAAGGCTCTGTTTTGCTGAGCCACTGGATTCACCATCCACATAAGAGTGACTTGCATTCACATCAACCATGGGCTGATCTACTTTCTCTTTTCCTTTTAGTGATACTTGCATACCACTATCTGCATTGCTTTGAGGAGATCCTCCTGATCTCAATCAGCCTATCCATGGCAAAGTATGTGAACCACTGCTAGAGGACACTACAGGTCCACTAATATTTTGTGATTGCTACTGTGAATTCTATGCAGCATTACCATTTTGTGCATCTACATAATCAATCACATTTAATGGTTTATACCAGCCGCTCATCTCATAAAAAACATCTTTGCTCACTGTAAACCTATGAGTAGAAGGGTTATAACATCTATACCCTTTCTGCTATAGAGAATAACCAATAAAGATGCACTTCTCAACTTTTGGATCCAACTTGGATCTCAACTCATCTGGCACATGAACATAGGCAATGCAACCAAAAACTTTGAAATGAGAAATATCTGGTTTCCTACTAGTATACCTCTCCTCTGGTGTCATGCCATGTATTACTGCAGTGGGAGTCCTATTCATTATGTAGAGTGTTGTAGCAACTGCTTCAGCCCAATAATAATTTGGCACGAGATACCTCTCCAATATGCTTGTTTTTCCTTTCTGCAAGTCCATTTTGCTGTGAGGTATGACTGCATGAATATTGATGCTTTATGCCATGCTCCTGCAGGAAACTTGCAAACTCATTTAAGAGGTACTCTCCCCCTCCATCTGACCTTAGGCATTTTATTTGCAAGCCTGTTTCTTTTTCAACCATAGCTTAAAAGCTTTGAAATTCCCAAACACTTCACTTTCTTATCATAAAATGCACCCAATCTTTTCTGATGTAGTCATCAATAAAAGTGACAAAATAATGACAGCCTCCAATACATGTAGCTTTAGTAGTCCATACATAAGAGTGGATTAATTCCAATGGCCTCTTACTCTCTTCAACATGTCTAGGAAATGGTCTCCTTGCCTATTTTCCAAATTGACAGGCTTCACATACCTTATGCATTTTTGCAACCTTGAACTTAGGTAGTCCCGCAACAATATTTTGAGCCCGCATTAATTTAAGTCACTGTACATTAACATGACCAATGCGTTTATGCCAAATATCAATATCTACAACTACACCGGTCCCATGTGCAAACATTGCTGCACTCAATTCAGGCATGTTTGCATCGAACGTAAATATCCTGCCCTTCTTCTTCCATTTTGCTATCAAGCGACCTTTATTTTTCATATCCTCAACAAAGCATCCATGAGGATTAACTCTATCAGCATCTCGAATGGTAGGCTCGTCCTCATGGGTAGTGGCCTCAATATCTGTATCTCCTATCTCATGAGCATCCTCCTCTCTCGTATCATGGTCATCATCACATCCATGGCCATGATCATCCTCCATGCGCTCCATATTAGTAAATGTACTATACATCACTTTGGAACGTGGCATAATAGGTATGACATGCCACCATCTATTATTATCCACCATTGGTTGATAGACAACCTAATTCAAACACAAATACAATCATGTTACTTTTCTTGCATCGAATATTTAAAAGCGAGTATTTTTAATTGTGTGCACAGTACCTATTCACATTGTTGCGGTAGTACTAGTGTGTCCTTCCTACTTTGCCAAAACTTTGTGGAGTCAATAGTTACAAAGCCACTTGCATGGCGTTTGATTGTTGCATTAGGGCCTCTTTCCACCACGTCCTTAAACCACTTTACATCCAAAACATACACAAAGAAGCGTCGAAAGTCAAGCATAATAATATCTTGAATTATGCCACAATAATCATCCATGGCTCCATTGGCTCCCTCAAAGCTAGCAATGACGCCACAATCTTGTGTGTTTCTCTTATCATCAATCCGTTGTGTTCGAAAATGCTTGCCCTCACACCATATAGCATTTAACATAGTGCACTACACCAAGAAAAAATCAATTAAATAAGCAATCTAAATTATGAAAAGCTCCTAACTTATGCATAACATTCTATATACCGACCTTGCTCAGCCGATGACGATGTAGTGGTAAGTTCGAACAACATTTTTTATTTTGATGTTCTTTCAGTATAATTTGTTTTGTCGGTCTTCTAATGTTTGTTGAATTGTTGCAAGATGCGTTTGAGCTTGATGAATTGTGATCATGACGGGTAATGTTCGCATCACATTTGGGTGAGATCATTCTTTGGCCCATTACCTTGGCAATGCATCCCCTAGCATACTCCCATTCTTCCATTGTGATATGCATCCCCTTGTCTTTCTCTGCTTTCTCCATTTCATCAAGTAGCCAATCCACATGAATATCCTTTGGAAGTGCTCTTAGATGCTGAGGGTATGGCACATGAGATCTGTGGTGTGTACGAAAGAGGGCCCTTTCTTCTTGTCTTCTTGCCTTTGCATCCTCGTATCTTGTCACCCATCTTTTCATCACATCACTATTAAGCACGCAAAAGAGGTTGATACTATTATGCAACTCCGTGTCTATTACTTTGTTGCGTCCTTTCCCTTGAGGCACAATAGAGGTCATCCTTAGGTCTTCATCATCTCTCCATAGTCGTGGGAGAGAGCTATCCACATCAACAAGAAACTCAGAAATATATACAAGTGACTCTTGTACCAACCAACCCTCGGCCATGCTACCTTCGGGTCTTGCATTTTGTCTCACGAAGCCCTTCATGGTCTTCATGAGGCGCTCGAGGAAGAACAACCATCGTGCATGTATAGTACCGCATATAGCAATCTCATCCACCAAATGCACTATGAGATGTAGTTGGCTTGTGAGAATAGAACGTGGAAATGTCTCCTCCACTAAACAAACCGCCTCCATTGACATAACTCGAGCATTCTCAAGCGTGGTTGGATCTATTTCCTTTGAGCTCAGTACATACCTCACAAGCTCACCCATCTTGTAAATACAATCTTTCACGTCCGATGCAATACGTGAAATGCTAGTAGGTAGTATGAACTGAACCTCGGGGGGGTCACTCATCATATGTAACCCTATCACGTGAGTTCAACAAAAGGATATTTTTTATTTCTAAAATTTACAGAAATAAATATACATAAGGGACAATTTAAAATAGTTTTGGAAAAAATTTACAGATTTGTATAGAAAAGGGGTACATTTTATTAATGGAAATTTTACACAGATAAGGGATTTTAGAAATATGCCTTGAACGCACGTGGTATAGAGGGTTTATACATAGTGACCCCCCTGAGAACTAAACCCACGAGGAGGTGGTTGAGTAGTTGCTTATGGCTATTTACTCACAAATTTGAAAAGAAAAAGATATTATGCACATAAAATACTTACTTGGAGCATCTTGTGCCAATCATGATATTTCAAGCCATATAATTGCTCTACACCTCTTTTCTTACTCTTTGTAAAGGGTCCCTTCAAACACCTCATGCATCCAGTGGGAGTACGAATTGTAGTCATAGCGTGCTTCACCATCGCCATCTCTAGCTTTGATAACATCCACGGTGCGCGAGGTAAAAAAACACGCCCATTTGGTCTAGGCTTGAGGCCAAGCTTCATGCATCCTCCCTGTGGTACATAGATCCTCCCTTATGCCTGTCGAATCTCGTGTCCCATTCAAATGCTCCCAAATGGTAGATGCCACATTCTTGAAGATATGCATGGGATCAAGCAGGTGATTGATCTAGAGGTGGGACCAATATGGTAAATGATAAAAGATGGAGTATCAAAACAAAATAAAGTGTTAGCGTGCAATCTTTACTTTCAGCCAATATAGCCAATCTTTACTTATAGCCAATAGTTACAAACCCTTATCGGCTCATGCCAAGTGGTGGAGGAGTCGTGGAATCGTCCCAAATTCTCATCCAATCTCCCGCGGTGAGTGATTGTGGGAGGACTTCATTCCAAGGGGCAACATATCTAGGATGATCAGGTGGGAGAAATCGATGGTGATTCTCATAGATGACCTTATTCAATGCGTCTGCCCGTGAGGCAACTAGCGAAGGACCACAAACAGGACATGCATGGTAACCCGATGTAGTGAGACCTGAACAATAGATGCAATTAAGAGTGGAAGGTGGGTTTAGGGTGCCACATCCTTTGCCTATTCATAATTAAAAATGCAATGCTTACCTAAACACTCGCCATAGCCTGGGAAGTCATGCATCGTCCACATCAAGACTGCTTTGCAGTTAAAGTCTCGTGACGAGGGAGGCCTACTCACATCATGCACCTTGATACCTCTCCAAAGTATCTCTAGCTCATCAATCAAAGGCTCCAAATAAACATAAGGGTTTTTGACTTTATGTTTCCCTAGAATTAGAAGGGACAACATGACATGTCCTTTCTTAATAGCCATAGAGGGTGGAAGATTGTAATTCACCAATACCACTGGCCATACACTGTAAGACGTGCTTTTGAGACCAAATGGGTTCACACCATCCATACCCAATCCAAGTCTCAAGCTCCTAGGTTCTTCCTTGAATCTTGGCCATGTGTCTTCAATATGCTTCCACGCAGGAGAGTCCGCGGGAGTTCTCCACTTGCCATCGGTTGATCGATGGGAGGAATGCCATGACATGAGCTCTGCAATAGATTTGCACTTGAACATATGTTGGATGCGAGGGATTATGGGAAAATGTCGCAATACCTTACGAGGCACGTCCAAGGTTTTGAGATCTACTCTATATCTCGCCTCTCCACAAGTAGGACACTCTCTTGCATCCTTATGTAGTCCACGAAACAAAACGCAATCGTTGACACATGCATGGATGTGCTTGTAATCTAATCCTCCAAGAGAGGTCACATGTTGCCTTGCCATATCTCTTGAGGTCGGTAGTTTATTCTCCCTTGGAAGCATTTTACACAATAGCCTGCACGTGAACCATAAATGAGGAAAAGCATTCGAGTAATTGACCCAGTAGCATAATTCACCATGTTTGCAAAATAGACTTTAAAGCTTACTTGAGTAATGCATTCAAACTTGCATTGCTCCATCCATAGATGGTTTGCAAGTTTAGTAACTCAAGGGAGGCACGTAGAACAGAGAATGTGCACCCCTCAAACAGTGGAGTCGATGCTGCAGTAAAAAGATCATCCTGCTCCATGCTATTATCCCTCCCTTGATGGACATATAAATCCCGCACCATATCATCAAACACCTCCTCCTCCATGGCTTCATGAGGTCATGGTGAAGGGCTACTATCACCATCACTCCATGCATCCGTAACGGTCCCTCCTGAAGATCCCACCTCATATGGCCGATGCTTCGCCTCCTCACGACGAGCATAGGGTAACATATGCGAGTGTGGCACTGCATCCTGTATCAAATTAAAACAGGATCATAACTCAAACATATGAACACCCATAGGTATCTCAATCAACCTTAACTTACAAACCCTTACTCTGTTTACGGTCACATCCCTCCATACTTTGAGATATGATTGAGTGTAATCCTGCGTGCACGATACATGTTTCCTCGACATCGATCACACAGACATTTGATTTTTTGCTCCAACCACATTTCACGATGGTGGATACGGAGGGATTCATCCTCACTAGAGCTACTTGCTGAAGATGAAGACATCCTACAAACAAACAACCCACCAAATTTGCTCTTCTTCAAATGTTTAATTTAAACTCTGTGGCACATCTAAAGGCACGTCTAAAAGCGCATCTAAAATCGTGTTTAATGGCACGTCTAAACGCGCATCTACTCTGTTTATTTAGATGCGCTTATAGACACGCTATTAGATGCGACTATAGACGTGGCTTTTAAACCTGCTTTTTTGCGCGCCGCTCGCTTTGCTTTTCTTCACATTACTTATACTTCGCACGGCTTGCTTCCTTCCTTATTAGTAGATCCATAGTTTCGATGCTTAAGAGAGAGGCTTCCATACTTACTTCCAAGCTTACACTCAAGAGAAAGGCACCCATACTTACTTCTAAGCTTAAAGGAGAGGAGGACGAACAAGGAGGAGAAGCAACTTTGAGAAAGAAAGAAGAACCTTCCATACCTCTATCCAAGTAAGTCCTTTTGCAGTTGATCTTGTTTGGAAGTTTGCTCTCTCTAGATTTGTACTTTCTCGTATCCAAGAAGCGCATGATCTGGGTATCAGTGTCACGTTTTTGTGTCGGGCGCAATGTCCTTTTCTACTTTTTAGAAATCCCGTCTGTCGGTGCGCGTCTATAGCCGCGTCTCAGAGCGCATCTAAAAGCGCATCTACAGGCGCGTCTAAATGCACGTCTGGCCTGTTGCACACACAAACATACGCGTCGATAGTCGCTCTATTAGATGCTCTGTTAGACGCTCTGTTAAATGCTCTGTTAGACACTCTGTTAGACGCTCTGTTAAACGCTCTGTTAGACGCTCTGTTAGATGCATCTATAGACACGCAAGAGAGAGGCTTACTGTCAGAGTGTGTCTATAGATGCATCTATAGACATGCAAATCAGACACGTCTATAGACGCGCTCTGACAGTAAGCCTCTCTTTTCTTCCCCTTTCTTCTCAGCTCATCAGTAATAGATTTTTTTTCTTTTTCTAGTTCAACATGTGGCCAGGAAGCGCTTTCAGCTCACCTGATCCCCAGGAATCTATTTGGAAGGACTTATATAACCTTTTAGGGTACCCTCCTACTCCTGCGGAGTTATACGGGTATATAACGGGTACTCTAAACACTCCCCAGGAGTCGGCACTACAGACTCCAAGCCACCCCACACTGCCTGAGATCACCCTAGCGGAGTCAGCATAGCCGTCTTATGCCCCTTCTTATGCCCCTTCCCCCGTACCGTCTTATGCCCCTTCCCCCTTGCCGTCTTATGTCCCTTCTGCCATCCTGTCTTATGCCCCTTCCCCCATGCCGTCAGGAGGTCCTTCTGTCTCGGCGAGCCATCGACGTACTCCTATGCCGTCGAGACTCGGTTCTCCAGCTACGAGTGGTCAGCGTAGTCCCGTGCAGTCCCCAGCTACGAGTGGCTAGTGGCCAGCGTACGAGCTCGACACGACAGGGTAGCAGGCATAGTAGCAGGGAAAGCAGTGGGGGATGCATGGCACAGTGCTTTGGGCCATGTGGCAGTGGGGAGGATGATGATTCAGATGATTTAGACGTGCCTCTGGATGATGGTATGATTTATTATGACATCACTCAGACAGAAGGCATCTTGATGGATGCGCGGGGGAAGGACATCATGGCCTTCATGCGCTCTATAATTGCTAATAATTACAGAGATTGCTTTATCCACTACAAAGACCATCCAAAGAGGTTGGCTGATGAGACCCTCGCTACTGTTCGCTCTAGGTATCCTAACCCCCCCAATCGCCAGTTCACAGATAAATGGGGAAAGTCAAAGATTGTTACGATACTTAGCAATAAAAGATCTTTGCTTAAGAGGCAGGCACTAGCGGAGCTTGCCAGGCTTGAGGCAGGTCAACCACCAAGGGGCCCGCCCCACACCGCTCACAAGCGTGAGTGGAAGAAGGCAATGGAGTTAGCGAGGGAGGACCCCAGTCTGCAGCACGTGGAGGCACGGAGGATCCAGATGGAGGAATATGGAAGCGCGCATTTTGGAGCAGGGGGTGTTGAATCATGGGAGGCCCAATTTGTAAGTATCGATCTCAAATTATATTGCTTATGTAGTTTATTAGGAGGTTGTTTCTTTGTACTAATCCCTTCGCAAAGTGTGTCGCAGTCATGCAGCTTGAGATCGTGGGCAGATACCCTACGCCTGTGGAGACAGCCTACCACCACCACCATCGCAGAGGAGATACATGAAGGCACTTCTATGATGATGGGTTGATTACTGAGGAGCAGTATACCCGAGCTACTGGAGCGACCCCCCAGGTATTTGAAAGTAATTAAATAATGCCAAAATTATAAGTAAAGATTTGATTTTTCATACATTGATAGATGTTGTCCCTTGTTTATAGGCCCGTGCACAAGACGATGAGGAAGAGGAGGAAGGAGGCGCAGAAGGGAGCGCAGAAGGGAGCGTGGAAGGGAGCGAGGACCTGGAGAACATAGATTAGTCGTACAAGTAGTGCTAGCTACTCTTTTTTGTACTTAAAGCCACTGGCTTGGCTTTGTGCCTCTTGTATATACACTCCTCTGATTTTTTGTACTTAAAGCCACATGACATGGCTTAGCTTCGTGCTATATGTATATACAAGCACTTTTTGAGCTTTCAATTTTATTGCATTTTGGAGTTGTAATGTTTTATTTGGAATTGTAATTAAAATGCAGTTGGGAATTACACAATGTGGATATGGGATTCTTGTAACTATATAGCATACACAACATACACAGTATTCTGTAAAATTAAAAAATAAAAAATAAAGCGCATCTATCAGTGCGTTTAAAAATGCATTTATATACGCGTCTGTCTGTTCGACTTGCGTCTATATGTGCATCTATAAACGCGTTTATAAGCACGTCTATTTATGCATCTAACTGCGCGTCTATACGCGCATGTGTCTGATATATAGATGCGCAATTAGATGCAGGTCTCCAGATGCAAAAATAGACACGCAAATAGATGCGCCCGTAAGTTTTTTATTTAGTTCATGAAACACGTCTGTGCGCGCGTCTATGGGTGCTTTGTCTTGTTGTGGATGTTGAACTAGGTTGTCAATAGTGCTTCATGTCAATCCTTGATAGCATAGATCAACATCATTTGTCAAAATCAAATGTTATAATAATCCATAAAAGGAGAGTGCAAAGGACAAATCTAACCAAGCATATCTTCAATCTACTTCTTTTACCATTTCTTACCACTAAGTGCACACAAAGTCTCTAGTTCGAGAACCATCCCACACCATTGTATGAATTCTTACTATCCATTCTAAGATTGTATATGACAATGAATTTTAATTCTAACTTATATTTTGACATTTTAGAGATGATTAATTTCTGTGAAACCAAGTGAACTTTTAGAGAGTAGGGACGTTGTGGCTCCCATATGTAGAAACAATACAAAAAATTTATATGCCTACACATCATTGACAGTGCTCATCCCGTGCTCATAGGTCTTTTGGGAGGACTCTTATGCCACCAATTCATTCACGTGGCTTTGCCTTGGATTTATGGATTTAGATGCTAGTGATGAGGATTGCATATCCATCTTCATCTTGCCAATGACCATGTTCTTGTATGGGTAAATCACTTATCAAATTATGTCTAGTAATATTGTGCAACACTATAGCTGGCAAACATCGATCATCCATCGTGAAGAACCACAATCATTGATGATGCACATAACTCTAAACCCAAAATCAACCTTGGCATGACACCTCACATGATGGAGAACCTTAAAATATTTTTAAAATGCCCAACACTAAAATATTGGCAGTGGTTATATTGGTCCAACCCCTAACACGGATGTGTTGCACGCATGGCAAAATTATTGCCATGGCTCCGTCAGTAGACCTGCCCACCTGCCCCTTGCTTGCCATGTGTTTGTCTGTGATGATCCCTTTTTTTTTCCTCGATGGCATGATCTCTTCCCCCATTGGTTTTTACACCAATCTGGGCTCTGGATATAAGATTCCAAAAAGGTCCCATGAATATTGAGAAATGGATTTCGAAAGATCCCAATGAATATACAAATCATTGAGAAATGGACGGTCTTGGTCGACAAATTCGAGAAGAAAGCGTGTCCTAATTGCATGTACATACGGCCAAGGGCTTCGAGATTCTTAATGAATAGTCATAGCTTAATATAATCTCATTGGAGCCTAAGTTGTCTAACCTCTTGCAGACCAGCTTTGCTTACATCGCTAATTGAACCACCATTTTGCTTTCTTTTTTTCATTTGCCATCTTACATCGCTAATGAACCACCATATTGCTCTCTTTTGTTCATTTGCCAACAGACACGCTTCTAATGGGAATCCCAAGTCAGACACTCCCGTCCCCTTACGTTCTCCTCTTTGCCCATCTCAGAATATCGTGTTGCTTCCAAAGTCTGATGAATGACACTTTGATCCAACCACGAACCTTACTGGAATCTCATAATTATAAAACCTTTCAATCTCCTTGCCCTGATCACCACCTCAAAGGAACGCTTCCTCACCTTATCTCGGTCTGCATAGCTTCCCACTTCTCTTCTTCCCCCACCCCTTGCATTCTATATAACCATCCAGCTTCAGATTTCTGTGGCGTAGCTCATCAGAGATGATTGTGCTCACTAGAATCTTGTATAACGTTTGCATAGCTTCCCAGTTCTTCCCTATCCTGTGTTTGACCCTCAATCTGATGCAATCCAGCTTAACAGATCGTGTGTTGCCTAGCTGACCAGATCATGATTGTGCTCTGTAGAGTCTTATATAACGTTTGGTCACCACATCTATGTCTGCATAGCTTCCACTTCTTCTCCCATCCACTGTTTTTCCTTGAATCTGATACCATATTCCAGCTTAAGGTATCACGTGTGGCCTAGCTCATCATATGATTGGGCTCACTAGCATCTACCCGTCAACTTTTCGAGAACCACCTACAAGGTTCTCCAGTTACTTCCTCTGAAGCGCTGCATTTCAGAATTATTCTGCCATAATGTGTGGAGAACGGGATTTGCAAACTGCCATGCCTCAGACTGAGGATTCTCTGATTGGCCTCCTAGATTGCTCTGATTATCAAAGCGAGCGGCCAGTGCTTCCAGGGTTGAGCTGTAGCTGTAAGACCACAGTCGCCTCATATGATGCTATAGTGGTGGGTTCTGGATATGGAGGTGCTGTTGCAGCCTGCCGCGCTGCACAGGCTGGGTTGAGTGTTTGTATCTTAGAAAAAGGCCTTGAGTGGCAACCACATCAATTTCCAACATCAATACGAGAAGTTCTACGCACCACGGCTGTTCATACTCCGACAAGTAGTGTAGGAAGCCCCTCAGCCCTATATCAGGTCTGCGCACTGGTGCTAATCTTCTTTCACAACAGCTCTCATGTCAACACCCTCATCTATATTTTTCTAGCTTGGTGTAAGCTACTTTGACGCTTTTTCTGCAATCGTTCTGAACAGTTACACGTCCAGGGAGACTCTTTCGCAGCAGTTGCGGCTGGCCTAGGGGGAGGTTCCCTTATAAATGGCGGCGTTATATTGCCTACTCCAAAGAGAGCACGAAACGATCGTCGTTGGCCAGTGGAGTGGGAGAAGGATTGGGAAACGAATGAGAGTCGTGCTCGAGTTATGCTAGAGCCACAATCCATTCCCTACGATTTTCCTTCCTCCAAAGTAATGGATGTGATCTCCGGTGAGATAGAAGACTGTGTAAAGGACCCGATACAGCTCAACGTGCACATGGAAAGCACCGTCAATGCCTTGGGGATATCGCAGAACGGATGTAAAGCCTGCGGAAATTGTTTTACTGGATGCCCGTACAATGCCAAGAACTCTACGGACAAAAATTACCTTGCTGCAGCGGTGCAGGTAATGAAACCTCAGCGAAGCGCTAGCGAGATATTTTTTGAAGCATTCAAAGATTTTCCTACGCAATCTGCCGTTTAAGCGTTCTTTTCTGCATTTTTTTTCTTCTTTCCCCAGTCGGGAGCGGACGTGCATACTGAGTGCGAAGTTAGCTTTATCCTGAAGGACAGCCCAGAAGCCGAAGAAGAGGAATACCAGAACTATGAGGCTGATCCCACGTCAAACTCTCCTGACAGACAGAAGAGCTTCAAAGGACGACGATGGCGGGTGTACATTAACGATGTTGATTACTTACTTGCAGACTACGTAGTACTGTCAGGTATACAGCTATTTTGCGCCATCTTTGCGAATTTGAGACTGGTTCTCCATTTAGCAGCTGGACAGTATCCCATGCACAACATTCCAATTCTGTTTTCTTTTCCTATGGCTAGCTGGTGTGCTGGGAACCACAGGTATACTGTTGAGATCTAAGGAGAGAGGCTTAGAGCTTTCAGAAAGGCTCGGATGTGGATTTAGTTGCAACGGCAATAACGTGGCCTATGTAGCTGGGGTTCGAGCACCTACGAAGGCTTATGGTCTAACAGGAGATAAATTTGTGGACACTGCCATACCATTTCGCCCGGGTCCGTCAATCTCAAACTCATTTACGTCCTCTCTCGGATTTACAATACAGGTATTCCTCTGATAGTCCGCATTCTTGAAACTTAAAAACACACTCAGACTCGTCTCATCTCAATTTTCCAAAGAGAAGACAATGTCATAATGTACTGCTAGAACGTTGGCTTTCCCTGTTAATTTTTAAACCTGTCACTACTGTTAATTTTTAAACCTAGCACTACATCATTGTTTCTAGGAAGTCAATCTTTTCGTGATCACATGACTACTATGTTCTTCGTTAATTTCGGTCTAATTCGAAAGGATTGTTGGATGCATGCATCATCAGGGCGCAGTCCTCCCTGTTGCATACCCGAACATGTTATTCAAGGGAATTGTCTCTTCTTACCAATTTCAAGGTTTAGGGCATGATTTGATGTACGGGATTCTTGATAAGTTCAAACAATGGATGAAAACACAAGACAGTGAAGCTATAGTCTTGAACACGATGGGAGTAGACTCTGCAGACGGGAAAATTGTGTTGGATACGGAAAGTGAACGCCTTAGATTCTTTCCACCCTACGATGCACTACTTACTAAAAAAATTGTCACTTTTCAAAGGCTCGCCAAGCGTATGGGAGGAATCCTATTTATGTCACGCTATCGTAGTACATCCGTTCACCTTCTAGGTGGCTGCATCGTTGCAAAAGATCCTGAACACGGTGTGACGAATAGAAATGGCCAAGTGTTTAACCCTATGATCTCTCAAGGCCAAACGAAGTTGAATAACGCTCTTCACGTTACAAGTGAAACAAAAGATACAACTCACAAGGACTATTGCAGCCTCCAAAAGAAAGAGGCTGTGCATGAAGGCCTGTACGTTTGTGATGCATCAATCATTCCCTGTGCTGTTGGTGTGAACCCTTGTTTGACCATCACAACCGCGGCAGAACACATCTCCAAGGCCCTTGTAGAAGATGCCGGGCAGTATTTTCGCTGTGGGAAGGAGGTCAAAAGACATCTTTCTGATCTTTCATGTGAAGCATGCAGATCTAGCAAGTCTCCCACTTCTGCAAACATTGCGTCATACTCCGACAGCAAAAGAGCACAATTGGACCAAAGGCTCACTAACGATGTCTTAGCAGGAATTGATCGAAGCGGAAAAAGAGGATCGTATAATACCCATCCTGCAACACACGTCACCAACTTGGCTAAAGAAGATACCAGCAAGTTCATGACTGCCGCAGCGACAGTCCAAGAGACACTCCGTGGGAATATTGATGGAATGCCATGTAGACTTAGCGTTGTAATGCACATGGGCACAACACGAGAAGGGCCCCGTAAAGGAAGACTATTTGGAGATCCGGATTCACTGCTGAGAGGAAGGGTAGGAGGGAAGATGGTCATGAGGGCATTGGATCCACATGTGATACATGTGGTCGATGGAACAGTAGACATGTGCCAGCTCAATCCGCGTAGTCCCTTCACGCAATACATGCGCTATCGTCTTGTTCTAGCATCATCCTCAGGGGCCAGGTAAGGTTCCTTAAATTTTAAGGTAGTGTGGTTGTGAAGCAGCTAGGTCCATAATGGCTGGGGAGATGGGTGTGTGTGTGTGCGCGCGCGCGTGTGTGGTTTTGCGGTTAGTATTAGTAGCTGGGGGCTGTGGATTGGAGAATAGGCATGTGTGCATTGTGTATGTGGTTGTGTTTGGATTTCCTCTGCCAGAAGTTTAGAAATACTAGTGTCCATCAAATTTATGTATTTTAGAGAGGTGGCCGGACACAAAAAATACCAATGTACGGCATTCGTAAACAAGGAAGACATTGTGTTTTTTGTTTATATATAGATTGTGATTTGGGAGCTGTATTAGATGGAAGGTCTATGGCGGTTTAACGTCTTGTGTTTTCAGGTTTATTCTGGAAGGCACAAAGGAGATGCGAGCATTCCTTCTCTGCTTCTTCAGCTGGCAAGAATCCACAACATTGCACGTGTCTTTGCGACAAATTGCCCTTACATACAAAGAGAGATCAACTTCAATAACAGAGAGGCATCCTCCAAAGCTGATGCATGGAAAACTGTGCGTGAGCTTCTTGGGGTTGTTGCGGTCACTCTGCACAATGAAAGGTCCACAAAGAGGGAGGTTTGTGAGGTTATTATCAGAGAGCTTGATTCGAACATATATGGTGAGTGTTCCTCGTCCAATGGCGATTGCAATGGCAGAGAGAGAGTCCAAACTCGCGGGTGTAGAGGCGGAACAGCAGTACCCAATGCATCTTACGCACAATATGATAACAGGTCTGAGGTGACTAGTGTCTTCGCTCTTTACTTGAAAGGCTGGATGTTAGGACTTGTTGGAGGTTAGTTGCATGTAGCAGACCAAGTAATCGCTGCAATTTCTTCAGACCAATTTTCGAGCTAATAGGGAATAAATTTTCTGTTGCGCAGCTGATGGTTTCGAGATCAGCTGCATGCAATGGGTTGCGCGATCACGAATCGACAGGGAGAGCAAGTCTAGAGCCGGGGCACAACCGGTGCTACTACTCAACGGATATTCTACAGAAAGCTTTTGGTTACCTACAGAGAAGCATGACCTTGTGCGAACATTACTCCAACATAAATATGAACCTTGGCTACTTCAACCGCGACTACACCCGAAGAACTCCATTAATACAAGCTTTAGCATTGACGATGTTGCCCGCTTTGATTTGACGACAGGTGAAAACTTTGACCATATCAAGATCAACCATCAAACTTATCTTCGTTTCCATATTCCATGAAGGGCTGAATTTGTTTGCTGATCAACTTCTTTTTATCTTCTGCAGCATTTGCGAAGATCAGGGAGGTTAGAGGTGATGAACCGGTGCATGTAGTAGCGCATTGTGTAGGGGGGCTAGCCATCCACATTGCACTTCTGGGTGGTTTCCTTCCATCATCTGCAGTTGCATCACTTACATGCACAAACTCCTCGATGTACTTTGACGTCACCACACTGGCACGAATCAAGCTATGGCTACCGCTGATACCCGTAAGCTCTTTCCCTCTTGCTCTCCGTTCTTTTCTCCACATTTAATTTTTCAAACAAGGCTAATCATGCGTGATTTTCGACGACAGATATCCATGGCAATCTTGGGAAACGATGTGGTACTACGACTGACAGAAAGGTCCCCAGATAACTGGCGCCACCGTCTGCTGAAAGCTATTGCCAGCGCCATACCGCGAGTGGAGCGTTGTCTTTGTGCCGAGTGCGAGGTCTTCTCAGGAGTGTTCGGCAACACATTCTGGCACGACAACGTCGGAAAAGAGGTCCATGACTGGATAAACAAGGAAAATGTGACGCGACTTCCGATGCAAGCATTTCGGCAACTTCGACAGATCTGCAAAGCGGGCATGTTAGTTGATGCAAATGGAAAAGATAAGTACCTGGGGTGTGCAGAGAGGCTGGCGGTGCCAACAACATATATTTCTGGGGGTCGGCCATTGTTGGTAGCTCCATCTACAACAGAGAGAGCACATGCCTTCGTGCAAAATCACCACCCACAGATCTACCATCACAGGGAGGTGATCCAAGGTTATGGCCATTCTGATCTTCTCATCGGAAAGTTTGCCTATCGTGATGTATTTCCACATATCCTGCATGCTCTTGTGGCCTCTACCCAACAAAACCAGACACCCCTGCTTCACCACCATTGTAGCCACATCGCTTCCTGGAATCTCTTCCCTCGCTCTTCCCCACTTCTTGGTTTCCCTCTCAGATTGCCCAGTAAAATTCTCACCATTTCCATCGTATGCATCCTTCTTCTGCTCTACTTGTTTCATGACTTTGCCAGATCAACCCGGTGATATGTGTCTGTAGCCAGATCAACCTAGTGATATGTCTATGTACTCCAAAGAAATTGCGGTACATAACAGCCACATCGTTTCCTGGAACTTCTTCCCTCGCTCTTCCTCACTTCTTGGTCTCTCTCTCACACTATGCATCCTTCTTCTGCTCTACTTCTTTCATGACTTTGCTAGATCAACCTGGTAATATATTGTGTCTGTAGCACGATCAACCTAGTGATATATGTATGTAGCTTGCTTGAAGATCAACCAATTGATATCTTGACTCCCTCACACGTCGTAAAAGTAAAATTGAGTGATCCGAAGGACGTGATGGTGGGAGCAAATCTATATAATTATCAGCTTGGCCAATCTTGCTTGCCAAGCATTGATTTTTTGTTTGTCACAATCGTCGTTTACAAAGATGATGATGAAATAAATAAAGTTTATAGGGCTCCAATGGTGCCACACCATAGCGCCCATTGATATGGTACATTCTATTGTGGCTAATTCTTTGCCTAATTTGTTACCTCAAATAAAGAAGCATGAATGTTATTAATATGTTCATGGAACCTCACTTCAAGCAATTTGAGAGCCTTCACAATGATACAAGACTTTGTCTTGAGCAAATTTAATGATGGTCAAAGAGTGAAATTTTTCAAAGAAAGGAAGAGATTTTCATATTGACCTTAACTAGTAGTGCATGAGTAACCTTGCCGGCACTATGGTTATATTTGGCTTGTGTCACTACTATGCAATATGACTGACTTGCTAGTTAGCTCTTCCTTTTTTGAACCTTGAGCTTTCCCCTTCACCGATCTCAAGTAACGTTGTTCTAAACCCAATCTTTTATCTCCTTTTTCTGTTATGGAGCATGTAATGAGAAACTCATTTGGTTGCATTATTCGATTGTGCTTGCATGTTATTGCATTCATTTATTGATTGAAGTGGATGTCATATAGTTTTATTTTATGCAGCAAATAATTGCTAATTTGGAATATAATCTCAATTCTATAATTTTTAGCATTTTTAAAAGGAGGTAGAAAAAGAAGTAGGAAAAATTTAGAGATGAGATGCCACACAAGGTCCATTAAACCTAATCCTCCCTCTATATATATTAGGGGTATTGCTTTTCTTATTTGTGGCCAAAGATTAGCACTTTCTGAAACTAAGGCCTCTCGTCGACAAATGGAAGTGATCATGAGTGCAACCTTTGAGATATTATGAACTAGACTATGATCACTTGTTATCATCCATCAATTATGCATTCATCATGGTCATTTCTTTGGATTCCCTACCTCTCGCTCACCGTTAAGAACATGCATTAGAAAAGAGAGGCTTGTTTAAATATAGCTATAAGTTTAAGTCTAAATGTGTTGTAAAAAGAGAGCCCCTAAGGATTCAATTGATGATATGAAGCTCTTCCCCTTTTTAAACAACCAAAAATAATAAAATTTTGCAAATTTAAAAAGTAAGAAAAATAAAAATATATAAAATAAGAAAGTGATAAAACAAAAAATGAAAATCTATCGATGACATATGGGCAATGGCGGCACACTTCTTCTCCCATTATTTACAATATGAGAGAGTGTGCCCTTCTTTGATCAGCTTTGGTTTCATGTATACTTTCATCTCAAGTTTCTTTCATCTTTTGGAGAAGCTTTACTGAATTTAGATCTTCAAAGTTTACTTGTAACCGTTTGCTCATGTGCTTCTTTTGTTAATAGTGATTGTGTTTGAATGACCTACACCCCAACAGGGAAAAACTAGTTGGACAACAACATAAATTATTTATTAAAAACATGTAATTGTTATTTCGAATAGAGTGAAAGCCGCTATAATATACTACTATACTAAAAACACACTTCAATTAGCAGTTCAATTAATGCATGCACAAATTCTCATGAACATGTATGATATGTCTTTTCAAATACTTTCAAATCCAAATCATTTTCATTTGAAGGATAGATGCACAACAAGACAAAGCACCCATAGATGCGCACATAGACGCGTTTACTGAACTAAATAAAAAACTTACGGGCACATTTATTTCCGTGTCTGGAGACCCGCATCTAACAGCGCATCTATATAGTAGACACACGCGTATATAGACGCGCATTTAGACGCTTAAATAGATGCTCTGCTTAAAAATTTTAAAAATAGACAGATGCATCGTTAAACACATGCATAGACGCGTTTTTAAACGGTCTTATAGACGCGTTTTTAAACGGTCTTATAAACACGTATATAGATGCGTTTATAGACGCACTTTATAATATTTTTTTTTAATTTATAGAATGTTGTGTATATTGTGTATGCTATATAGTTACAAGAATCCCATTTTCACATTGTGTAATTCAATTCTTACAGCCAACCGCATTTTAATTACAATTCCAAATAAAACATTACAACTCCAAAACGCAATAAAATCGAAAGCTCAAAAAGTGCTTGTATATGTACATATACTACGAAGCTAAGCCACGTCATGTGGCTTCAAGTACAAAAAATAAGGAACCTTTGCCACGTCATGTGGCTTCAAGTACAAAAAATAAGAGAAGTGTGTATACAAGAGGCACAAAGCCAAGCCAGTGGCTTTCAGTACAAAAAAGAGTAGCTAGTACTACTTCTACGATGAATCCTTGCCGCCTTTCACGCTCCCTTCTGCGCTCCCTTCTGCGCCTCCTTCCTCGTCTTCTTCCTCGTCGTCTTGTGCACGGGCCTGTAAACAAGGGACAACATATATCAATGTATGAAAAATCAAATCTTTACTTATATAATTGACATTATTTAATTACTTTCAAATACCTCGGGGGCTGCTCCAGTATACTGCTCCTCAGTAATCAACCCGTCATTATAGAAGTGCCTCCATATATCTCCTCTGCGATGGTGGCGGTGGTAGGCTGTCTCGACAAGAGTAGGGTATCTGCCCACAATCTCAAGCTGCAAGATGACACAATTTACGGAGGGATTAGTACAAAGAAACAACCTCCTAATAAACTACATAAGCAATATAATTTGAGATCGATACTTACAAATTGGGCCTCCCATGATTCAACACCCCCTGCTCCAAAATGTGTGCTTCCATATTGCTCCATTTGGATCCTTCGTGCCTCCACATGCTGCAGACTGGGGTCCTCCCTCGCTGACTTCATTGCTTTCTTCCACTCACGCTTGTGAGTGGTGTGGGGCGGGCCCCTTGGTGGTTGACCTCCCTCGAGCGAACTAGCGATTGGGGGGGTTAGGATACCTAGAGCGAATAGCAGCGAGGGACTCATCAGTCAACCTCTTTGGCTGGTCTTTAAAGTGGATAAAGCAATCTCTGTAATTGTTAGCAATTACAGAGCGCATGAAGGCCATGATGTCCTTCCCCCACGCATCCATCAAGATGCCTCCTGTCTGAGTGATGTCATAGAATATCGTACCATCACCCGGAGGCACGTCTAAATCATCTGAATCATCATCGTCTCCACCATCACCCCTCCCAAAGCACTGTGCCATGCATCCCCCACCACTCTCCCTGCTACTACGCCTGCTACCGTGTCGTGTCGAGCTAGTACATTGGCCACTCGTAGCTGGAGACTGCACAGGACTACGCTGACCACTCATAGCTAGAGAACTGAGTCTCGACTGCACAGGAGTACGCGGACGGCTCTGCGAGACAGAAGGACCTCTTGATGGCATGGGGGAAGGGGCATAAGACGGCATGGCAGAAGGGACATAAGACAGCATGGGGGAAGGGGCATAAGACGGCATGGGAGATGGGCCTACGTTGTGTAGCCGGCTGGGCTATGCTGACTCCACTGGGGTGATCTCAACTGGTGTGGGGTGGTTTGGAGTCTGTAGTGCCGACTCCTGGGGGTTGTTTACAATACCTGTCATATACCCATATATCCTGCAGGACTAGGAGGGTGCCCTAAAAGGTTATATAAGTCCCTAAAAATAGAATCCCGGGGATCAGGTGAGCTCGAAGTGCTTCCTGGCCACATGATGAACTGGAAAAAAGAAAAAAAAACTATTACTGATGAGCTGAGAAGAAAGGGGAAGAGAAGAGAGGATTACTATCGGAGCACGTCTATAGATGCGTCTGATTAGCGCGTCTATTTTCGCATATAATAGCGTGTCTATAGATGTGGCTGCCTATGTCTGCAAACAGTCTCTGACAGATGGACTTTTCTAAAAAGTAGAAAAGGATATGCACCCGACACACCACGTAACACTGATACCCAAATCATGCGTTTTTTGGATACAAGAAAGTACAAATCCAAAGAGAGCAAACTTCCAAAAAATATCAACTGCAAAAAGAGGTATGGAAGGTTCTTCACCTTTTTCAAAGTTGCTTTTCCTCCTTGTTCGCCCTCCTCTCCTTTAAGCATGGAAGTAAGTGTGGGTGCCTTCCTCTTAAGTGTGAGCTTGGAAGTAAGTATGGGTGCCTTCCTCTTAAGCATTGAAACTGTGGATCTGCTAATAACGAAGCAAGCAAGCTGTGCGAAGTATAAGTAATGTGAAGAAAAGCGAAGCGAGCGTGCTAAAAGCAAGTTTAAAAGCCACGTCTATAGGTGCGTCTAATAGCGTGTCTATATACGCGTCTAAATACACAGGGTAGACGCGATTTTAGACGCGATTTTAGATGCGCACCACAGAACAGACAGATGCGGTTTTAGACGCACACCACAGAACAAACAGACGCGCTTTTAGATGTGCCTTTAGACGCGCCACAGAGTTTATAATTAAATGTTTGAAGAAGAGCAAATTTTTTTGGGTTTTTTGTTTGTAGGATGTCTTCATCTTCAACAAGTAGCTCCAGTGAGGATGAATCCCTCCATATCCATCATCACAAAATGTGGTTGGAGCAAAAAATCAAATGTATGTGTAATCGATGTCAAGGAAACATGTATCGTGCATGCAGGATTACACTCAATCACATCTCAAAGTATGGAGAATGGGATGCAACCGTAAACATGGTAAGGGTTTGTAACTTAAGGTTTATTGAGATACCTATGGGTATTCATATGTTTGATTTATGATCCCGTTTTAATTTGATACAGGATGCAGTGCCACACCCGAATATGTTACCCTATGCTCGCCGTGAGGAGGCGAAGCGTCGGCAATATGAGGTGGGATCTTCAAGAAGGACCGTTACGGATGCATGGAGTGATGGTGATAGTAGCCCTCCACCATTACCTCATGAAGCCGTGGAGGAGGAGGTGTTTGATGATATGGTGCGGGATTTATATGTCCATCAAGGGAGGGATGATAGCATGGAGCAAGATGATCTTTTTACTGCAGCATCGACTCCACTATTTGAGGGGTGCACATTCTCTGTTCTACGTACGTGCCTCCCTTGAGTTACTAAACTTGCAAACCATCTATGGATGGAGCAATGCAAGTTTGAATGCATTACTCAAGTAAGCTTGAAAGTCTATTTTGCAAACATGGTGAATTATGCTAGTGGGTCAATTACTCGAATGCTTTTCCTCATTTATGGTCTTCACATGCAGGCTATTGTGTAAAATGCTTCCAAGGGATAATAAATTACCGACCTCAAGAGATATGGCAAGGCAACATGTGACCTCTCTTGGAGGATTAGATTACAAGCGCATCCATGCATGTGTCAACGATTGCGTTTTGTTTTGTGGACTACATAAGGATGCAAGAGAGTGTCCTACTTGTGGAGAGGCAAGATATAGAGCAGATCTCAAAACTTTGGATGTGCCTCGTAAGATTCTGCGACATTTTCCCATAATCCCTCGCATCCAACATATGTTCAAGTGCAAATCTATTACAGAGCTCATGTCATGGCATTCCTCCCATCGATCAACCAATGGCAAGTGAAGAACTCCCACGGACTCTCCTGCATGGAAGCATATTGAAGACACATGGACAAGCTTCAATGAAGAACCTAGGAGCTTGAGACTTGGATTCGGTATGGACGGTGTGAACCCATTTGGTCTCAAAAGCACGTCTTACAGTGTATGGCCAGTGATATTGGTGAATTATAATCTTCCACCCTCTATGGCTATTAAGAAAGGACATGTTATGCTGTCCCTTCTAATTCCAGGGAAACATAAAGTCAAAAACCCTAATGTTTATTTGGAGCCTTTGATTGACGAGCTAGAGATACTTTGGAGAGGTATCGAGGTGCATGATGTGATCAGGCCTCTCTCATCACGAGACTTCAATTGCAAAGCAGTCTTGATGTGGACGATGCATGACTTCCCAGGCTATGGCAAGTGTTTAGGTAAGCATTGCACTTCTTATTATGAATAGGCAAAGGATGTGGCTCCCTAAACCCACCTTCAACTCTTAATTGTGTCTATTGTTCAGGTCTCACTACATCGGGTTACCATGCATGTCCTGTTTGTGGTCCTTCGCTAGTTGCCTCCTGGGCAGATGCATTGAATAAGGTCATCTATGAGAATCACCATCGATTTCTCCCACCTGATCATCCTAGATATGTTGTCCCTTGGAATGAAGTCCTCCCACAATCACTCACCATGGGAGATTGGATGAGAATTTGGGACAGTTTCACGATGACTCCACCACTTGGCATGAGCCGGTAAGGGTTTGTAAATATTGTGTGCTATATTGGCTGGAAATAAAGATTGCCCGCTAACACCAACTTTTGTTTAGATACTCCATCTTTTATCGCTTACCATATTGGTCCCACCTCAAGATCAATCACCTGCTTGATCCCATGCATATCTTCAAGAATGTGGCATCTACCATTTGGGAGCATTTGAATGGGACACGAGATTCCATAGGCGTAAGGGAGGATCTACGTACCACAGGGAGGATGTGTGAAGCTTGGCCACAAGAGAGACCAAATGGGCGTGTTTTTTTACCTCGTGCACCGTGGATGTTATCAAAGCTAGAGATGGCGATGGTGAAGCGCGCTATTACTACAATTCGTACTCCCACTGGATGCATGAGGTGTTTGAAGGGAGCCTTTACAAAGAGCAAGAAAAGAGGTGTAGAGCAATTATATGGCATGAAATCTCATGATTGGCACAAGATGCTCCAAGTAAGTATTTTATGTGCATAATATATTTTTCCTTTCAAATTTGTGAGTGAATAATTATAAGCAACTAATCAACCACCTCCTTATGGGTTCAGTTCATACTACCTACTAGCATTTCACGTAGTGCATCGAAGGATGTGAAAGATTGTATTTACAAGATGGGCGAGCTTGTGAGGTACTTTATATGATACAAAATATGATGCGTATCAATGCTCCATGCAAGTTTGAATGCATATTGCTAATATGCTGTACTTTTTCATTTCTAGGTATGTGAGCTCAAAGGAGATAGATCCCACCACACTTGAGAATGCTCGAGTTATGTCAGTGGAGGTGGTTTGTTTAGTGGAGGAGACATTTCTACGTTCTATTCTCACAAGCCAACTACATCTTATAGTGCATTTGATCAATGAGATTGCTATATGCGGTACTATACATGCACGATGGTTGTTCTTCCTGGAGTGCTTCATGAAGACCTTGAAGGGCTTCATGAGACAAAATGCAAGACCCGAACGTAGCATGGCCGAGGGTTGGTTGGTACAAGAGTCACTTGTATATATTTCTGAGTTTCTTGTTGATGTGGATAGCTCTCTCCCACGACTATGGAGAGATGATGAAGACCTAAGGATGACCTCTATTGTGCCTCAAGGGAAAGGACGCAACAAAGTAATAGACACGGAGTTGCATAATAGTATCAACCTCTATTGCGTGCTTAATAGTGATGTGATGAAAAGATGGGTGACAAGATACAAGGATGCAAAGGCAAGAAGACAAGAAGAAAGGGCCCTCTTTGGTAGACACCACGAATCTCGTGTGCCATACCCTCAATATCTAAGAGCACTTCCAAAGGATATTCATGTGGATTGGCTACTTGATGAAATGGAGAAAGCAGAGAAAGACGAGGGGATGCATATCACAATGGAAGAATGGGAGTATGCTAGGGGATGCATGAGCAAGGGCAGTATATAGAATGCTATGCATAAGTTAGGAGCTTTCAATAATTTAGATTGCTTATTTAATTGATTTTGTCTTGGTGTAGTGCACTATGTTAAATGCTATATGGTGTGAGGGCAAGCATTTTCGAACACAACAGATTGATGATAAGAGAAACACACAAGATTGTGGCATCATTGCTGGCCTCGGGGAGGTCACTATGTACAAACCCTCTATATCACGTGCGTTCAAGGCCTATACTTAAAATCCCTTATTTGTAAAGTTTTTCATTAATAAAATGTACCCCTTTTCTATACAAATCTGTAAATTTTTTCCAAAACTATTTAAAATAGTCCCTTATGTATATTTATTTCTGTAAATTTTAGAAATAAAAAATATCCCTTTGTTGAACTCACGTGATAGAGTTACATATGATGAGTGACCCCCCCGAGTTGCTCGCTTTGAGGGAGCCAATGGAGCCATGGATAATTATTGTGGCATAATCCAAGATACTATTAAGCTTGACTTTCGACGCTTCTTTGTGTATGTTTTGGATGTACAGTGGTTTAAGGACGTGGTGGAAAGAGGCCCTAATGCAACAATCAAACGCCATGCAAGTGGCTTTGTAACTATTGACTCCACAAAGTTTTGGCAAAGTAGGAAGGACACACTAGTACTACTGCAACAATGTGAACAGGTACTGTGCACACATATAAAAATACTCACTTTTAAATATTTGATGCAAGAACAATAACATGATTGTATTTGTGTTTGAATTAGGTTGTCTATCAACCAATGGTGGATAATAATAGATGGTGGCATGTCATACCTATTATGCCACATTCCAAAGTGATGTATAGTACATTTACTCATATGGAGCATATGGAGGATGATCATGGCCATGGACTGTGATGATGACCATGATACGAGAGAGGAGGATGATCATGAGATAGGAGATACAGATATTGAGGCCATTACCCGTGAAAATGAGCCTACCATTGGTGATGTTGATTGCGATGAGCACATGAGTAGCACAAGTAGTAGTGGGTTGAATGTATTTGTAGATCTAAACGCTTGTTTGGATTTTAAAGTAGATAGTTTGGCAAGGGTTGATCTCATTGAGGATGAGATTGAACCGTAGCCCATCATTGATATTGGCAAAACTATTTTACATATTGTCTCATTCTCCTCACCTCACTTAATTCTTGTATATGTGGGCTTGCAAAAAAGCATTGATGTTTTTGTTAAAATTATGTGCTTTGGTAATCATGGGCAATGTTTCGAAAGCAATGATGTACACCAAAATCTCACTTTCTGTATTCTCTGGTTTGTGTCCATACACACGTCTAAATACGCGTCTAATTTCCAGTGTAAACATGCAAATAAATGCGCTAATACATGCACAAATAGACGCGCTGATAAACGCCATGTTAGACAGGCCAGTATTTTCTCAGTTTAGACATGCAAATAGATGTGTTAATACATACACAAATAGACACGTTGATAAACGCAATGTTAGACACGCCTGTATTTTCTCAGTTTAGATGCGTAAATAGACGTGTTAATACACGCGTAAATAGACGAGTTGTTAGATGCGCTTTTAGACACGCCCGTAATTCCTCTACTCAAGCAACACCTATAGACACGCCCGCTATTTTACGCATCTATAGTTACTTTGTGTTGTTGTGATGTGAGTATTTTTTTAAGAAAATGAGAAGATTTAGCATTGGAAAGGCCTACAGCCTTCTCTTGCAATATGAAAGTTTGTTTTGAACCACTTTCTTACCCAACTGTCATCTACTTTATCTCTTGTTGGTACCCATGTAAAGCTCATCTCAGAAAATTAATTTCTCTATTCAGGAATCTTCTCTGAGGAGGAGATGACAAATTTGATAAAGTAAGGTGGGAAATTTGAGTGCTACCTCAGAATGAAGGTGGCCTCGGCCTAGTGAACCTTGAAATGTTAGTTGTAAGATTCAAGAACTCCATCTGGTCAATTCTTCTTAGAAGAAACTTGAAAAAAACTAGAAAATCAAGGTGCAAGGTTGGAAAGGCTATATGGATCTCTCATCATCTTTTGCACAAGAAAATGTATTACTAAGGGCTCAAGGCTTCCAAAGGCAATATTGAAAGGATGGAAGATGTTTAGGCCCCAGATCAAATAGAAGGGGTTTACAAGGAAAATGGTAACTTTAACCCTCAAAATGTTCAATTTGGTTTTCCATCAAGTTTGGAAAATTTCCCCTCTAAGGGATGAGGATTTCAAGCATGCCTAGAGACTGAACAAAAAGGGAATGCCATTTGTGGGACAAAGGGGCTCAAGCTTGAAAGCTCAATTTTTGCCTTCAATAGGGATTCAAAGTCTTACTTTCTAGTTAGGTGCTATACAATCTGAATGTCTAAATCAGTTTCTTTGGTTGGGCACTAAAAAAATTCTTCATTTTCCTGGTTTTTTCCATCCTTCTATACAACAACACAATGCATCCATAGACGCATGTATAGACTCGTTTCTTGATTTTTTTTAAAAAGTGACGGCCGCGTCTACAAACCCGCATCTATAGGTGTGTCTATATAACAAAGAGACGCACGTATAGACATGCTATTACACGTTTTGTAGAAATTTTTTAAAAATAGAAAGGCGCACTTATAGACGCTCTACATAATTTATTTTTTTAAACAAAATTCAGTGTCGTTGAACATAATGTTGTGTATGTTGTGTGGTTGTTGCGGGCATCCCATTTCTAGAGTGTGCAATTCAATTCTTACAGCCAACCATATTTAATTTGCACGATTCCATGCATGTCTATAGCCGATGACTAAAATTCCGAATAAAACATTACAACTCCAAAACATTTAGATCACAATGCATTCATTGATAGAACATTGCACAACGAAATTGAATGCCAAAAAAATAAGAGGATTAGTGTCTATTAATTCATAGCTCAAGAAGTTCTTGTGTATACATATAGCATGAAGCCAAGCCACCTATGGTTTCAAGTACAAAAAATAAGAGGAGTGTATATACACAAGAGGCACAAAGCCAAGCCAATGGCTTCAAGTACAAAAAAGAGTAGCTAGCACTAATTCTAGCACTACTTCTATGACTAATCCAAGTCATCCATGTCCTCGCTCCCATCTTCATTGCCTTCTTCATCACCTTCTTCCTCCTCAGTATCCTCTCCTTCTACCTCCTCAATATCCCCAGAGTCTTGTAAACGAGGGACAACATGTATCAATGTCTGAAAAATCAAATCTTTATTTACAACATTGACATTTTTTAAGTACTTTTAAATACCTACAAGAGCACTCCAATAGCCTGGATATATTGCTCTTTAGTAATCAACCCCTCATCATAGAAGTTTGTCCATGTATGTCGCCTGTGATGTCCACGATGATAGGATGTCTCGGTAGGAGTAGGGTATCTGCCCACGATATCAAGCTATAAGATGACACAATTTGCAAGGGGTTAGTACAAATGAACAACCTCCTAATAAGCCACATAAGCACAATATAATTTGAGACGATACTTACAAATTAGGCCTCCCATGATGCAATATCCCCTGCTCCAAAATGCATGTTTCCATATTGCTCCATCTGGATCTTCGTGCCTCCACGTGCTATAGACAGACTGGGGTTTACCTTTGCTACCTTCATCACTTTCTTCCACTCGTGCTTATAAGTGGTGTGGGGCTAGCCCCTTGGTGGTTGACCTCCCTCTCTCCTGGCTAAGAAAGGAGAAAGGAAGAAGGATTAAGAAAGAGAAGAGAAAGAGAAGGAAGAATGGAAGGAGAAGGGAGAAGGGAGAATGGAAGGAAAAGGGAGAATGGATTAAGGAGAAGGGAGATGGGAAGGAGAAGAAGAAGGTGAAGGTATGCAAAGTTGTATGTAGACTGTCGTAGTGCGTCTATAGACACGGCTAACAGCGTGTCTATAGATGCGACTGCATAGTTTTTAAAAACTTTTGATGCGATGTTAGACACGCTTTTAGATGCCCTCCGAGAGATGAATCTAGACAAAAATCTGACAACGACAGATGACCGACACCAAAAAGAACAAAAGTACCCAAAAATATTCTTTCTTGCATGCGACAAAGGACAAATCTGAAGAGAAAAACTTTCTAAGTGTACAAGAAGCATCATAGATTGAGAGAGAAGAGCAACTGATAAGAGACTTACCTTGGATAGAGGTATGGAAAGCTTCTTGTCTTTCTTCAAAGCTTCCTCTACTTCTCCTCTTGTGGCTTCCTTCTTCACCCTCTTCTCTTGTATGCTTGGGGATGAGTGTATATGCCTGGAGATGAGTGTGTATGCCTGGAGCTGAGTGTGTATGCTTGGAGATGAGTGTGTTGAAAGGAAACCAACTGCGACGGAGTGAGGAAATGAGCAAAATGTAGGTTTAAAAACCAGTCCACGCATCTAACAGTGTTTCTACACTATGTTTTAGACATGCCTATAGATGCGTTTCACATTACAAATGCACAAGTAGGAGTAGACTTATACCATGCGAGCAGCCACCTCGGCCCAATCGACCATCACTCCGAGCGCTTCCTACTCAATAAACCACGGCTTTGTTCCTATGCAGAACCCGCATCTCATCTCTGTGTCTGTGGGAAGGTGACCCATCGCCGCTTGCTGTGGGCCCAATTTACGAGAGTTAGATAAAGTGCATGCAATATGTAGTAAAACAAATAGAAAAATACATTAAATGAGAAGAAGTAGACTTACCACAGTTGCCTCGAATGCCAACCGTCCATCTGCACCAAAGTGCGAAGTACCTAGAGAGTCCAGCCGTCTCCTCGTAGCCCTCCTTTGACCCTCAAACAGTTTGGGATGATCCCTGTACTGCTTCTTGAAGCCCAGCTGGGTTTAGCCTTCCCCTTTGCGATGTAAGTACACAAGGTTGACCTACGATGCTTCAAGAGGACCCCCATGCGCTCTTTCATGTAATCTGAATTGAACTCCCAATTTGGGGGGTTAGGATATTGTCTTTTCAATTCACCAATGATTGCCTACTTCTTTTGGTCATCTTGGTACTGCCACTCAGTAGCTATGCCGCTCCTGAAGTGGTGGCTCATCAACCGCCTCATGGTGGCCATCATTGCTGAGTTCTTTTCATTTTCTATTATCTCTCCAGCAACCGTGATTTCATAGGACAGGTCCTCGACCGGGTAAGGAGGAGGACTCATGGTAGTGGCAGAGTCAGAGCGAGTGGTGTTACTGCAGGTGCTTATGGAGCGAGGAGTAGCAATGGCAGTAGGAGAGGGAAAGGGACCTAACTGGTACTAGGTCTCAAGACCAAGTGGAGACCTGTAGGGATGTGAGTGTGCTGACAAAAAGAGATTCAAGGAGAGGGGAAAAGAAGAGAAAGAAAGGAGGAGGAGAAGGATAAGGAGAAGGAGAAGGAGGAGAACAATATGAGAGAAAAAGAGCATAAGCATAAGAGAAGGAAGAGGGAAAAAGAGCATAAGCATAAGAGAAGGAAGAGGGGGAAAGAGATTGAAAGAGGGAAAAAAGAGATTGACAAGAGGGGAAAAGAAGAGAAAGAAAGGAGAAGGAGAAGGAGAAACAGGGGAACAATACGAGAGGAAAAGAGCATAAGCATAAGAGAAGGAAAAGGGGAAAAGAGATTGAAAGAGGGGTTAAAAAGAGGGGAAAAAGAAGAGGGGAAAAGAAGAGAAGAAAGAGGGAAAAAGGAGATTGAAAGAGGGGAAAAAGAAGAGGGGAAAAGAGCATAAGAGGAGAAAAAAAGGAGAAAAAGAGATTGAAGGAGAGGGGAAAAGAAGAGAAGGAAAGGAGAAGGAGAAGGAGAAGGATACATATGCTTATGCTTATGCATGAGCATATGAGCATATGCTCACGCATAAGCATAAGCATAGGCATAGGCATATGCTTATGAAAAGAAGATAAGGAAGAGGGAAAAAGAGCATAAGCATAAGAGAAGGAAGAGGGGAAAAGAGATTGAAAGAGGGGAAAAAGAAGAGTGGAAAAAAGCATAAGAGAAAAAGAAAGAAAGCATATGCTTATGCTTATGCATGAGCATATGAGCATAAGAGAAAAAGAGAGAAAGCATATGCTTGTGCTTATGCATGAGCATATGAGCATATGCTCGTGCATAAGCATAAGCATAGACAAATACATATGCTTATGAAAAGAGGAGAAAAAGATATTGAAGGAGAGGGGAAAAGAAGAGAAGGAAAGGAGAAGGAGACATATGCCTATGCTTGTGCATGAGCATATGAGCATATGCTCATGCATAAGCATAAGCATAGGCATAGGCATAGGCATATGCTTATGAAAAGAAGATAAGGAAGAGGGGAAAAGAAGAGAGAGGGAAGAAAAAGAAGAGGGGAAAAGAGCATAAGCATAAGAGATGAAAAGCATAAGCATAAGAGAAGGAAAGAGGAAAAGAGGGGATGAAGATGGAATAAGAGAAGAAAGGGAAAGAGAGGGTTTCTATGCCCATCACTGTAGCTAGTTCTTAAGGCATTAGCTGTAGGCCAATGCAAATAACGAAAACAACAAAAGAGAAAAAGATGAAGCACTTTCTTACCTAGAAAAGTCCCGCTCCGTGTTTCATGGACTGGCCCTATAAAAAAGAGGAAACATACCATTTTTTCAAATAACTAGTTAGAGGAAGGAGGAGTTTAGGGAAGCAACTTTTCAAAGGGATTGGATTGAGGAGACAAGCATAAGCCTACAAACAAGGAGAAAGCATAAGCCTACAAAGAAGGAGAAAGAGGAGGAAGAGAAATACCAAAAAGAGAAGAGGTGAGTCTTCTTTCTTTCACCAAATCTTGTTTTTTGTAATGGAAACAACAAAAGGGAAAAAGATGAAGCACTTTCTTACCTAGAAAAGTCCCGCTCAGTGTTTCATGGACTGGCCCTACAAAAAAGAGGAAACATACCATTTTTTCAAATAACTAGTTAGAGGAAGGAGTTGTTTGGAGAAGCAACTTTTCAAAGGGATTGGATTGAGGAGACAAGCATAAGCCTACAAACAAGGAGAAAGCATAAGCCTACAAAGAAGGAGAAAGAGGAGGAAGAGAAATACCAAAAAGAGAAGAGGTGAGTCTTCTTTCTTTCACCAAATCTCGTTTTTTGTCAACCTCTAAAAATCAAGCATGAAAATTAGCACATAGGCTTAGCAATACAAGGAGAAACATGCTTCAACACTTACAAAATGAAATCTCACAAAAAATGAACCTACATTGCTTAAAGACACACACCTTCTTGAAAAACTTCCTTTCACACAAGCAGAGAGGGAGAAGGGTGGAGAGGCAACACAAGTGTTGGGAGAGGGGCTAGGTAGGGATGAGGAGTGTGGGGAAGAGAGAGGAGGCAATAGTCAAGGTGGACATTGCCTCTTTTCGAACACCCACAGGGTACATGCGTTTCTTGAAAGGAGTATTTTCAAAGGACAATAAGCTTAGAACTATTTACAATGGTACCCATGCGACAGTGAGAAAAGATAGTAGTAGTTGTTTTGCAATAGACTCCACAAAACTTTGGACCAATGACAGTGATACTTTTGTTCTTCCCGAGCATTGTGAGCAGGTGCATACTAATGATTTAATTAATTGAAGCTTTCATTTTTAAAGATCCATTGATACATGTAATTAAGCATAATTTCATATATATAATTGATGGCATTTGGCACCCATCTTCAATATAGGTGGTTTCTCATCCAAATTGTTCTGATCCAAGATGGTGGTACGTGATCCAAGTTGCACCACAAAGTAAGAAAATTTTTGAAGATAGAGATGTGGATATGGAGATGCCACTACCAATGCCGGATCCAATTGATCCAGATGGATCTAGCAAAGAAGATGAAGATCACAATATGAGCCAAGAGGAAGATGCGCATAATGACATCGTACGGGAGGAAGATGGAGATCACGATATTGAGGAAGAAGATGACGATCATCAAGAATCACCACACTTTATTGAAGAAGATGATCAAGTCCTAGGTGAACGTACGATGCTATAGTACGATGATGAGATGATGATATAGGAGATCAACTCGGTATAGAGTTAGAGATAGACTTGTTTGGCACGTTAAACTTAGCTCAAGATGAAGCCATTGATGTAAATGCTCTTTATTGATTTTTTTCATCTCAAACTTGGACATGAATATATGAGCTTCAAACTTGATGTACATGCTCTTGTACTTTTATTCTCTCAAAGGATCAAACATGTATCAAAAGGAAAAAAATTTGTCGTTGGGAAAAACTATCTTTAAAGGTCGGTATGGGAAAAAACACTCTCTATAAAACATTGCTATAGGAAACTGTCTCAGTGTCGCTATATAACGACCATTCACAAGTCTAGTAAGTGTCGCTATATAGCGACTCTCTTTAAAGGTCACTATATAGCAACACTTGTCTAAAGTCACTATATAGCGACACTTAACTAATCCCGCTTTGATTACTGATGATTAGCACCCCGCGCATGCTAAACTTGGTGCTTAAGCATCGAAATAAGGCCCGTGTGTAGTAGTGGATGATTATTGTAGCATAATCCAAGATATTATTAAGCTTGACTTTTGGTGCTTCTTTGAGTATGTTTTGGATGTTAAGTGGTTTAAGGACGTGGTGGAAAGAGGCCCTAATGCAACAATCAGACGCCATGGAAGTGGCTTTGTAACTATTGACTCCACAAAGTTTTGGCAAAGCAAGAAGGACACACTAGGACCACCGCAACAATCTGAACAGGTAATGTACACATATATAAAAATACTCACTTTTTAATATTTAATACCTTCAATGCAAGGAAAATAACATGTTTGTACTTGTGTTTGAATTAGGTTGTCTATCAACCAATGGTGGATAATAATAGGTGGTGGCACGTGAGGATTACCAGAATTCGAGCGATTGCATTCGAGCGAGGTGATAGTTCGAGCGAGGACTTTCATAAAATTGACATTCTAGTGTGATGATTTATGTTCAAAAAGTAGCATGCATTTCTTACTTTTACAGTTGTTGTACTACCCATGATATTGTGAGGAATCAATTGCCTTACATACAAACAACAATTTTTGAAAAATGTTTTGCAATGTTTTTGCAAGGGTTTGGGAAGGAGGGGTCAAAGAAAGGGGTTAGAGTATGTGTTTTTCTTGTGAAATTTCCATTTTCAAGGCAAAAGATAATGGGAGGAGGAGCCTCCCAAGAGGCCGCGATATCACGACCTGTTGGGAGGCTCCTTCTGCCAATTTTATCTGGGCCATAACTTGGTCAATCAAACTCCAAATATGGTCATGTTTGTAGTCAAAACGATCGAAATGATATGACTGAATCAATTTATCATGTTAGAGTGTCTAAATTCTACAACTTTAGAAAGTTTGTACTTATCTTTGTTTCATCAGAGCTAAACCTTATCAAAATCTTATATTTTCTTAAATTTTTCTCATATAGAGTTCAGGTCCTTGGTTCTCTCCCTCCCTCACACAGGTATATACATGGTCATGGACATATGAAGGTGATCCATATTTTGTTAGCATCATGGTCATAAGGTGGTCAGTAATTTATTAGCTCCATAGTTTTAACATTTTATTCATGTTATCATTTTGTGTACAAAATGGATCATATCATATGGGTAGCATAAAAATAGACGAGCTACAAATCATGGATGATTTTTTGAAGTTAGTTTCATTATGAATCTAAAATTTTATATTGGCATCGAAGTATGTATGGGTGGTAGCAAGCTAAGGGTGTCCACTTCCGGACCACTTTCGGGTGAGTGTGACACCCGCTCGAGTGAAAATACAAAGGTTTTGCTTCGGTCTCCAATACCTCGATCGAGGTATTAGTTCCAATGAAAATCACACATGAGGACAACCGAGCCAAGCCAATACCTCGATTGAGGTGCTGGGCTTTTTTCACCGGACCAAGCCTATACCTCGATCGAGGTTTGCTAGCAAGCCACCTATACATGCCACATCTACCTCGTTCGAGGTATCATGGCAATCCAGCTCAACCTCGATCGAGGTAATGTGGCATGTCCAGCATACCTCGATCGAGGTATGTGCCATCCGACAAGGCAGATGACATACCTCGATCGAGGTATGCTGGACGATGACTTGGCCGCTTGTCGAATATGTCAATCGAGACATGTGGCATCCGGCTACTGCCGACATACCTCGATCGAGGTATCGTGGCATGTAAATACCTCGATCGAGGTAGATGTACCGAGATGTATGGGCATGTCACAATACCTCGATCGAGGTATCGTGGCATGTCAATACCTCGATCGAGGTAGATGTATCGAGATGTATGGGCATGTCACAATACCTCGATCGAGGTATCATGGCATGTCTATACCTCGATCCGATATGTATGTTGCATGCGGAATACCTCGATCGAGGTAGGGAAACCCTAAATTTTCTTATAAAAGGAGAGCGACCCCTCTCATTCCGCATACCTCGATCGAGCTCCTCCTCATCGACCGATTTCGGATTTGCGGGACGTCGACGGAATTGTGCGAGCGACGGAGAGCGACTGACGGACATCAACGGAGATGGACGGAGCGGGAGAGTCCAGGTAGGGTTTTTTTAATGTAGCATTTTCTTTTTGCTAAAATTTAATTAAATTTATAAGAAAATTTATAAAAATTTTCTAAATTTCAAATGCATTTTAATGTTTTTTTGAAATTTATGAATTACGACATTTTTTATTTAAAATGTGAAAATGAAAAAAAAAAATTTAATAGAGCTATTTTTATTAAATAAAAAAACGTTCATAGGAATAAAAATGATCTTTAAAAAAAAAGAAAATAAGAGGGATGCCGGATTGAGCGAGAGGCAGAGCTGTAGACATCATTGCAGCAGTGGGTGGAGCAGCAGCTAGTAGGGCGGGGCCGAGACCAGCATCTTCTACATGTAGAGACGATTACTCGCACTGGATTTGAGGCATGAGTATTCGCAGATGCACAGCTATGGGAGGTGAGACGCGCATACATAGAGGAGGCGAGGGAGGCAGAGATGGCAGTGGTGGCGCATGCAGCATGCCCTCCTCTTCATCAAGATGAGGCTGGCCCATCTCATGCAGGTGATGAGGCTGGCCCATCTGAGCCAACTTTGCCTAAGGGTACATAGCGGATGGTTGGGCAATGGGTCATACAGGAGCCACGTCAGTGTTCCACTAGAGGATCATATGTAGAGCTATCAGATTCGGATTCATGATGATTGTTTAGGCTTCACACGTTTCTTGTATAGGGATGCACTTCTGCAGCATGATGATGATGATGTACAGATTCATTTGGGTACTTTCATGATATTGTTCCCACTTTTATGATGTATGAGCATTTTCGTACTTTCATGATGTTCTTCACACTTTGTTTATCTCAGTTTATCTCAGTTTATAGTTTGTTTAAATGAAACATAAACATTTAAAATTAGGAGTATGATTTTGAATTTCGAATATCTCAATTCACACATCTAATACATAAGGTATTTAAAAAAGAATGCCATGTGAAGTAATTGTAAACATTAAGCATTGAAAAAGTGTTCAAGTTCAAGATTGGAATGCTCCTACGGAGCTCTTGAGAATAGATTACACAAGTACACTTCGATAAGTTTAATTGATTTTGACAAGCATTCTACCAAGGAAACAATACACTGTGTCAAAATATTGGACTGCTCTTGAGGCTAGGTTGCATAGATATACTTCAATAAGATTAATCAATGCTTTAAAACACACAAGAATCTTAAAAAAGTACAAAATTTTTTCCTAAGGACAAAAACCTTAGAATCATAATAAGAAAATCCTCTACCTTGATATGAAATCTATTTAAAAGGATAATGGCTTGTACTTAAAGAAGCACTTTATGGAAAGCAAATGATCCATGATCTACCTGATGCTCATTTATTTTCTATTAGTACGGAGGAAGGGCACGATTGGTACAATCGGATGTTGCTGTTTTTGATAGATGGGGTGGTACCTCATTATTTGTTGGGAAATAAAGTGGTACTACATGTGGATCATCAGGCACTTATTTATTTGGTAAATAAACCACAATTGTCTGGCCGACGAGCTAGGTGGATACTTTTGCTTCAAGAATATGATTATGACACTGTGCATACACCAAGAAAATAGCATGTTGTTGCATATTATTTAAGCAGATTGCTGAGTGGTGAAGAACCTATGGGGGTACAAGATGATCTACCTGATGCTCATTTATTTTTTATTAGTATGGAGGAAGGGCACGATTGGTACAATCAGATGTTGTTGTTTTTTATAGTGTTGTACAGGAGAGGCATTGATCACATGATCCGGAGGTGTGTCCTTGATTATGAGAGAAAAGATGTGTTGATGGAAGCACATGCTGGAAGTTTGGGAGGGCACTATTTGGGGGACATCATTGGCAAAAAGATATTTCAGGCCGGTTTGTGGTGGCCGACAATCTTGAAGGATGCTCATGAATTTGCCAAGACTTGTTTACCATGTCAGCAAGATGGAAGACCAACTGATGCAAACAGAATGCCACACCAACCTGTGCTACCTCTAGGTCCTTTCCAAAAATGGGGGCTTGACTTTATGGGTCCGATCAAACCACCTGCCAAGTATACTGGGAACAAGTATATTCTGGTGGCTACGGATTACTGTACAAAGTGGGTGGAAGCAATTGCATTGAGGGATAATACAGCTGGAAGCATAGCTAAGTTTCTATATTATAATATCATGACCAGATTTGGGTGTCCAATTGAGATAGTTTCGGATCAGGGAGTTCATTTTTTGAACAAAGTAATGAAAAAGCTAACAAGTTTACATATGATTGTGCATAAGAAGTCCACTACTTATTATCCACAAGCTAATGGTCAGGCTGAAAATTCAAATAAGACATTTAAGAAAATCCTCAGGAGAATAGTTTCAGAGAACAAAACTGATTGGGACCAGAAGTTAAACTCGGCATTATGGGCATTCCGGACAGCATACAAAGTGAGTACTGGAATGACATCGTTTCGTCTAGTATATGGGTGTGAAGCTCTGGTTCCAATGGAGTTCATTGTACCAAGTCTTTGAATAGCGGCAGAATGTAGATTGTCTATAGAAGAGTCAGTTCATAATAGGATCCGACAGTTGCTGAAGTTGGAAAAGGATCAGGTTGTTAGCTCATACATTTCAAATGTGATCCAGAAGCGGAGACAAGCATGGGTCAATAGGAATATCAAATTTAAGGTGTTCCGGAAGGGGGATCTGGTATTGATGTTTAATCCTAAATTGGGCCCTCATCCTGGTAAACTAAAGTTGAGATATAATGGTCCCTACAAGATTGTTGAGGTCTTAGGAGAGGGAACATTCAAATTGGAGGATATGTATGGGAATGCAATTCCAAAACCAGTCAATGGGTATCGGTTGAAACCATATCATGCTCCAACACTTTATGTGGAGGTTGTAGTAGTGCATGGTGGCAAAGTTGTGTTCAGTGGCTGCTTGCAAGTTTGAAGATCTGAAGTTTCAAAGCGATGCAAGATTCGAATGTAGAACTGTGGTTTGAGATCCGAAATTCCAAAGTGATGCAAGATGATGCAACATTCGAATGCAGGGTGGTGATTCCGAAGTTCCAAAGTTTTGAATCCGTTGGCAGTATTGGCCATACTAATGGCGACGTTTCATGCATGTTGATGATGATTCTTCATGCCCAAGGTGGGAGGCTGATGCGATATTCGGCATGGTTGGTTTGTCTAGTCCGATTACGGTTGGTAACATCTCATCATTATAAAAATTCTCTTCAGTTTGAATTGACATGTGTGAGGTTTAGCTATTTTTATCCCTGCTAGAATTAGTTTGCTCTGACTTCTGTTCAAAGTTGTGTTCAAGCCAGCATTTTTTGGAGGATGTCCTTTGTGAATGTGGATATTCATAATGATGATGAAGAACTCCCGAGGTTGTGTCCAGAGCTTGATCTTCTATCGACCGTCACAAGTGAACAGATGGCCCCAAAATTGAAAGTAACACGTGCAATGCAACAAGAGGTTGAAAATGGAGGAGAAGCTACCAGAGGAGGATTTGCTAGATGTTTTAGAATATTTAGAAACGGAGTCGAATGAACCACTGAAGAAGCAAATGTTGAAGAAGTAGCAGATACTTGAGAGTTCACCGGATTTGACGATGAATAAAGCATGGCTAAAGAAGATCAAGTAATATGACTTTGCATGCTTATCGTGGGAGCTGTGGCAGGATAATCCTGAAGTTTTGAGTCAGTTCCAAACATTATAACTCACAGTGGGAGAGATTGCTTCGGGAGTTAGAATCACACCAGAGTTGATAGCTACAGTTTTGTGTCTGCCTTACTATGAGGAAAAGATTCAACTAGACAAGTGTTCGGATGAGATGATGATGGTAGAGTTTGGGAATCCTTACTCATCTAAGAATTCCTATATGATCAGCAAGGTACGAGATCATGTCAGGAAAAAACAGTTAGCTTGGTTTGTGGAGCGAGTGGTTCTCTTGGTTCGCAATGACTATATGGCAAAGGAAAATTATGCTTATTTGGTGGCAGCAGAGCAAGGGGAAAAGGTGTCATGGGCTACATTGTTGTGCACAAAGTTGTTGCAAGAAATTTCCAGGAAGCAGGTTCGCACTCCGAATCAATTTTTGAGAATCGCTCCTTATGTAATGGCCTTATTCAGTCATGTTACTCCTAAAATGGGGAAAACTCTATCCCGTAAGGAGAAGGGCAAGTACATTAGGAAAAAAGGGAGCTCATTTTGGGGCCTTTTAGAAGAGAGAGAAAATAGGCGCTCAACCAATCAGGAGTGGGCCAACGTAACGTTGAAAATTCAACAAAAGAAGATGAAAATAAGAAAAAGAAATAGTACTATATGTTCGTAGAAGCATGTCACATTAATGAGGTGATCTAATTTGAATCTTTTAAAAATTTATTTTCTATGCAGAATTTGGTGATTCTGACACCGCAGACGCGTCCGAAACGGCCCAAAACCCCAAAAACGGCACTGGAAACATTGGAATCAGACATCCGGAGGCCCGGAAACGGCCAAAAAAGGTCGAAAAGTGAGATTTGCAGCAAAATGCGATCTGGCACCTTTTGAAATCTGTCCGATTCCAGCATTTCCAGTGCCATTTCTGGGGTTTTGGGCCGTTCCGGACGCGTCTGCGGTGTCAGAATCACCAAATTCTACACAGAAAAGTGTTGCTCTTATATGAACATTGAATGTAAAGCATGTGAAAGAATATATTTATTCCTTTTCACACTGACTTTTCTCATGCAAGTATCCATATTTTCTTGCTTTTGTAGAGAGAGAAAAGAGAAAATAGTGAATTTCTTACAGGGCCCCAAAATGAGCTTCCTTTTTTCCTAATGGTTGTTTGGTGATGCATATGAGATTGTCAATAATACAATTGATAATTTGGTGCAAGCCAGATACACTTATCAGCAATCAATAGAGATGGTGACTGGTAAATCACTATCTTTAGCTTTATGGAATACACCTATCATGAGAAAGGAGAAGCTAATACATAAAGATCAACCTGTTATGAAGTCAAAAAGTTTGATAAGAAAGGGAGCTATGATGAATTTAAAGAAAAGACTAGCCATGTCTCAGGACCCGAGCATGGAGGGTGTGGATGCAATAGATACACCGCTTGTCAGTAAGAATTCGGTGTCTGGTATTTCATTTGAGCAATTCAACCATGTAGTTGAGATTGTACAAAGTTTTGGAAATCAATCAAATGCAGGTAGCCCAACGTGAGGCTGCTACTGATACTTTTGATCTATAGGAAGAAAATCGTAAATTGTTCCAATAGGTCCAGGAAAGCACTAAGATGCAGAAGTTAAAACAAGACTTGGCACAATTATAGAAAAATTTTAGGTGTATAAAGAGCAGAAGGAAATTGACTAACAAAAGCTCATGCAACAGATAGAAAAAGAGCAGACATGTCTTCCTACTATTACTAAATGGCTAAAGGAGATGAAGATCAGTTTTTAACTATTTTGGAGGAAGTGTCTAAACACAATACAGAGTTGCAAACCAATAACTTATGGTTGCAAGCAAGTTTGGAGGCATTGCAAAATTTGGAGCAGCAGCTAAAAGACATTTCAGAAGAGACAAAGTTGGATGGGGTATTTGTAGCACCGGATGTTGTGGATAATCTTAAAAATGAGTTGGTAGTTATATCTCAGGGCATGTGGGATAATTTAAAGGAGAGGCTATTTATTCTAGTTCATAGACCTTATGAAGCTTTTGCTTTTGAGAAGTATACAACAAATATCTTGAAGGATCAATTTTTTACTGTTTTGGAGGAAGTGTCTAAACACAATACAGAGTTGCAAACCAATAACTTATGGTTGCAAGCAAGTCTGGAGGCATTGCAAAATTTGGAGCAGCAGCTAAAAGACATTTCAGAAGAGATAAAGTTGGATGGGGTATTTGTAGCATCGGATGTTGTGAATAATCTTAAAAATGAGTTGGTAGTTATATTTCAGGGCATGTGGGATAATTTAAAGGAGAGACTATTTATTCTGGTTCATAGATCTTATGAAGCTTTTGCTTCTGAGGAGTATACAGCAAATATATTGAAGGATAAGGTTCAAGAATAGGAGAAGCAGATTTGCAAAAAAAATTTCTAAGCTTTTGTCTCGTGTAGGTACTTGAAGATATAGCACCAGGACCAAGCAATCAAAGTAGCAGTTGGGTCGAGCTGAAGAAAGACTTTCAAGAGGAGTTGGTACGACAAAAAAAAATACTTCAAGATTTTAAAGTGGTTAATGATTTGACTAGTGGAAACTCGGATACACTGATGTTCAACCACCATTCAGAGGATATATTCAATGAAGTACAAAAGAAAGAGGATGATATGACCACTATTGATTCAAAGAAGCAGGTACAAGATGAACAAGAACAGTTTGAAGATCAAGTAGAAGATTAGTATGAAGAGCAGTTTGTGGGAGTTCAACATGAAGATTCACTACTACACACGCATCCTATTGCGACGTTTACGTACCGACGATTAGCGCCCGCTTAGCGTTAATCGTCATTATAAAAATCGGGTTTTATAAATCGTCGCTATATAGCGACTTTATTAAAAGTTGCTATATAGCGACTTTTAAAAGTTGCTATATAGCGACACTGAGACAAAATATTATAGCGATGTTTTTACAAAGAGGTTTTTTTTTTTTTTTAGGCCTTAAAAATTAGTTTTTTCCAATGACAAAATTTTTTAAATTTTCATACATGTTTGAGCTCATAGAGAATAAAAAAATGAGAGCATGTACATCAAGCCTTTGAAGCTCATATATTCATGTCCAAGTTTGAGATGAGAAAAATCAAATAAGAGCATTTACATCAACTGTTTCATCTTGAGCCAAGTCTAAGGTGCCAAGCAAGTCTATCTCCAACTCTATACTGAGTTGATCTCCTATATCATCATCGTACTCTAGTATCGTACGTTCACCTAAAAGTATTTGATCATCTTCTTCAATAAAGCTTAAGTGTGGTGATTGATCTTGATGATTGTTGTCTTCCTCGTCAATATCATGATCTCCATCCTCCTCCCGTGCGATGTCATTATGCGCATCTTCCTCTTGCCTCATATGGTGATCTACATCTTCTTCGTTAGATTCATCAATTGGATCTGGCATTGGTAGTGGCATCTCCATATCCACATCTCGATCTTCAAAAATTTTCTTACTTCGTGGTGCAACTTGGATCACGTACCACCATCTTGGATCAGAACGATCCGGATGAAAAACCACCTATATTGAAGATGGGTGCCAAATGTCATCAATTATATATATATCAATGGACTTTAAAAACGAAAGCTTCGACTAATTAAATCATTAGTATGCACCTGCTCACAGTGCTCGGGAAGAACAAAAGTATCACTTTCATCGGTCCAATGTTTGGTGGAGTCTATTGCAAAGAGACCGCTACTATCTTTTCTCACTCTCGCATGGGGACCGTTGTAAGTAGTTCTAAACCATTTTACATCAAGAATGAAAATAGTAAATCATTTGAAATCAATTTCATAGATGTCACGTATGGTTCCACAATAATCCAACTATGAGGAGAGAAGATTGGTATCCGAAGCACTTGCTCGGCTATCTTGTGTGAAGTTGGCCATGACTCCACAATCATACGTGACTCTCTTTGAATCGATGCGTTCCATGCGAAAATGTCGTTCATATGACCATAATGCACTGTACTTTTTGTACTGTAAAAGAGCATCATTAAAACAATGAAGATGCACCTATTTTATAGCATATATTGCCACAAATAATTACTTAATTACGTCAAGAGATAAGAAACTTACATGCACCATACATCCAGATGATAACTCCCGCTCGCGCTCGTTTATTGTCTCTCCATCACGTTTGGCTTTACGTACAGCCAGTTGTAGCCAATCAAGTGACATGTGAGTAGGGAGAAGAGCCAGATCTCGTGGATATGGTTGTGATCGCCTGTACATTACTCTAAATCTCGTCCTTGCATTTATTCTTTCTGCTTTGGCCACTTCATATCTCTCAATCCACTTCTGCATCTCAGGGCTATTGAGGATACAAAACTTATTGAATTTCTCCATTTGCTCTTCGCTCATCTTTCTTTCAATCCCTTTTCCTTGGGCGACCTCGCCAATGATGCGATCATCATCCTTGTTGTGCCAAGCTTGCGGCATATCAGGATCCGTGGATGCAAGAAACTCTGTGATATATACTAATGACTCTTGCACAAGCCATCCCTCTGCCATGCTTGCTTCTGGTCTTGCTCTTTGTCTTACAAACCCCTTTAAAGTTTTCATAAACTGCTCGAGAAAAAACATCCATCGATTATGAACGGTACCTACTATAGCCACCTCATCAACTATGTGCACAAGCAAGTGGACTTGAGTTGTCATAATGCTTGAGGGAAAGTGCTTGTCAAGCAAGCATACGGCTTCGATGGATTCCACCCTAGCCTTCTCGATGCTTGATATAGAGATCTCTTTTTGAGATATCCACCTATTTCACATGTCCATGCATATGTAAGATATTTGAGATATCCACCTATTTCAAATGTCCATGAAGAAAATACATAATGCGAATTGATAGTAATCATACCTCACAATACCACAAATCTTGAATATAGCATTTCTAACATCTTCTTGTGAGCACCCTTTTATTGTAATTGGAAGGATGAACTATCAAAGCAACAATGAAATCATGTCAACAATATAACATAATAATAATTATGCTAGTGCATCACTATTATCGGTACACTAATTCTACTTAGAATACCTATAAGACCTTGTGCCAATCATGGGACTTGAGGCCACTAAGCTTATTGTCCTTTGAAAATGCTCCTTTCAAGCAACGCATGTACCCTGTCGGTGTTTGAAAAGAGGCAATGTCTGCAAAAGAACATAGATGATGTTTTTAAGTGGTTGCAACCTATTGATTTGACTACGGCGCGAGTTATCTTTACAGCATATCACGAGGAGTGAGTATCAATCCCTACCTAGCTTATCTCTTACATTGTGGAGGATTATATCAAATAATAATTATTCTTAATATGATAATGCAGCTTGCATTGGAGCTTGGTAATTGTGGACATCTTAGCCAAGCAATGCTTCTTTGTCAATTCAATAGCATCTATCCATGGCAGTGTGTCAGAGTAAGTATAACCTACTTGTGTCATAATTATGTCAATGAGATGCATCCTATGCAATGCGCACATTCATTTATGTTTTCTATTTTTATGTGTAGATCTGCTCGAAAGTTGGTAGGTGCTATAGATGCACTTATGCAAATGGAGGGTGACTTGGAAGATCAAATAGAGTATGTAACATGCCCTGCAGCGAAGTAGAATGATGACCACAGTTGTGGGTGGAGAGTCGGATACAACTGCTTTTTGCTCCTTGCTCAAATTTTTAATTTGAGAGGCGGTGAAATCTCATTGTCCACATATACAGACTTGCATCTATATGCATTTATGTCATCTATCATTAAGGCATTTATTGATAACGTGGTGGAGCATCCAGAGGAAACATTGGTTGCTATGCCCATAAGTTGTCCTGATGTAACCGCTGTATTGGACGAAATGGGGAGCTCTTCTGAGGTTAGGGTCATCATTAGCAAGCAACCTCGTGTTTTGACTTTTGGTAGCGAGGAAGTTACAATCCTCTCTGACCCTTTGAAAGAGGCTAATGACAAAGTCATGATGGCCATCCTCAGGTTTGATATGAACATCTCTTGGCTTGATACTTCAATCATTTGATTCAATCTGCTTCTAACATTTGTTTATTTATTGCTGCAGTTATATCTCATTTTCCTAGATCAGTACAGAATCGCATCTGTATGCTCGATTGTCTTCTTTCAGCTGTACTTAGTGATACCAAGAAGACAGTAGATGATGTTTGTTCAATTCTACAACCTTTAGACTTGGATGGCATACTACTTGTCTTTATGCCATACTATGAAAAGTAAGTATGGTCTCAATCTTTCTTTTACTCTCTTATTTATAATATTGTGTCAATTAATACTTAATATTGTGATAAATCTTATCGCTCTTTATTGGTGATGTAGTTCACATTGGAGCCTGATAGTATGGGACCTTGATGACAACCATTGTTGGTTTGTCAACTCAATTACAGGCTTTCACGGGGTGTTCAGGTAAGTGTTCTTTTATCATATCATATTGAACATGCATCTTACTATTTACTACACAAATTCACTTTGTCATATGTCATGATGGACAGGCCTGCAAACAAGTTTTTCTGTGATTATGAAAATCAGGGAGCATCAAGACCAACCAAATTTCCAGACACGCCTCGAAGTGGAGCAGAAAGACATGTTTAGTAGTGGGTGGAGAATTGCCTACAACTTCATGTTGTATCTCAATGAAATTTTTGAACATGTCTCCATAGAAGCATATACCAAGCTTGAGCTACAAGATTTTGTGGCTAAGACTGTTCACTATCTAACTGCTATCATTGGGAAACAACATGATGGACTCAATGAAGAACCTGAGGGAGCCAAAGAAAAAGAAGAGACAATTCAGTCTCCTTCTGTATCACAGCCTCAAGTAGAAGCATTATAGTCTACACTTGAATTAGAGACTCAATGCATTCTTCCTACACAAGAAGTGGAGACTCAATGTGCATCTACAACATCACATCTTGTAAAGGAGGAAGAGATTAAGTCTATCCCGATTGCACCAGAAGTAGAATCTCAATGTACACCATCCACACAAGTAGAGACTCAATGTACTCTTAGAGAATCACAGTCTCAAGAGGACTCATTAGACTGTATTCAGTTGTAAAACATGTAGAAAGAAACATGAGTCCTTGAAGATTTTTATCTTGTTTGTATTGATTAATGATAGTGTTTTTAAAACTTATGTTAAATGTTGCAATACATTAGGATATTTTATGATATTTATTCATTAAGCCTCGAACGCATACCGTCCGCCTGCACCAAAGTGCGAAGTACCTACGACGTCCAGCCCTCTCTTCACAGCCCTCCTCTGACCCTCGAACATTTCGGGATGGTCCCTATGTTGCTTGTTGAAGTACTTCCAATCAGCTTTGTCTGCCCAGCTGGGTTTAGCCAACCCCTTTGTAATGGAAGTACGCAAGGTTGATCTACGATGCTTTAGGACCAAACCCATGCACTCGAGCATATAATTTTCATTAAACTCCACATTTGGCAGATTAGGGTATCTTTGTTTTAACTCATCAATCACCGCCTGCTTCTTTTGGGCATCTTGATACTGCCAATCGGTATTTATGCCACTCTTGAAGTGATGACTCATCAACCTCCTCATGGCGGCCATCACTGCTTTGCCCTTTTTGTCTTCTATTATCTCTCCGGCAGATGTGATTTGATAGGAGAGATCCCCTGATGAGTAAGGGGGACTGACGGTAGCAGAATCTAAAGGAGTGGAAGCTGCGCGACCGCTTCCGGATCGAGGAGTAGTAGTGGGAGTAGGAGAGGGAAAGGGACCTGACTGATACTATGTCTCCGAACCAAGTGGAGACCTAAAGGAGCGTGAGTGTGCTGACTCGTCTACATCTCCTGAGTCAGCACAACATGAGCCGCCCCTCCTACTCTTCCTTCCCTTGCGGGAGGCATGTGCAGGTGATGATCCCGCGGTCGAAGGGGTGCGAGGGGATGGCTGGGCATTACATCCACCCGTCAGTGTAGGGGAAGGAATTGCGGAGGTTCTCTGAGAGAGCTGAGAGAAGAATCTCGCTGCCTCCTCATCGCTCATCTGTGCTACAAACTCATCGGGAGTCCCAACAAAGCCATGCGCGGCTAGCAAAGGAGTTCCCCGAGGGGTAGTCGCAGTGCTACGTGGAAGAGGGGTCGGACCAGGGGTAGTCACAGTGCTAGGACCAAGAGGAGTCGGACCAGGGGTAGTCCTCGAGGTAGTTGCCTGAGAGGAATCAAAGTCCTCTAGAGCATATAGATCGTGAGCTCTCCTCCTGCGAGGCTGTCCGTACTCATCGGATGAGCGACATGATCCCATGTCTAACATAGACACAAACACGAAAACAGAAAACAAAAAACAAACATAAGCATTCTCATAGGCATAGGCATAGGCAAGAAGAAAGAAGAGGGAAAGGAAAGAGGGAAAGAAGAGGGAAAGGAAAGAGGGAAAGAAGATGGAAAGGAAAGAAAAGAATGAGAATGAGGAAATAGAGAATGAGAGAAGGGGGAAATAGATAAGGGGAAAGAGATGAGGGAAAATAGAGAAGGAGAGAAGGGGGAAATGAGAGAAGGGGGAAATAGAGTGGGAAATAGAGAATGAGCTTATGCGGAAATAGAGAATGAGCTTATGCTTCTCTCATTCTCTATTTCCACATAAGCTCACGCATAAGCATGAGCTTATGCGGAAACTTAAGCATAAGCTCATGATCATGCATGAGCATAAGCATGAGCTTATGCTTATGCTTATGCTTAAGCATAGGCATCGGAAATAGAGAAGGAGCTTATGCGGAAATAGAGAATGAGTTTCCGCATAAGCTTCTCTCATTCTCTATTTCCGCATAAGCTCATGCATGAGCATGAGCTTATGCTCAAGTTTGAGCATAAGCTCATGCTCATGCATGAGCTTATGCTTATGCTTATGCGGAAAGCATAGGCATCGGAAATAGAGAAGGAGCTTATGCGGAAATAGAGAATGAGCTTATGCTTCTCTCATTCTCTATTTCCGCATAAGCTCACGCATAAGCATGAGCTTATACGGAAACATGAGCATAAGATCATGCTCACTCATGATCATAAGCATAAGCTCATGCGGAAAAAGAGAAGGAGCTTATGCGGAAATAGAGAATGAGTTTCCGCATAAGCTTCTCTCATTCTCTATTTCCGCATAAGCTCTTGCATAAGCTCATGCTCATGTATGAGCATAAGCATGAGCTTATGCAGATGCTTATGTATGAGCATAAGCATAAGCTCATGCTTATGTATGAGCATAAGCATAAGCTCATGCTTATGCTCATGCAGAAAAAGAGAAGGAGCTTATGCGGAAAAAGAGAAGGAGCTTATGCGGAAATAGAGAATGAGAGAAGCATAAGCTTCTCTCATTCTCTATTTCCGCATAAGCTCATGTATAAGCATAGCTTATGCGGAAACTTAAGCAATAGCTCATGCTCATGCATGAGCATAAGCACGAGCTTATGCTTATGCTTATGCTTATGCATAAGCATAAGCATAAGCTCATGCTTATGCTCATGTGGAAAAAGAGAAGGAGCTTATGCGGAAAAAGAGAAAGAAGAGCTTATGCAGAAAAAGAGAAGGAGAGAAGCTTATGCGGAAACTCATTCTCTATTTCCGCATAAGCTCCTTCTCTTTTTCTGCATGAGCTTATGCTTATGCTCATGAGTGAGCATGAGCTTATGCTCATGTTTCCACATAAGCTCATGCTTATGCGTGAGCTTATGCGGAAATAGAGAATGAGAGAAGCATAATCTTCTCTCATTCTCTATTTCCGCATAAGCTCATGCATAAGCATAGCTTATGCGGAAACTTAAGCAATAGCTCATGCTCATGCATGAGCATAAGCACGAGCTTATGCTCATGCGGAAAAAGAGAAGGAGCTTATGCGGAGCATAAGCTTCTCTCATTCTCTATTTCCGCATAAGCTCACGCATAAGCATAAGCTTATGCGTATGTATAAGCATAAGCTCATGCTCATGCGGAAAAAGAGAAGGAGCTTATGCATAAAAAAAGAAGGAGCTTATGCGGAAATAGAGAATGAGAGAAGCATAAGCTTCTCTCATTCTCTATTTCCGCATAAGCTCACGCATAAGCATAAGCTTATGCGTAAACTTAAGCATAAGCTCATGCTCATGCATGAGCATAAGCATGAGCTTATGGTTATGCTTATGCATAAGCATAAGCTCATGCTTATGCTCATGCGGAAAAAGAGAAGGAGCTTATGCATAAAAAGAGAAAGAGGATCTTATGCGGAAAAAGAGAAGGAGCTTATGCGGAAATAGAGAATGAGAGAAGCATAAGCTTCTATCATTCTCTATTTCCGCATAAGCTCATGCATAAGCATAAGCTTATGCGGAAACATAAGCATAAGCTCATGTTCATGCATGATCATAAGCATGAGCTTATGCTTATGCTTATGCTTATGCTTAAGCATAAGCTCATGCTTATGCTCATGCGGAAAAAGAGAAGGAGCTTATGCATAAAAAGAGAAAGAGGAGCTTATGCGGAAAAAGAGAAGGAGCTTATGTGGAAATAGAGAATGAGAGAAGCATAAGCTTCTCTCATTCTCTATTTCCGCATAAGCTCATGCATAAGCATAAGCTTATGTGGAAACTTAAGCATAAGCTCATGCTCATGCATGAGCATAAGCTCATGCTTATGCTCATGCAGAAAGAGAGAAGGAGCTTATGCATAAAAAGAGAAAGAGGAGCTTATGCAGAAAAAGAGAAGGAGCTTATGCAGAAAAAGAGAAGGAGCTTATGCGGAAATAGAGAATGAGAGAAGCATAAGCTTCTCTCATTCTCTATTTCCACATAAGCTCATGCATAAGCATAAGCTTATGTGGAAACTTAAGCATAAGCTCATGCTCATGCATGAGCATAAGCATGAGCTTATGCTTATGCTTATGCTTAAGCATAAGCATAAGCATAAGCTCATGCTTATGCTCATGCGGAAAGAGAGAAGGAGCTTATGCATAAAAAGAGAAAGAGGAGCTTATGCGAAAAAAGAGAAGGAGCTTATGCGGAAATAGAGAATGAGAGAAGCATAAGCTTCTCTCATTCTCTATTTCCGCATAAGCTCATGCATAAGCATAAGCTTATGCGGAAACTTAAGCATAAGCTCATGCTCATGCATGAGCATAAGCATGAGCATAAGCTTATGCTTATGCTTAAGCATAAGCATAAGCTTATGCTCATGCTTATGCTCATGCATGAGCATAAGCTTATGCTCATGCTTATGCTCATGCATGAGCATGAGCTTATGCTTAAGTTTCCGCATAAGCTTAAGCATAAGCATAAGCTTATGCTCATGCTTATGCTCATGCGGAAAAAGAGAAGGAGCTTATGCATAAAAAGAGAAAGAGGAGCTTATGCGGAAAAAGAGAAGGAGCTTATGCGGAAATAGAGAATGAGAGAAGCATAAGCTTCTCTCATTCTCTATTTCTGCATAAGCTCATGCATAAGCATAAGCTTATGCGGAAACTTAAGCATAAGCTCATGCTCATGCATGAGCATAAGCATGAGCTCATGCTGGAGCTTATGTGGAAAAAGAGCTTATGCGAATGAGAGAAGGGGGAAATAGAGAAGGGGGAATGAGAGAAGCATAAGCATAAGAGAATAAGAGGGAAAGGAAATAGAGAATAAGAGGGAAAGGAAACAGAGAAGGGAAAAGAGAGAGGGGGAAAGAGAGAAGGGGGAAAGAGAGAATAAGAGAAGAGGGAAAAAAGAGAAGGGGGAAAAAGGAGAAAAAGAGAAGGGGGAAGAAGAAAAGAGAGAGAGGGAAAGAGAGGGTTCCTATGCCCATCACTGCAGCTATAGCGCTTAAGGCGCTAGCTGCAGGCCAATGCAAATAACAAAAATAATAAATGGAAAGAAGAGGAAGCACTTACCTGTAAAAGTATGTCCCGCTCGGTGTAGTGGACTGGCCCTACAAAAGAGAGAAAACAACCCATTTTTTCAAATAAGATGTTAGTGGAAAGAGGAGATTACAAAAGCAACTTCTTGAAGGGAGGAGATTGAGGAGACAAGGAAAGGAGGAGATTGAGGAGACAAGGAGAAAGAGAAGGAAGAGAAATATAGAAAAAAGAGGTGAGTTTTCTTTCTTTTTTTCTTGAAATCTCGTTTTTTGTTTCAATCCTTTCAAATCAAGCATGAAAACTAGTTTACAGGTTTAGCAATACAAGTAGAAAAACTCACAAAACCAAAGCTAACAAACAAACAACCTACATTGTTGAAACAAACTCACCTCTTGAAGAACTTTCTTTCAGGAAACCAAAGAGGGAAAAGGAGAGAGAGGGAGTACAAGAGGTAGGAGAAGGGTGAGGAGTGGAAAATAGAGTGGGAGGTTGCTTGGAATAGATGGGAGGTCGTCAAAAAACGCCGCACGCTTACTTGAGAGATTAGGGAATGGATTGAGCAAAACGCCGCACGCTTCGGCATTTCGGGTTTTAACCCACAGCGTCGCTATATAGCGATGCTTATTCGTCGCTATATAGCGACGTTTTTAATTAAAAACGTCGCTATATAGCGATGGAATAGAGCGTCGCTATATAGCGACGCTTACTGTTCATTTTTTTTATATGGCCTCAAGTGAAGCTCAAACATGCTATGCTTATAATTATCAATATCTCCTCTTACTATATAGCCTTACTATATAGGATTTTTTGTTTCAATCCTTACTATATAGCGACATCATTCTTTTTATATGGCCTCAAGAGAAGCTCAAATTAAACATGCTATGCTTATAATTGTCAATATCTCCTCTTCATGCTTATGTTGTGATTTTATAAGTGTAGATGGAAGGGACTATAGTCTCCCGGATGATGACGAGGGTATGGTCGACATGATGGATTCCATTTTTAGGGGCACTACATCCCACGTACACGTGATGTCAGAGTCTGAGGTCAAAATGCGAGAGTTGCAATCAACACAATTGTACAAGGGTGCTAGGATGTCTAAACTACGTGCTTGTCTCTCAATCTTGAATCTACAAGTACAGTATGGGTGGTCGGATACAAGTGTCTCGACCTTAATGAGGTTAGCCCTTGCATTAATTTGACTCATTATTTGGATATTGTTTGTTTTGAGAATCATCATTTGGATAGTGTCTTTGTCATAGGTTGCTCCAGAAGATGTTGCCTGCACCAAATACCATGCCCGCATCAAGAGATGAAGCGAAAAAGATGCTAACAATGGTGGGTATGGATTATGATACCATCCATGCTTGCCGTAATGATTGTATTCTCTTTCGTCGTGAGCATGGAGATTTGGCTAGTTGTCCAAAGTGTGGGGAACAATGATATAGAGATGACTTGCAGGGTGAGCGGATACCGGTAAAGGTCTTAAGACACTTTCCCATCATTGCAAGAATACAACACATGTTTCGATGCAAATCCATAGCGGAGTTGATGACATGGCATGCATCTCATCGGTCCACTGATCACACATTGAGGATTCCCGCAGATTGTGCAGCTTGGAAGCACATAGATAATCAGTGGCCGGACTTTGCGAGAGAGCCACGCAACTTACATCTTGGGCTAGCCATGGACAGCGTGAATCCTTTTGGGTTACGCTCAACATCTTGGTCGACATGGCCCATAGTCGTGGTGAATTACAATATCCCACCATGGCTAACAATAAAAAAGAGACACCTCATGCTTGCACTACTTGTGCCAGGAAAGTACAAGGCAAAAAACATGGACGTGTACATGGCACCTTTGATAGAGGAGTTACAGATATTATGGAGAGGAGTGCAGGTCTTTGATATTTCCAGAGCTCCTAGGCATAGCAATGATATTTTGGTCAGGGGTATCTTGATGTGGACCATGCATGACTACCCAGGATATGGAGAGTGCGCAGGTACGTGGTTATGTCTTTACATGTACAATGAGGGATTATGCTTTTTTTACTCTCTTTTGCATGCATGTCTTGTACTAACATATTCATGCACGCGTGCAGGACTTGTTACAAGTGGGTACCATGCTTGTCCTGTTTGTGGACCCACTCTGAAATCACTTGCACGCTACTCCAAACATATGAGGAAAAATGTTTATGAAGGTCATGCTCCATACCTTCCGCTCGACCATCTCGCACGTGGAGGTCAGCTTGATCCACCACCATCATATTTGAAAGCAAGTGATTGGATTCAAGCTTGGAGGGAGAATGGAGAGGAACCTCCTTTTGGTATGAAGAGGCTATCGATCTTTAACGAGCTTCCTTATTGGGGTCAGTTACAAATCAATCATCTCTTGGATCCCATGCATATCTTCAAGAATGTGGGGGCTACCATTTGGGCACACTTGGTTGGTTCCAAGGACTCGAGAGGAGTGCGAGAAGACTTGCGTGCTATGAATAGGATGTCTCGTCCAAGTGCATGCTTCAGGAAAAGTTGTCCTCCCGAAAGCAACGTGGATCCTCTCTACGAGGGAGGAGGCAGCGATCAAGGTTGCTAAGTACACTAGAAACAAGAGGATCGACCATATATGCACATCTTTGTATATATAGCGAAAGCTGTTGTAAAACCATACTGCAATAAAAAGAAAAGAATATTAGTTTATTTGATCCAATGGAAATACAAAAGCATAAAGTCAGTAAAAAGTTTGTGTCAAACCTGAGGATGGCTATTATGACCTTGTCATTGACCTCTTTCTTGAAGTTTATGAGGATTGAAATGTCCTCTTCATCGAATATAAAAGTAAGAGGTTGTTCTCGAACTTGAAACATAACTTGAAATGACTTCTCCATTTGCTGCAATGTATGATTATTTTCTAGAGTCATCCGACGGATAGCCAGAGCAGCTTTGCTTTCTTGAGATGAGCTTTCTATATTCTCTGCTCCAGCTATGTCCTCCTCATCCTCCTCCTCTCCCTTCTCCTATAAAAGGATAAAATAATCATGAGATTCAAAATTTTAAATTAATTATAAATTTAAAAAGACCTTTAAATGAATAAAGAAAATTAAACATAAGTTTTCATACCTCTACATATCTTCGTGGTCTTTTTATGTAACCTTCAGAGGCAAGGTCAGTGTCATATCCATCTTCTTCTGCTTCCTTGCTATCGCTGGTTCCTCACTATTATATCCAGAGCTTTGATCATTTTCATCATCTTTCTTGCTCTCATCATACATGATCATCTCTATTTCATCCTCTTCATGTGAGATCGGACCTTTCTTATCAAACTTTATTGTGAGAGAAGCCATGGTATCAAGGTATTCCAAGCAAGCAGGGCTCTCAATAATATTTACATTGTGTCCTTTTCTGATAAGAGCTTCAAACAGATGTCCCATTCAGCACAATGTGACTTCCCATCCGGACGGTAGCAAAAATTCCATCATACTAATTAAAAGATCAGCACTTTTTGCTAGCCTTTCATAGTGATTTGCATTGCGATGGAGGGGACTTGGAGCTTCATGCTCTTCTAGTAGTAGTTGCAATCTCTTTGCATTCCCTCTTATATTGTTTTGTAAGGAGTGATCATTGTAAGGGCTCTTCATGCACAAGAAAAAGGTTTCTAGACTCTGTATCTTGAGACCGCATTCTCTCTTGTCCCTTTTTCTTGAGTATATCCCATTGTAAATATTGCCATATTGTTTTTCTAGGGTAGCAGACATTTGTTCCTTGTCATCTTTATCAGTAAATATGACTATATTACATTGTCCCACTCTACCAATGGTGGTATGTAATATTCTGTCAAGGAGTTGACGGATGTCATCCAGTGATATTTCATAGACAAAGAAAAGCTGAGGTCTCTCCCAAGCAGTGTCGTCGGACAAAAAATCATTCAATGAAACTCCCTTGCACTCAACACTCTTTCCAGACTCTGAAATGATTTCATGTATGAAATAAAAGCCCTTGTTCAAAGTTTTTTCTTTTCTGAGAGTGTGGTTATTGATGACTTTTTGTGCATATGCATACACATTTTCCGGAATGTCACTTCTCATAGAGGGAGTAATTTCAGATCCATCATCTTCTACCTTCACCCATTTATGCGCCCAAGCCTTCTGTTTAGCTGACGGTAAAGCTGATGCCATCTGCCTCACAATGTTATGATCAATTTTACATTGGCTAATTGGAATATTTTTTTCTCCCAATAAATATTCAATTGCACTCTTTACTGCATCACGCTTGACCTGTTGGATGATGCAATCTTCCATGCAATGATCTTTATCCTTTTTGCCAAAAAACCATTCTTTGGACATTAATTTCTCTGCAGCAAGACTTGCGTATTTGTCTGGTAGGTTTCTTAAAGGCCTCCACATCCGAGCTGTCATCTCTTTTTTCTCAATCTTCTTTGCCTTCTCTTTAATCAATGATGGAGCCTCATATGTGACATCTCCTTTCTCACATGCAAGACACACGTCTTTGATCTGATGAAAAACTTCATCACTACGGAAAAGTATGCTTGTGTAGTCTTGATACCTATCCCTTACTGTCTTAAAGCTTGTAATCACCTCTACTCTTTCCTGCTTTCCCCTTGGTACAATGGCACTCAAGCATGTGTAGAAGTCAACAAGATTATCCGCTTCCACTTTAGTTGCAGTTCTTTTGAGAGTGGTCAAAGGAGAATTAAAAGTTTTCCATATGGTCCTAGCTTTGAGCAACATCTCTGAAGTGGAGGTGATTTTTCGTAGTGCATAAATGTCATGATTAAGTCTTTCCGACTCAATCAAATATTTTTTCTCGTTCTTGAAGATACAAATGCATGCAGAATAGTAGTGAAATTGAGGCACACTCGCGAAGGTTTGATAAGTAATTTTTCCTTTCTTGTATGCATCTCTAGAGCGCTCATTACAAGCATAGGCATAGTGCTGACCATCTATTGCCTCAAATGTACAATGAGCTAAGAAATTTCTCTTGGCATCCCTTATATGTCGTTCTGGATCATTCACTGAACTCTGTCCTTCTTGAAGTGAGGGAACTTGTTTTCCGAGGAACTTAGTGAATTGCATCTCAACATCTATAGGCTGAGAGAAATTGATGGATTGACTATAATCTCCCATGACTGGCCAAAATGTTCTTGGATGGAGTACCAAATTAGAAACAATTGGTTTTTTTCCATCAATCAAAGCCTGAAAAATCTTTTCAGCATAGGCTGTATCTAAGGTCCTGCTGTTGGTGAAGACACTTGCTTTGACCACTGTTGAAGTATGTATAACTTGAGTCTTCTGGCCCCATATATATCCTGGATCCTGTCACAGCCTCATTCAAGCGAAGATTTAGGTTCTTCATTGATAACATTTCTGCTTCTAGATCTGACTCCATTTCAAGACCCTCCGCATCCTCTTCATGTTCTTCCTCTTCTCTTCTTTGCCCTTTCTTTGTATATGAATGACCTCTTTTTCCAGGTATAGGACTTGGAACTGTAGCTCGTGAAGTACTTGCCTTTTGCATTTGACGTCGAGGTTTATTTTTTAGGGGCTCAATGTGAACTGCTTAAGATCGCCCTACTTCTTCTTCTATTGCCTCAACTTCAGGTATACTTAAGGGCTTCACTTGTTCTGTTATTCCATCAACTTCATGAGTTACACCATCTAAGTGAGTAATACCATGAACAAGAGATGTGTGTGCATGTCCTATCTTATCTGATGCATGTCGTGTCTCACTCAATTCAATATCTGTCTGAGATGCATGTGCATGTCCGGTCTCCACCAATTCAATTCCTGTCTCATATGTAGATCCCTTGTAAGCATCCACGTGTACAAGACCCTCATCCATTGCTACAATGTGTTCTGTCTCATCCACTCCACTTCCTCTCTCGTTTGTATTACCATGAACCAGGTCTACATGGCGTGTCTCATCACTTCCTTTCTCATGTGTGGATTCTTGCACCTTAGGTCCCTCCAATGAAGTTGAACCTTGTTGGATGACACCTTGAAAGTATTCAAGGATAATCTTTGACTGCATTTTTCTTGCTTCCTCAATGGGAAATTCCTCCCACACATGTTGAAGGATCTCCAATGCAGGAACCAATTTAGGAAATCTAGGTGCTTTTGGCGGCGGCATCACAAAGTGCATTGCATCTTTCTTAGAAAGAAGAAACGATCTGTTGCTCATTCTTGACTTTGTGTAAATCATCATTGTACTGCTGTCTTTTTCAATTTTTATTCCTACTAAGGTGCCCCCTTGAATCAAATTGCTCTTTGAGAAAGATACATTTGATGCCCACTCATCTTTCTCCAACTCTCTCTTTGTCATCACTAGAATGAGATTTCCTTTACTTAAGACCAAGAACCATGCTTTCTTTGTTGTGTCAACAACTGTCCAGTTTGTGAAGTTCTTTGGGGCATAAATTCTTCCATTGTATTTCAGTGTCATACCATTGACAAATGTTGTAGCCTCAAGATCCATCCTATATTCAAGCACAACACAAATTTTAAGTACTTTGGCAAACTACAAATACTTTGAAAAATCAAAAGTACAATGAGTCCCATTAATACACCTCAAGTTTTTATTCTTCCCAATCATATAAGTATCAATTTCATGCTTTGGGAATAGCCTAAAAGGCTTTACAAGGCTTAGAGCATAAATGCTTTGGGAATAGCCTAAAAGGCTTTACAAGGCTTAGAGCATAAATGTGAAAAAAAATCTCGGGGGGGTCACTATGTATAAACCCTCTATACCACGTGCGTTCAAGGCATATTTCTAAAATCCCTTATCTGTAAATTTTTCATTAATAAAATATACCCCTTTTTTATACAAATCTGTAAATTTTTTCCAAAACTATTTAAAATAGTCCCTTATGTATATTTATTTTTGTAAATTTTAGAAATAAAAAATATCCTTCTGTTGAAATCACGTGATAGGGTTACATATGATCAGTGACCCCCCCTGAGAAAAAAATAAGGATTTACAATGATCTCTGAATACAAATTTGAAGTCTGTCATATATCAGTGCAAAATGCTCTGTCAACTCCTGCAACTGATATAAGTGTAAAATGCTCTGTCAACTTCCACAACTGTAATCTGTCATGTCCACTGATACAACTTTCAATCATCTTGAAAGTTTAAAAACCTTAATCGTTGCTTAAATGGTAGGGTTGTTGTGACTGTGAAACCGAATGTGAACGAATGGACTGACTCCGATTAGGAACTAGTCGGGAAATTTTGAGCATGGCTTTGATTGGTTTTTTTGGAGTTCTCTCCTCTAAGGACAAACTAATCTATGCTAATCTAGACTACACCAACCGTCGAAGCGAAGAAAAGCAAGAAATAATTTCTTTTCCATTGTTCTTTTTAATATCCTTAGGTTGCGAATTAAAAGCAAAAAATAATCTATTTTCCATTATTCTTTTTAATACACTAAGGTTGTGAGTTTAAAAAAGATAAAATTTATATTTTATGTTTTTTAAACTCACACCCCTTTCTCTCTCTCTCCCCCCCTTCTCTCCCCCCCTTCTCTCTCGTTGCCGCCCCCATCCTCCCACCCCACCTCCCCCATTCTCACTCCCATGCCCACGTCCATTCTTTCACCTTCCCTATTCCCACTCCCTCTTCCACTCCCATCCTCCCACCCCTTTCTCTCTCTCTCCCCCCCCTTCTCTCTCGCTGCCGTGGCAGCGGCCCCCCCCTTCTCTCTCTCCCCCTCCCCCTTCTCATTTTAAAAAAGATAAAATTTATATTTTCAAAAACTAATTTACTTACAACTCATAAGAATTGAACATTCACATTAATAAGAAGTTAAAATCTTAATAAATTTGAATTTAAATAATAAAAACTATAAAGTAGTTTAACTTAAAGTTTATGAAAAAATAACGTAAAATAAAGAAAACAAGACTTAAAATTAAAATTTTAATATTTACCTAGAAGAATATATTAATTCTCCCTAAAAAGAAATAAATTAAAGTAATAATAACGAATGTTAAACTACTTTTAAAATTTTAATTTAAAATGTAATAAAATTAAAATTATACTTTTTATATTCCAAAACAAAATGCATTATAGTTTAAATTAAACTAGTAAATTGAAAATGAAAGTGAAACTCATTTTAAATTCGAAAATAAAGAAAAATTTAAAATTCAAGTTTCTACAAGTTTTGCTTTTCGCATACATTTGTCTTTTCACATCCACGCGTTTGTCTTTTGAAACACAAGGTTGTCTTTTATCACAATTTTCAAGTTTTCAGACATTTATCTTTTCAAACACAAGGATTCATAGTTTAAAAAAAGGCGGGAAATTTGAAATTCTAGTTTCCACACGTTTCTCTTTTCAAACACCAAGGTTTATAGTTTTGTTTGTTTAAGTTTCGACTAAATCACACACCAATCTCCTCTAATATGCCTCATTGATCGTAGCTCCCCAATTCTTCCATCAAAACATCTCTCCTTTATCTCTTCTTGAACATTGCCCACTCATTTTTTCTCCTCATTGGTAAGATTTTCTATCTCGATCATACTTTCTCTTGTGCCCTTCCTCTCTAAATTTTCATCAAACACCAAGGTTTATAGTTTTGTTTGTTTAAGTTTCGACTAAATCACACACCAATCTCCTCTCATATATCTTTTCTCAATCGTCGCCCACTCATTTCTCCTCTTCATTGGTGAGATTTTCTATCTTGATCGTACTTTCTCTTGTGTCCTCCCTCTCTAAATTTTCATCTCTCGTCCATCTCTCTCACTCTTCTCTCTCTCTCTTTCCTCTTCGCTCTAGTCTACGTTTCCTCTCATCTTAGTCTACTCTCTCCTCTCCTCTTCATTTCCCCTCTCTCTCTCTCTCTCCCTCTCTCCTCACCTTTTCCCTCTCTCTCACTTGCCCTCCCCACTCTCTCTCTCACTTGCCGTGGCCTCCCCCCCCTCTCTCTCTCCCCTCCCCTCTCTCCCTCTCTCTCACTTTGCCCTCCCCACTCTCTCTCTCACTTGCCGTGGCCTCCCCCCTCTCTCTCTCTCCCCTCCCCTCTCTCCCTCTCGCTGCCGTGGCAGCGGCCTCCCCCCCTCTCTCTCTCTCTCCCTCTCTCTCTCCCCCCCTCCCTCTCTTTCGCTGCCGTGGCAGCAGTCTCCCCCCTCTCTCTCTCTCTCCCCCCTCTCTCTCTCTCCCCCCCTCTCTCTCGCTGCGCCTCCCCCCCTTATCTCTCTCTCCCCCCCCTTCTCTCTCGCTGCCACGGTAGCGGCCCCCCCCTCTCTCTCTCTCCCTCCCCCTCTCTCTCGCTGCCGCGGCAGTGGCCCCCCCTCCCCTTCTCTCTCTACCGCCCCCTCCTCTCCCACCCCCTTCTCTCTCTCTCCCCCCCTTCTCTCTCGCTGCCATGGCAGTGGTCCCCCCCCTTCTCTCTCTCTCCCTCCCCCTCTCTATCGCTGCCGCACCCCCCCCTCTCTCTCTCCCCCCCTCCTCTCTCGCTACCACGGCAGTGGCCCCCCCTCTCTCTCTCCTCTCCCCTCCCCTCCCTCCCTCTCCCCCCCCTCTCTCCGCTGCCATGGCAGCGGCCTCCCCCCCTGTCTCTCTCTCCCCCCTCCTCTCTCGCTGCCCCCCCTCCTCTCTCGCTACTGCGGCAGCGGCCCCCCCTCCTCTCTCTCTCTCCCTCCCCCTCTCTCTCGCTCTCGCATCCCCCCCTTCTCTCTCTCCCCCCCGCTCCTCTCTCGCTGCCGCGGCAGCGGCCCCCCCCTCTCTCTCTCCCCTCCCCTCCCTTCCCTCTCCCCCCTCTCTCTCTCTCCCCCCCCTCTCTCTCATTGCCCCCCCTTCTCTCTCTCCCCCCCCTCCTCTCTCGCTGCCACGGCAGCGGCCCCCCCCTCTCTCTTCCCTCTCCCCCCCCTTCCCTCTCCCCCCCCCTTCTCTTGTTGTTGCGGCAGTGGCTCCCCCCTCTCTCTCTCCCCTCCCCTCCCCTCCCCTCCCTCTCCCCCCTCTCTCTCTGCCCCCCTTCTCTCTCTCCCCCCCCTCCCTCTCTTGCTGCCGTGGCAGCGGCCCCCCCTTCCACTCTCTCCCTCCCCTCTCTCTCGCTGCGCCCCCTTCTCTCTCCCCCCCCTCCTCTCTCGCTACCGCGGTAGTGGCCCCCCCTCTCTCTCTCTCCCTCCCCTCTCTCTCGCGCCCCCCCTCCCTCTCTCCCCCCCCGTTCCTCTCTCGCTGTCGCGGCAGCCCCCCCTCCTCTCTCTCCCCCCTCTTTCCGCCCCCTCCCTCTCCCCCCCTCTCTTCGCTGCCGCGACAGCGTGTCGCGGCCTCCCCCCCTCTCTCTCTCTCCCCTCCCCCCTCTCTCGCGCTGCCGCGCCTCCCCCTTCTCTCTCTCCCCCCTCTCCTCTCTCTCCCCCCCCCTTCCCTCTCCCCCCCTTCCCCTCTCTCGCTGCCGTGGCAGCGGCTCCCCCCTCTCTCTCTCCCCTCCCCTCCCCTCCCCTCCCTCTCCCCCCTCTCTCTCTCCCCCCCCTCTCTCTCGTTGCCCCCCCTTCTCTCTCTCCCCCCCTCCCTCGCGGCCCCCCTCCCTCTCTCTCTCTCCCTCCCCTCTCTCTCGATGCCCCCCCTTCTCTCTCTCCCCCTCCTCCTCTCTCGTTGTCGCGGCAGTGGCCCCCCCTCTCTCTCTCTCCCTCCCCTCTCTCTCGTGCCCCCCCTCTCTCTCTCCCCCCCCGTTCTTCTCTCGTTGCCGCGGCAGCCCCCCCCCTCCTCTCTCTGCCCCCTCCCCCTCCTCCCTCTCCCCCCTCTCTCCGCTACCGCGACAGCGTGTCGCGGCCTCCCCCCCTCTCTCTCTCTCCCCCCTCTCTCGCGCTGCCGTGCCTCCCCCTTCTCTCTCTCCCCCCCCTCTCCTCTCTAGTTGCCGCGGCAGCGGCCCCCCCTTCTCTCTCTCTGCCCCCCCCTTCTCTCTCTCCCCCCCCTCCTCTCTCGCTGTGCCGCGGCCCCCCCTCTCTCTCTCTCCCTACCCCTCTCGTTGCCGCGGCCCCTCCCCTTCTCTCTCCCCCCCCTCCTCTCTCGCTGCCGCCTCTCTCTCTTCCCTCCCCTCCCCTCCCCTCCCTCCTCCCCTCTCTCCGCTGCCGCGGTAGCGGCCTCCCCCTCCCCTCTCTCTCTCCCCCCCCTCGCGGATTCCCCCCTCTCTCCCCTCTCTTCCCCCCCCTCCCCCTTCTCTCCCCCCTCCCTTTCTCTCCTCTCTCTTTCCCCCCCCTTCTCTCCTCCCTCTCCCTCTCTCTTTCTCTCTCTCTCTTTTGCTGCCAAGGCAGCAAGACTCTCTCTCTTATATTCTCTCTCTAAAAATCTTTCCTTCACGTTTCTCTCTCTAAGTCTTCTCTCTATAATAAAATTTCAAAGAATACAAATTTTAAAAAAAGTACCTGGAAAAAAGTTGAAATCTATGCTTATGCTTGCTTGTGCTTGCTTTTTCTCTTCCTCCTCTTTTTGCTTCTCCTCTTGCTCTTCCTTGTTGAAATGAGAGAAACAATGAGAGAAGGAGAGTATATATAAGAAAAACTAGGGTTTTAAGTGCTTCTCTCTCATTGGTCCTTCTATAACATTATCTCCTCTCCCATTGGCCTCTCTATTAGATTATCTTCTCTCTCTCTCCCACCCACTCCCATCCTCCCACCCCATTCCCACTCCCACCCCATTCCCACTCCCACTCCCACTCCCACCTCCACCCTCCCACCCCACCTCCCCCATTCTCACTCCCACGCCCACCCCCATTCTTTCACCTTCCCCATTCCCACTCCCTCTCCCACTCCCATCCTCCCACCCCACCCCTCCCACTCCCACCCTCACCCCACCCCCACCTCCCCCATTCCCACTCCCACTCCCACTCCCATTCTCCCACCCACTCCCATCCTCCCACCTCCACCTCTCACTCCCACTCCCATCCTCCCACCCCCACCCCTCCCCTCCCATTCCCACTCCCACTCCCATTGTCCCACCCTTATCCTCCCACCTCACCCCTCCCACTCCCTCTCCCACTCCCACTCCCACTCCCATTTTCCCACCCCCCCACCTCCCCCATTCCCACTCCCACTCCCATTTTCCCACCCCCCCCACCTCCCCCATTCCCACTCCCTCCCCCATCCTCCCACCCCACCCCTCCCACTTCCACCCCCACCTCCCCCATTCCCACTCCCATCCTCCCACCTCACCCCTCCCACTTCCACCACCACCTCCCCCATTCCCACTCCCATCCTCCCACTCCCACTCCCCACCCCTCCCACTCCCACTCCCTTCCTCCCACCCTCACCCCACCCCCACCTCCCCCATTCCCACTCCCTCTCCCACTCCCACTCCCATTCTCCCACCCCCACCCCCACCTCCCCCATTCCCACTCCCTCTCCCACTCCCACTCCCATTCTCCCACCCCCACCCCCACCCCCACCTCCCCCATTCCCACTCCCTCTCCCACTCCCACTCCCATCCTCCCACCCCCACCCCCACCCCCACCGCCCCCATTCCCACTCCCTCTCCCACTCTCCCTTTCTCCCACTACCACCCTCCCACACTCCCTTTCTCCACTTTCCCACTCTCCCTTTCTCCCACTACCACCCTCCCAACTATCAATTCCACTATTACTTATGAATTCTAATTAAAACTATTACTTAAATAAATGATATTACTTGAAAACACTCATAGGATTTAAGGTTAGGATTTTGTGGTTTGGGTTTAGGATTTGGGGTTTGGTGAGTTAGGGTTTAGGGTTTAGGGTTTAGGGTTTAGGGTTCAAGGTTTGAGGGTTAGGGTTTGGGGGTTAGGGTTTAGAGTTTGGTGGTTTAGGGTTTAGGGTTTGGGGGTTAGGGTTTAGGATTTAGGGTTTAGGGTTTAGGATTTAGGATTTAGGGTTTCGGGTTTGGGGGTTAGGGTTTAGCGTTTAGGGTTTGGGGGTTAGGGTTTAGGGTTTGGGAGTTAGAGTTTAAGGTTTAGGGTTTAGGGTTTGGGGTTTAGGGTTTAGGGTTTAGGGTTTGGGAGTTAAGGGTTAGGGTTTAGGGTATAGGGTTTAGGGTTTAGGGTTTGGGAGTTAGGGTTTAGGGTTTGGGGGTTAAGGTTTAGAGTTTAGGGTTCGGGGGTTAGGGTTAAGGGTTTAGGGTTTAGGGTTTAGGGTTTAGGAGTTAGGGTTTAGAGTTTAGGGTTTAGGGTTTGGGGGTTAGGGTTAAGGGTTTAGGGTTTAGTGTTTAGGAGTTAGGGTTTAGGGTTTAGGGTTTATGGTTTGGGAGTTAGGGTTTAGGGTTTGGGGGTTAGGGTTTAGGGTTTAGGGTTTGGGGTTTAGGGTTTAGGGTTTAGGGTTTAGGGTTTAGGGTTTAGGGTTTGGGAGTTAGGGTTTAGGGTTTAGGAGCTAGGGTTTAGGGTTTGGGGTTTAAGGTTTAGGGTTTGGGGTTTAGGGTTTGGGAGTTAGGGTTTTGGGTTTGGGGGTTAGGGTTTAGGGTTTAGGGTTTGGGGGTTAGGGTTTAGGGTTTGGGAGTTAGGGTTTAGGGTTGTTATTGGTTAGGGTTGAGGGTTGAGGGTTTAGGGTTTAGGGTTGTTTTGGTTTATGGTTTAGGGTTTAGGGTTTAGGGTTGTTATTGGTTTACGGTTGTTATTGGTTAGTGTATAATTAAATTTTCAAACAAGTTCTGGATTTTTAAATCATTAATAAAGTAGATTATTGAGAAGAGACTAATGTTCTTTATAATGGTTGTTACAGCTTGTTTGCAAAGGAAACTCACAAAGGAGATGGCTACAAAATTTATTCCGGGGATGGAGGTGATTTTATGTTACAAAAGAGAAGTAGTTGCATTTGCTACAATCCATGAAAGTGATCCAAATTCTATTTGTCACTTTAGAAGACTTCGCGAAGATAAGGTGGCGGTTATCGTATCAAGGATTCTTAGTGCACATGTTGAGCTAAAGCATAAGTGTGGGGATATGGAAATCCTTGGAGATGTTATGCCCTATAATACTTCCAACAAAGCATTTATTGCATGGGACAGAGATGAGACTTATCCAACACATGTCATCAGGAATACAAAGTGCATATCTTTGGATTTTAGAGTGGGAGATATTTTACAAATGTTATCATTTACAAATAAGTATGTAGCAAAAGGTCAAGTCTTGGGATTTGAACAAGTTGAACACTGGATATTTGCACAGATGAGAATTCAAAAAGTTACTGATGATGGTATGGATGATAACTCAATGTCATTGGATGGTCCCTACTATGAGGTAGGTAAGGATTTGAGATGGAGCATGCAATTTTTAAAGATTGGAAAGACTCGGTATGTGGTTTTTAATGATAAACATAATGTATACTACAACATCAAAGAATTGAAAGAACATGCCAATGTACCAAGCTCTATTCCTTCAGAGATGGATGATTCCAATGCACTCAACTATAGCACTGACGTCTTATCAGAAGTTGATGAGTTCATTGGTACCGAGAAAGAAAAATATTTCACAATTGATGCCTTATCCAGGGTGGATGAGTTCATGCAATAGCTACACAATGTGCAGAGAGAAAATATGAGCATCAATGACTACCACATGAAGGTGAAGAAAATTGCGGATGCACTTGCTTCCATTGGGTCGCCAGTGGATGATGATGATTTGGTTTCTATAACCTTGAATGGTCTAGGAAAGGATTATGCACAGTTCCGGACATCCATTGTCGTCCGTGAAAACTTTCCTGATTTTGAGGAGTTGATTACTCTTCTAATTTCTGAAGAGCAGAGAAATGGGGGTGCATCTTCTTCAGCAGGAACTTCAAAAGAAACTGTCTTCTACTCAAATGCTGGCAGAGGTAGAGGCAGAGGTAGAGGAGGCCGATCTGCAGGCCGTGGTAGAAATCAGAATATGCAGCAAACGCAAGAAAACCAGTCCTATGCAGGAGGACATGGTAACTCTAGAGGCAGGGGGAGCCAAAGAGGCCATGGTGGATGGCAGAGAAGCCAAAATGCAAACAGCAATGTTGAATGCTATTATTGTGGCAAAATGGGTCATATGGCTAAAGACTGCTACAAAAAGTAGAATGACATTATGAGTGGAAAATTGCAGCAAGGCAATTATGCATCCTCTAGTAGACAGGGTGATGACAGAAATGAGCATTTGTTTATGGTGCAGCATATGACAAATTCTGTAACAAGTGCAGAAGAAAGCAATGATGTGTGGTATGTTGACTCGGGTGCGTCAAACCACATGACAGGTCACGCTGAATGGATGCAGGATGCAAGAAAAATGAAAAAACCAGGATTTGTGGAGACTGGTGATGATACTGCACATCCTATTGTGCAGATTGGCAAAATTCCTTTGTCTATGCAGGATGGGAAAAAGAAATACTTGTCTGATGTATTTCATGTCCCGAACATCACCAAGAACCTGCTTTCTGTTGGTCAGATGGTTGAGCAGGGCTTGCAGGTCAGATTTAATCCTCATGGATGCTTTGTTGAGGATATGAAAAATAATGGTCGCTTGATAGCAAAAGGAAAGAAGAAGGGCAGGATGTTTACATTGGATGCAGACATGCCTGAATTGAGTGCAGCAATGTTTGCACATGGGACCGGAGTAGTTGTAGACATTGATATCTGGCACAAACGCATTGTTCATGTTAATATACAGCGACTAAAATCAATGCAAGCCCAAAATATTGTTGCAGGATTGCCTAAATTCAAGGTTGCAGAAATGCACAAGGTTTGTGAAGCCTGTCAATTTGGGAAACAGGCAAGGAAACCTTTTCCTAGGCATGTTCAAGAGAGTAAAAAGCCATTGGAATTAATCCACTCTGATGTGTGGACTACAAAAGCTGCATCTATTGGAGGCTGTCACTATTTTGTCACATTTATTGATGACTTCAGCAGAAAACTGTGGGTGTATTTTATGAAAAAGAAAAGTGAAGTGTTTGGGCACTTCAAAGCTTTCAAACCTATGGTTGAAAAAGAAACAGGCCTGCAAATAAAATGCCTAAGGTCAGATGGAGGGGGAGAGTACCTCTCAAATGAGTTTGCAAGGTTCTTGCAGGAGCATGGTATAAAGCAGCAATATTCATGCAGTCATACCCCACAGCAAAATCGAATTGCAGAAAGAAAAAACAGGCATATTGGAGAGGTGTCTCGGGCTATGCTAAATGAAAAAGATCTACCAAATTATTATTGGGCTGAAGCAGTTGCTACAGCAGTCTATATAATGAATAGGACTCCCACTGCAGCAATACATGGCATGACGCCAGAGGAGATGTATACTGGTAGGAAACCAGATATTTCTCATTTGAAGATTTTTGGTTGCATTGCTTATGTCCATGTGCCAGATGAGTTGAGGTCCAAGTTGGATCCAAAAGCTGAGAAGTGCGTCTTTATTGGTTATTCTCTACAGCAGAAAGGGTATAGATGCTATAACCCTTCTACACGTAAGTTCACAGTGAGCAGAGATGTTGTTTTTTATGAGATGAGCAGCTGGTATAAACCAGTAAATGTGATGATTGATGTAGATGCACAAAATGGTAATGCTGCACAGAATGCACAGCAGCAATCACAAAATATCAGTGAACCAGGAGTGTCCTCTACTAGTGGTTCACATACTTCGCCATCATGGACAGGCAGATTGAGATCAGGAGAATCCCCTCAAAGCAATGCAAACAGTGGTATGCAGGTATCACGAAAAGGAAAAGAGAAGGTAGATCAGCCCATGTTTGATGTGAATGCAGGTCACTCTTATGTGGATGGTGAATCCAGTGGCTCAGAACAGAGCATTGATGATGAGTTGGGTATTCCTTCTGTTGTTACACCTGGAGTAAGGAAGACCAGGGATGTTTTGAGAGCACCTGGAAGTGAGCCTATTTTGCGCAGGTCTACCAGGGTTAGGCATCCTGTGGATAGGCTGAAATATGATGGATTTACAGCCATTCACTATGCCTATATGGTCAAAGTGATACAGGAACCAGAACCCACTTCTTTTGAGCAAGCCATGGGAAATGAAAAATGGGAGAAAGCCATGGATGAAGAAATGGATGCCTTGGATGCTAATGCTACATGGGAATTGGTGCCTTTGCCTAAAGGCAAGAATGCAATTGGCTATAAGTGGGTTTATAAGATCAAGCACAATGCAAATGGTTCTGTGAATAGATACAAGGCAAGATTAGTTGTCAAGGGGTATGCACAGACATATGGCATTGATTATGAAGAAACTTTCAGCCCGGTTGCAAGGATGGCAACCGTAAGAGCAGCCATTGCTATGGCTACATCAAAGGGATGGTCTTTACATCAGATGGATGTAAAGAATGCCTTCTTGCATGGTGATTTGCAAGAAGAGTTCTTTATGGAGCAGCCAGTAGGTTATGTTCATGCTACTCATCCTGAGTTTGTTTGCAGGTTGAAGAAAGCCTTGTATGGCTTGAAGCAAGCACCTAGAGCATGGTCTGACAAGATAGGACAGTATCTTGTCACTATTGGCTTTCAGATTTCCAAGGCAGATTTCTCACTCTATGTGAGAAAAACAGAGAAAGGGATTATGCTGCTGGTCATTTATGTTGATGATTTGATCATCACAGGTGATAGTGATGAAGATATCCTTCATGTGAAAATGCTATTGAGGCAGAAGTTTGAGATGAAGGATTTGGGAGAGCTGCGTTATTTCTTGGGCATTGAGGTGATTAGATCACCAAGTGGGATACAGCTCTTGCAGAGGCAGTATGGATTGGACATGCTGTCCAAATATGGGATGACAGGCTGTAAGCCTATTTCAGTTCCTTTGGAGCAGAATGTGAAACTGAGTGCAGATGCAGGTGAGCTTCTGGAAGACCCTACTACGTACAGACGCATAGTAGGAAGTTTGATTTACATGACTATTACCAGGCCAGATTTGAGCTATGCTGTTGGGTTGGTAAGTCAGTTTATGCAGGCTCCAAGGAAACCGCATTTGGATGCGGCTAGATGCATACTCAGGTATGTGAAGTCCACATTGCAGTATGGACTATTTTATGAGGCTGGGGTTCTCAGATACAGTTGCATGGATACACTGATGCTGATTGGGCTGGTAGCATTTCTGATAGACGATCTACCAGTGGATATGTGTTCTCTTTTGGGAGTGCTGCAGTCACTTGGAGCAGCAAGAAACAGCCTACAGTTGCCTTGTCGAGCACAGAGGCTGAGTACAGGGGTGCAGCAATGGCTGCATGTGAGGTAGCTTGGTTGCATAAGCTACTCTATGATATGCATCAGTCTACAGATGGTCCAGTTGTCATTTATTGTGACAACATGAGTAGTATACATTTGGCAAAGAACCCAGTCTTTCATGCCAGAACAAAGCACATTGAGGTGCATTATCACTATGTGCGGGAGAAGGTTTTACTAGGTCTCATTGATCTAGTTTATGTCAGCACAGAGGATCAGGTAGCTGACATCTTCATGAAATCATTGGGCACAGAGAAGCTACGCAAGTTCAGAGACCTGCTTGGTGTGCAGGAATTGGGATTGAGCTCGAGGGGGAGTGTTGAGATATCGAGCTCCACTCGCGATATGCCAGGGTGACTGTTGTGCATTCTTAGTTATAGCTTCAGCTAGGGTTTTTAATGTTTCACTGATAACCCCTAACTGTGTTTCTATATTTTGTGTTCGAGTTTCAAGTTTAGCGAATTCTGTATACGGAATTCCATAATCATCGTAATCAATATCCTCCATTTCCACATTATCCTCTTGCATTTCAGTTTGTACCTCCTCATGTGTTTCCTCTCGAACTATTGCTTTTCACTTTCTAGCCCTTTCCTTGGTCTCCCTAATCATACCATCCCTTCCTGGAGTTGTCATTTTAAAGATGTATTTTTTCCAAAAATTATAAAGCAAAGTGCTTTATGTCAGAGAGAGAAAAATGTAATGGCCACTTCCCTGATATTTTTTTGAGGCATTGGATTCATCTTGAAAGTTGTCTCGCTTTCTTTGATTCGTACCTTCTCACTTTCTTTCAATTCACCATCCTTCGATCTCGCTTCTTCTGTTTCCCTCGATGTAGAACTTTGAACTCCTCAACGCCTTCTTCTTCTTTCAATTTTGCGAGGCTAAGGAGTTTTGGAAGAGTTATAGGTAATGAAACTTGGAGAGAAAGAGGGAAGTGATAATAACTTTAAGACCTTTTGAAAGCAAAGGGATTTAGACTTTGGAGAAGGGTATAATAGTCTTGTTGATGTGGCCTTTTCAAAGGTCAAATAACCTTTGCTGATGTGGCATAACTTCCTACTCTCAATGTTTTAAATAGTGCTTTATCTTCCTTGCAGACGAAATATACAAGCTATAAAAATGTACTTGAAACCAGTATCCAATAGCCAGGAGCTAGGAACCCAAATGTAGATCATCTCACGGCCATAGACGAGAATCTAGTAACTATTTATGACACCCTCAAATAGTCTGACTAGCAGCCTATCATGGATTGAATAGCTCTAGAATCTCTTAGTCCTTGTCTGTTCATCAACCTACTTTGAATTGTTTATCAGAATCTGAGCCACCCCTGGAGTCTAGAGAGAGTCTAGATGTCTGAGATCTGCAACACTGACATCGGCTCCTGTAGCTTTCTCAAGCTTGCAATGCTCTTGAGTCCCGCTGTGCAACTATGTAAACAGTAGTATTGTCATCTAGTACTAGTGGCCTCCAAAGCCAATATCTTGGGCTGCATCACTGAGCTACTACTGTAGGTGAAAGTAGGTCACAGTGTGCACAACAATACCAGATACCCATTGGGCTAGAGTTAGTTTGGGTCAGGGGCAATGCAGTTCAATTCTATTGGCTAGCAAGAAAGACTGAGATTTGGAGTATGAAAAAGCTTATCGTATGACTATATTAGTTTAGTGAGGTGCACACACACATAGAGGGAGGGCACTAAGCATGCAGCTATAAGGCACATAGCCCTTTAATACAATTCATCTTTGTCTTAGTATCAAGACCATGCCTTCAATGCTCATTTCTCTCACATCTTCATGCATTTGTGACCATGTGTAGTAGACTGATAGTTTAGCGATGTTGGATTTTCTTTCAACACTCAAGCAATGTTACATGCACTTTTCAAAAAGGACGGGTTGGGTGCAAGTAGATGGAGGGGAAAATGCCATCAACATCGGCGAATCCCACTAGGGAAGTTATGTTTTAAAGAATGGTGTAAGTTGAGTGTAGTGAGCATTAAAAGCCCTAGCCACAAGAGCACAATCAATGAGTGATCAAGGATTCATGTTGATAAGGTCCAAACTATGCCAGTTTATTGATTGATATTTTAGTTCAACAAAGTGATATGCATATCATGAAAATATTTTTAGCTTCTCAATGCTTGTGCATTGACAAATGTTTGGATGAAAGGGTGTGGATGAGCCATCAACAGGACCCTTGAAGCCTCAACAAAAGTCAAAAGTAAGATCTAAACACCGTCATACATACACTGCCTAATGTGAGGACTACCTAAGAAGAAAGGTAAAATGGATTGGTAGAACTAAGCATCCACAAGATTGGAGATGAACTCAAAATTGAGAGATTGGAGATGAACTCAAAATTGAGAATTGATGACTAAAGGCAAAGAGTGGGAGTAGAGGAGGACACTTGATGGAGAGAGCATGAAGTATAAGGAGACCTAGCCCAACTTCATCAAGAGATGGTTCATTTGACTATGATGTCAAAAGTAAATCAGTCCTATCTTTCAACCAAGGAAAAATAAGGACCACATACAAAGAGAAATTGCCTCTAAATAAATACATTGTGTGGATGTTGGGGAATCATCATTTGAAAGTGATGGTTATGTTGATGAACTTTTCCATAAAGAGCCATGGTTACGAGCTAGGCTCTGAGCAAGGCCATCCAAAAGTGCAACATAAAATATCCAATTCGAAGTCCCAATGTGCCTATGACTGAGAGTAGTAGGAGGGATTGGATGAACGAAGAAGAAGTATGGGATCTAGAAGAGACTGTGACTGAGATTAATGTGGATGAGAGGATCCTAGGGCCAAGGTGCACCCTGAACCTAGGAAGGCATGGAAATTATAGAATTTGGAGAAAATAAAGTCAATGATCTAGAAGCCTTTTTGGCTATCAAAGGGCACCCATGAGGCTAGATGATGCAAGGAGGATAGCCACATATAGAGTTTTCCCCATGTGTGCACTAAAATGGATGCACAACTAAAGATGAGTACATGAATTACTTCCTATGCCTGTTGGTAAACATGGCACAAAGGTGGTTCAACTAATTTCCTATCACAAAGAATCTTTCTTGAGGCATTTTTTCAAAGATGTCAACTAAGATGATGTCGGAATCGAGCTCAATTACTTGACATAGAAGAAGCAAGAGCAAGGTGTTGAGGATGAAAATCTTTATCAATTAGTTAAGTAGGCTACGTGATGACAAAACCATGTGCACCTGGCTATTGAGTGGGACACATTTGGATCTCCAACCATTGGAGATAGTCAAGCCCACAAGAACTTAAAAGGAAGTACCTAACAGGGCCATTTCCCTAGAAAAGAGTGGCATGGTCAAGAAAAAAATTATGAAGAAGCCCAAGGAAAGTAAGGACAAAGGTAGCATGTCTCTCGCAAATAAGAAAGAACCACAAACGGCACAACATAAAAAATCACTATAAGACCTGGGCGTCCAAGGTAGACTCAAATCCAAAGAGAGTGGTGCAATAAGTCCTCATGCAACAATCACATAGAATCAGAGTGTTGCACCAAATATTTCAAAGCCTATGTAAACTGTGGCCATGATAGCTCTGAGTGTTGGTATGGTAACAGGTGAATGGATGGACATCAATCAAGTTGCCTAAGAATGATGTCAGGAATCAAGCTCAATGACTTGAAACAGAAGAACAAGAGCAATGTGTTGAGGATAAAAATCTTTATCATTAATTAACTAGGCTACCTGATGACAAAACCATGCACACTTGGCTATTGAGTGGGACGCATTTGGATCTCTGACCATTGGAGATAGTTAACCCCACAAGAAGATGGACATGTGAAGAGTGAGTCCGAGATGTGGCAAGAACACAACAATCTTCTTTGTAACAACTCAGAAAGGAGAGAAGTAGACCTAGATGTGGAATTCCAAGCAATACTCATAGAGGTGCTGGTTCAGAAGAAGATGGACATGTGAAGAGTAACTCCACAATGTGGCAAGAACACATCAAACCTCATTGCCAACAACTCAAGATGTGGAATGTCAAGCAATACTCATATAGGTATTGGAGAAAGTGGATGCCCATGTAGTCACCTATTCAAAGGGACTAGCAATGGAGTTAAAGAAGATACAAAAAAGGAAGGACATCAATTGGAAATATCACATTGACGCAACAACAAAAATAATGAGGGACTAAAAGGAAAACCCCCCACCACATAGTATCAAGAATACAAAATCAAGCAAGTCCTAGAAGTCTAACCAAGCTTAGATAAGCAGCAAGCAAATGCATCACCAAGTACAACAGAGGACCAAAACTTAGCGAAGGGCAAGAATTAGGCAATGAGGCAACAAAGGCATGGGAGGCATTTTGGGATTTGAAAGTCAGCTTGACAATGGCATAGCTATTACCATGAATTCTTTGCAAAATAGATCACACTAGGATGAGAAGAGGACATACTTGTCATTAATCTATTGGCCATCATTTTGGTAATTAACACCCCAATGGTAGACGAGTCAGTGCCCGTTATCACAATCAAACCCAAAAAGCAAAACATATAAGGTGTCATTTCTCATTCCATTCATGGACATCATCATTGATCAAATAGTAGGCCATGAGATGTACTTATTCATGGATGGTATAGTGGGCACAATCAAAAGATGGCCTTCATCACCGAATGGGGTACATCTGCATTACAAAGTCATGCCTTTCAGACTGATGTAGATGCCATCAGCTTTTCAAAGGTCCATGGTAGAAATATTTAGAGAGTATTTGATTGAGATTTTTTGGATAATTTTTTGTGTATATACAAATGAAATTAGTCATCTATCTTGCCTAGAAAAGGTCTTCAAGAAGTGTCAAGAAGTAGGAGTTTCACTATCCAAATGTGTGTTTTGTATAGTTTGGGTCTTGTTAGCACATGCTATCTCCAAGGAAGGGATTAGAACTAAGCAGTGAAAAAGAGAAGCCATAGAGAAGATGCTGGAACCCAAAAATTTTACCCAATTGTTCTCCTTCATCAGCTTTATTAGCTTCTATTTGGGATATTTTTATCGAAGGTAAGAATATAGTATTATAATATACTAGCAAAAATTTTCATGGCTTCTTTTTTAAAGTTTCAAACCTTTGTCAAATTTCATGTTTTATTAGAAATTTTCTTTCAAATTTTGGTGAAAGACTCTCAAGCATTTAAAAAACTTTTACAAACTTTGAAAAAATCAATAATATCAAAAGCTACTATTGTTCATTTAACATGACACAATCCAAAGATACACGAACTAGTTACACATTTAGGATGCAATAAAGTATACAAAGCATAAAATTGCTCAAGGGGAATAAATATTCTTTAAATCCATGTCAAATCCATTGCAAAATGTCTTCTCAAAGTCTATACTCCAAAAATGTTAACTATAACCTCTTCTTTACAACTTGACTTTCAAAGTGCTACTTCTCTATCATATGGACAACTACACAGATACACCAATGAAATGAGTTGATTGTCACTAATATTTTGACAAGGAAATCAGAGACCATGTCAAAAGGTTAGAGTGATCCTATGGCTAGATTACACAGATATAATTTAATGAGATGAATTTATATTACAAGTATTCTTCTAGGAGAACTGCAAACTATAGCAATTGGAGTGCTGGTGAGGCTAGATTGCATAAATATATTTCAAAGTGATGAATTAATTTTCATGAGCATTATGCTAGGGGAACGCAGACCATGTCAAAATATAGGAGTGCTCCTGAGGCTAGATTGCAAAAATACATTCAATGAGATGAGTTAATTCTCACAAGCATTCTGCAAGGGAAAACTACAAACCATGCTGGAAGGAAAGAGTAATCCTAAGGCACTATGTCAAAAGACTAGAGTGCTCTTGAGGCTAGATTTCACAAAAATACACTTCAATGAGATGAATTGATTTTCACAAGCATTTTGCTAGGGAAATTCCAAACTATGTCAAAAGATTGAAGTGCTAGATTGCACAAATACACTTCGATATGATGAATTTTATTTCACGAGCATTCGGCTAGGGGAATCAAAAACCATGCCAAAAGACTAGAATGCACCTAGCACTAGATTACACAAATATAATTCAATGAGATGAATTGATGTTCACAAGCATTTTTCCATGGAGAATGCATACCATTCAGATGAATGGAGTTCTCTAGAGACTAGATTTCAAAAATACACTTCAATGAGATACACTAATTTTCACAAGCATTCTATTAAAGAAATTGTTGACCATGTCAAAAGACTAGAGGAATCTTGAGGCTAGATTGCACAAATATATGTCAATGTGATGAATTGATTTTCAAATTTTGTCAAGCCAATGACATACCATGCCAAAAGGCCAGAGTGCTCTTAGACTAGGTTGCACAAATCGATTTCAATGAGATAAACTGATTTTCACAAAAATTCTATCGAAAAACCACAAACCATGTCAAAAAATTGGAATTCTCCTAAGGAGCTCTTGAGAATAGATTACACAAGTACACTTCGATAAGTTTAATTGATTTTGACAAGCATTCTACCAAGGAAACAACACACTATGTCAAAAGATTGGACTGCTCTTGAGGCTAGGTTGCATAGATATACTTTAATAAGATTAATCAATGCTTTAAAACATGCAAGAATCTAAAAAAAGTACAATTTTTTTCCTAAGGACAAAAACCTTAGAATCATAACAAGAAAATCCTCTACCTTGATATGAAATCTATTTAAAAGGATAATGGCTTGTACTTAAAGAAGCACTTTATGGAAAGCAAATGATCCACATGAAATCCAACTAAGAAACTTCACAATATACTATAACAATACTTATGGAAGAATTAAATTATAAAACCACCAAATTATAATTTAATAGCAAGGAAGGGATGAGATTGCAAGAGTTTCTATGAAACAAAGTTTTCTTTGGTGTCTTTCTAAGATGAAAGATAAATCTAAACAATAGAACAAACAATTCTTTCATTTTTAGCAAGACTAATAAGGGAAATTTAAACTAAGTGAGACAAGCTCCTATCCAAGAATCTTCTCTATTTCATAGATGTCATCACCAGCAACTATGATGGGAGTTGTTTTGTGAATAACAAGCTACAGAGGTGAACCAAGCATAGGAAATTGTAACTCTAGGAAAACTAAGATGTATTGATGAGTTTTCCTTTCAAAGATCCAAATATATTATACCATTATGTAGGAAATCGAAACTAAAATCCGATGTTGAGTGTAAAATGGCCAATTTGAACTTTAGATCTCTTGTGATTTGTAGTACCCCTTCAAGTGCTTTGTTTGTTTTGTTACAAGTGAACCTCAGAGCTCTTATGTGCCATGGAGCATGAATCATCTTTTAAGCCTATGCCAAAGAGCATCAAATCTAAAGAATCTAGCAACATAACGGCATTATACCAAGCTTAGCCATCACTAATCTTTTGCTTTGCATTGCATTGGGATTTACTTTAATATTTTTAGAACCTCCCATCTATTCTAAGTGACATTCTCTAATTGAGATGGTTGACTACTATGCACAGACCTATAGTTGACTACTATGCATAGACCTTAATTCATGATTTTCGTGGCAAATTGGGTCTTCTAATTGATAGACCAACACTAAGCTTGATGAAGAGCAAAAGAAAAGGAAGACAACACCAGTGATGCACTAAAGTAGAAATGAAGAACTAAAGAAGAGGTGTAAACCCATCACACATGTCACAAAGCAAATGAATTGAAATATCTAGCAGTACCATAAATAACAAACGTGCTAGTAAGGCCTTGGATATGTGCAAAGCAGAGATAGTGTGCACAAGTAACTCGTCAAAATCATGATCATTTGATTTTGCATTTTACTTGACTACTAAGCAGTTCACCATCTTGAAGAAAAGACCCAATTAGCTTTTGTTTATCATAATTTATTAAGGATTAAGCATTGGCAAAAAAATTAAAGACAAGTGAGGGGAAACTTTGATGAGGATCATTGTAATCATATGGTTTTGTCCTTAGATGGGAAAGCAATAGGTTCTTGTGGGTCTACCTCTATTTCAGAGGCAGGCGCTTATGGGACTACTACTGCCTTGTCACTTGATGAAGCTAACAATTGCCTTGTGCCCATGGGGGGGTCAAAGGAAGGTGGAGTAGCTGCATGGTGGGTCTTAGGTACCCGAATATACTCATTTCCATCATATTACCCGGGAACTTCTAGTAATTGTTTAGGGATCCAACATGGGTGGCTCCTTTGCTTCCTAGTTTTTGTTTTGTGAGTGAGTTGTGAGTCTCCTTTTTTAAGGTTGCCTTAGTTTAGCAGCTTGCACCCAATTTGGCATAGGAAGTAAGAATGGGAGTGAACTTACATGAAAAAGTTCACCCACTGGATGTTGGAGAGTATTGAGTGGGAGCATACCTTTAAGGATCCAGCACTGTCCTTTCTCTTGAATTGAAGAGACATGGGTTGAGGTCATCGAAATGGTGGGTACAGCTGCTCGTGACATTCTTGCCTTTTCTCCTAGTGCCTTGGTGGTGACATCCTTGAAGGAGGAATTCACCACTATGGTACTGGATTTTCCACCTGAAGTGATAATTATGGTAGGAGGAAGTCACCGCCTCGGGGGGTTCACTATGTATAAACCCTCTATATCACGTGCGTTCAAGGCCTATTTCTAAAATCCCTTATCTGTAAATTTTTCATTAATAAAATGTACCCCTTTTCTATACAAATCTGTAAATTTTTTCCAAAACTATTTTAAATAGTCCCTTATGTATATTTATTTCTGTAAATTTTAGAAATAAAAAATATCCTTCTGTTGAACTCACGTGATAGGGTTACATATGATGAGTGACCCCCCGAGGTTCAGCTTATTATAAAGCAAATGCAAGGGCATTACAAGACAAGAAGTCCCCATTTAAAGGAGCTTAATCAAAAGGCTATGGCACTATGTAGTCAGTATGATTTTTGCAAGTTTGTTCATATAAACAGAAAAGAAAATCAAAGGGCAGATGAGTTAGCTACTCAAGCCATTGTAGTGCCAGACCGGGGGGTAGTTTCTTGGGTACGATGGACAAAACTACAAGATGTTCAAAAATATGTGGAAGAAGGCATGTTTCCTCGAGGGTTAACTCCACAACAAAAGCAGAGATTGGTTACTTTTGGCCAGGCCTCCATAAGGATGTATATGAATGTCACGAATGGAACCTATCAGCTTAAGGATGTTGATGGCATGGTGATACCCGGACGCACCAATGAGTATCACCTTAAATTCTTCTATGCTCGACCACCTTGAGGGCCAGCAGACCCTCTCTATACTAGAGAGGATCTGCTGGGGGGGGAAAGATGTGACGCCAAAAATTGATATTTTTAATTTGGCATTGGTATTGTTTTCCTCTATGTTTGATAAGAGTTTGAGTATCAAGTGATAGCCTAGCGGCTCTCACTTATTTCTATTTTCTATGATATTATATGGGATGGAGAGGATGAGTGGACTGACTCATTGTAAATACCATAGGTATGAATTATAAATACCTTGGTATGGGGTGAGAGTTATTTGTGTATGGGATATTATGGAGTTTTTTAGAAGATAGGAAGAGTGAGTCATATAAAGAGGTGGGCTCATGTCCATGTGTTCCAATAATATAAGAGAAGCCTCATGCTAAGCATGTGGAAGGCATGTGGAGGAGTGTGAAGTCAAGAGGAATCCTTCTAGAACTCCTATGTGGAATAAGGAGGATGTGGACATGTGGAAAAGAGAGGGTCCCTATGGGCTCCATGTGGGGAGACTCTTGACTTTCTCAATATTTTAAGTCTTGAGCATCTTTTGATGGGACACATGGCAAGAGTAGCCAAAAAGGACATGGATGGTGACATACGTGCTTATGTGATTGAAGGGGAAAGGAATCTACAGGCAGCAATTGTAAATGGGTGAAGGAGGGTAACAAAATCTCTATAAAAGGAGACCTCCTCTCCCTTGTTCATCAATCTCTTCCACCATTAGGCCTCATGTTGCTGTAGCTCTAGTCTCCCCAAGCCTCTTCCATGAGCCTTCTCTCCCTCTTGTAGATATTCTCTTATGTAGACTCTTGAGTCTTTCTCTCTCTAGTTTATTCTCTCTCTATGAGTAGTCTTGGAGCTTTTGCTCCCTCTTGTATGTATGAAACCTCTTCTTCTCCCTTGTGTTTATAGTGTTGAAGTGGATTCTCACTCTATTTGTAATGAAGGTCACTTCAGGTTCTCTCTCTCTTGAGTGTCTCTTCCCTTTTCTTTCTTTCAAAGCCTTAAAAGTTCTTTCTATTCGGCTGCTCACTGTGCACACATGGTCCCTCTGTTTCCCGAGCCACCATGCAAACTTCTTCCCCTCTTCTAGGCAAAATCTATGAGGGGTGGATCATTGATGAAGGTGGAGTCTTGAGGGAGCATCTTGCTCAGGCGAAATTAGCCTGGGTGGAGGGTAGTTTTCATGATAGTTTGACCCCCTGTTAGTTTTTTACTCATAACTTTCTGCTCGATAGTTTGATGTAATAAAATTTATATCAGCACGAATCTCTCTTCAAGATACATGTTTCTATATAATCAGATCTTGAATCAGTTATCAGTGCAAAAAGTTATGAGTCTCTATGTTTGACAGTCTATTTTCATGATAGTTTTTACCCCCGTCTAGTAAACTATCCATAACTTTTTGGCTACTTCTCTGTTTCTTACGAAACATATATCAGCGCGAAGCTCTCTTTAAGATCATGTCTCTATCTACTTAGATCTTGAAGTAGATACTGCTGCAAAATGTTATTAGTCTCTGTGTTTGATAGTCTATTTTCATGATAGTTTTTACCCCCTTCCAGTAAACTATCCATATCTCTTCAACCGTCTGTCTATTTTCAATGAAACTTATATCAGCGCGAAGCCGATCTCAAGACGTATCTCTTTCTTACTTGAATCTCTGATATCATGTCTCTACTAAAAGTTATAGGCCTTTGTGTCTAATGACAGTTTGTAGAGTGTTTTGAGCTAAGTATAAAGGTGTCTATGAAGGAGGTGCAATGTTTCCTCGGAATCTACCCATCCGACCTAATCAGCCCCTTCAAACTCCTTGATATATATTAGTTCATGTTATGTTGAGCCGCAAGATCTTCTTTCAACAACGTATCGCTCTTCTCTTTGGCACAGACCGGCTCGCTGAGATTATGGCCTCTGCTGATCCTTTCCTTCTCCCTATGCTTGATTACAACATCACTTGGGATGTTACCATCTTCATTCTCATCTAAGGGAGAAAAGTATGGTGTGGTATCTTGGCATAAAAGTTTTTTTCTAATGTCCCATTCTCAATGATAAATATCTTTGGCTGTCAGTTCGAAAGCAGCAGGAAGTGAAGAGGTGCGTAAAGTTTATTACCCCCAACTTCATGTCACAATAGTCACATTGGGCAATTTGACACCTGATGGGTAGCAAGTGGTTTCGAAGGTCAGCTTGGCGATGTGGTCAAGAAGGAACAATTAGCACCAACCTTGGTAGGCAAGGCCATGAGTTGGTTCATTCAATATGGTATGAATCATTTTTCAGACTATGATGCTCTGAAACAAGCTTTTCTATCAAGATTTCGACAAGAGGAAACACCAAAAGCAATCCTCGGAAACTTTGATAATTGAAACAGAAGGATTTGTTGGTAGAAGATTATGCCCAGAAGTTCCAAAATCTGAACCAAAAGGCTAGCCACTGTGCAGAGACCGACAGAGGAACAATTGGGGGATTACTTCTGCAAAGGGTTAAAAAAGGAATTGAGAAGTTCTGTGGTAGGAAGGGACACGTTAGCAGGAGCCGACGACTTCAACAACATGGTTGTAGTGGCACAACATGCAAAACGGAGATTTGGTATGACCAAAAGCAAATCAAAGAAGGGGAAAAAGAAGGAGGCAGAGGATTCAGATTCGGACATAGATTCTAACACTGAGAATGAGGATGATGATGTAGAATTTGAGTTCAAGGAAGATGATTCGAATGCTTTAGATGATGAGGACATGAAGTCCAAGAGAAAAAGAAAAGAGGAATCCAAGAACGGAAAGTCTAAGGGGAGCTCCAAGTCGAAGAAAAAGGCAAAAGCTTCTTCAAGGGACAAAAAGCTAGAGAAAAATATAAAAAAGTATTTGAAAAGTATGGGGCTATCAGAAGCCGGTTCATCTAAGAAAGCTCAATGTGAGTTTTTCCTCAAACAGAATCATGATAGTGCCAATTGTTGGTATAATGCAAATTATAGGGGGTGGTTGCCTCCTCACATGCAAGCTGCTATAGCAGCGGCGCAACCACCTGCAGCCAATAAAGTAGGGGTAAATGAGAATGCTAACCAGATGAGAAGACCAGCATATCAGAATCGGCGAAATAATCCTTGACAAGCCAATACAAGTACTAATGGAAAGAATTGCACATATTGTGGAAAAGATGGACATAGACAAGGTCCAGGATGTGAACTCTAGTGTAATCGCAATGAGAGGGGCATCCCAATTGTTTAATACCAGACACGATCACAACATTAGCAGGAAAGTGACATGTTGGAAGGAAAAAATGATCCAACAACACTGGCTGGAACAAGGTCTAAAAGATCCCAAAGGATGAAAAAATACCAATGGCAAACAAATGTAAACACCCAATTGATTGGGATGAGCAAAAGAAAGTTTGACATGAGGTTCTTAAAGCCTTGGATAAGGTGAATGCAAAGAAAAAGGTTAAGTAGGCATTGATGGATACACAAGTTATGCCTGCCCAAGGGACGAGTCTGCCATTGATGATGTTGATTTCGATGAGCACAGTAGTAGAAGTAAAAGTGGGCTGAATGTATTTGTAGATCTCCATATTGGTTTGGATATTGAAGAAGATAGTTTGGCAAGGGTTGATCTCATTGAGGATGAGATCGAACCATAGCCCATCATTGATATTGGAAAAACTATTTTATATATTGTCTCATTCTCCTCACCTCACTTAATTTTTGTATATGTGCATTTGGCAAAAAGCATATTATCGTGTGTGACACATGCATTTTTTTAAATTATGTGCTTTGGTAATCATGGGTAATGTTTGGAAAGCACTATATGCAATCAGCCTATAGCAAGTTTCTACTCTCTGCTGCATGTTTATAAATGCGTCTAAATACATGTCTAAAACATAGTATAGATGCACTATTAGACACGTTAATAACCACACTAGTAGACATGCCCATATTTTCATTGATTCTATCTATTTCTATAGATGCACTTGCTATTTTGCACATCTATCAAGAGCATCTATAGTTGCTTTGTCTTGTTGTGTTAACATAGGTAGATTACTAAATAAAAGATGGCTGAGGCAGGATTGATAAAAGAGGTAGAAGAGAAGGTTTAGCAAAATTTGGAACCCAGGCTTCCTAGAAAAGCAATCTTGTTTGGGCTGGCTCATTATATACAAAGCGGTATGGACCAAAATGAGAGCAGCATCAACCTTAGAGAAGGGTTTATCCCTTTGCCAGCACCTTCTTAGATACTATGGGATGTCTCTCATCTCTTTCTCAACTGCAAGTCTTCATAAATCTAGATTGTTTTGTGGCTTCCTCCCCCTAAATTACAAGAAAAAAAAGCTTCTTGTTGACCCTCCTAGATTTCAAGGGAAGTGATACATTTTTGGGAGTCAAGCACTTTGGTTTCTGGTTTATTTGGCTAAAAAGAACTTCTCTTATTTTTACAGGAAAAGTTATTCAAGCTATTGAGCTCATGGTTCACTGGGTGATGCATACAAGTTATACATTGATCAAGATGATGCCCTCATTGACAAGATTAGAGTCAAGAAATATGTTGCCTTGGCTTGTGAACATTTGGTTGTCACCAAGAAGTTTTGGAGTTTACTGTTAGATATTCATGATGCTGTTACCCCCCTCAGGCTAAAGTAAAGGAAGAATGAGGCATGTTTGGTTGAAATCCTGAAATTCATTGCTTGAGTTTTTCTTTGAATTCCTTGGTTTCATATGTGCATTGATGAAGGGCACTACATTACTCTCCACTTTAGTCTCCCCTATTGTCTCCAAGTTGTTGCTTTTATGGTTATACTAGTTTCCCCAGTTTTGTTTTGCTCTTTTATAGGAGAGGATGTATATGGTGGACTCTTTTTATTTCAATAATTTATATAACCCTCTTTTCTTTGTTTGAAGGGTACAACCGATACGGGCTTTGAACTTGAAAAGGCTGGTAGAGGACATGTAGTATTTATTTTTACTAGAGAAACACCCCAAGTGCATGTCATCTAGAGAGAATGCATGACAAAGAACCACTATGCCTTGGTCAAAGAGATATGGAGCAAATACAAAGAGAATCAAACCAAAGACAACTTGAGTGTCTCTCTCTCTCTCTCTCTCTCTCTCTCTCTCTCTCTCTCTCTCTCTCTCTCTCTCTCTCTCTCTCTCTCTCTCTCTCTCTCTCTCTCTAAACCCCTTCTTTGTAACTTTTTCATTAATAAAACATACACTTTTCCAATTCAATGTCTTTTTTTTCAAAATCTTTTTATGGCACCCATATGTAAATGAAAATGTGAGAAAAAATTACATTAAATATGTCCTATTTAACTCACATGAAAGTTACATATATTATTGAGTGACCCCCTAAGTGCTCTCTCTAATTACATGTGTTCATCTAGTACCTCATTGAATTATGTAGGATCACTTTGAATTGTTTTGCTTTTGATAAAATGGTTGATAGTGGTTGTCATTGTGATTTGTGTACTATTTTAGCATCTTCTATTGCTTCTAAATGTAATTTTTGTGGTAAGATGATTCCTCCAATGTTTCAAGGAAAAATTAGGCATCATTTCAATTTTACTCTTTCAACTTTGTCTTGGTTTTTATAGTCATTAGTTGTGGTCTTCAGATTCACTAGGGTTGTTGGATCAAATTAAGACTAGCTATTGTGTTTTAGAATTAGTTTATGTCAATATGTCTCCCCTACTATATGTTTTGGTGGATATGTCAAATATATTCCCCTTTCTGGGGAATAGAAGAGGGATGAAAAGGAAAAGGGAAGATGCATGATTAAACTGAGGAGAAGGTGGAATATAGGATGCATGCCAAGAGGTGTTATTGGTGAGGGGGCATTTTAAAGAGCAAGAAGGCATGCCATTGGGAAGGTAAGGAGGGGAATTTACAATATTTTTTGGTTCCCAAAGGTTATATAATAGTACTTTATAGCTTCTCCCCTAGCCCAGCAACATATTGAGGTGATATTGAGGTAATCTAGTTCACCAAAATCCTTTATGAAGGTTAAGGACATTAAAGGAGCAACATTCAATCTCAATTGTGTAGCAAAATCCTTTATGAAGGTCAAGGACACTAAAGGAGCAACTTTAATCTCAATTGTACTATAGATTTTGGAGGACACTAAATGCTCTAGTTAGGCCACACATCTAAAGGAAATAAAGCAGCAGTAAGAAAGTAGGTATTGCCCTCAATTTGGTGCAAGATGGATCAGCAAAAAGTTTTCCATGTCCAAGTGATAGAACAAGGTATTTTGTGTCTATTGTAATAATACTCGTGTTCACAAGATAGATAGAGTGTAATAATTGTGATTAGTCTCTAATATAACAAAGTATTTTGTGTCTATTGCATTAATACTTGTATAGAGTTTAATACATGTGACTAGTCTTCCAATATGTGGGTTGGATATAGCAATATACTCTCTATTTTTAGACAAGGACATTAAATATTTGTGCGAGGACTATATATAAGGGAGATAAATGTCAAAGGCCATGGAAAAACGTAACAAATGTCTAGTAGATAAAATATCATATGACGTTTTTGGATCAAGTGGGGAGGAGAAAATTTCCATGCATAATCACAAACTTGTTCATTGTAATTAAAAAATTCTAGTTAAGATAAAAGGAGGAAAGACTAGATTAGTGGAAGAGTATTATAAGGTGAGATAACCATCACAAGTAGAGTTCATTATAAATCACTTAATGCATTATGAGTGTAGTCAATGAGTGAGAGAGCTCAAAGATAAGAAATTTCTATCTTCTACAATTACGTTGATGTCAAGAAATCATTGGACTTGGTCAAAACGTATAAGATATGGGATAAAATGTCATCCTTGAGAGTCTTAAATTATATTAGAGAAGAAACTTGTTAACAATACTAAAATATAGCATGACTTATGCCTAGTTATTAGGAAATAGTTTAAAAATATGTTTTTCAAAATGTCAATAATACAAAACAAAAGCATGATCTTTGATTTTGATCTGCATCAATGTCATGTAGACCTTACAAAAAAATGTTTTTTTGCCAAGATTTTTTTGTGCAGCTCCGTGCTGACATGGTACACTATATTTTGTATCCTTTAACCTTGTCCTTCACTTTCAACATCTGAAACTTTATTGGCAACACCTTATCAGCATGCACTATAGTAGGTGGGGCAACATTTAGTAGGATTGTGGACCTTTTTGGGGTGTCTTGTCTTGTGAAAGAACTATATGTATGTTTTTATTTTACCATGAGAATGAACAGCTCAATGGATCCACAATGTAGTATCTCTTTTTTAAAGAAGTTATAAGTAAAAACCCTTTTTTTTTCTCAACAACATTTAGTAGGAAATATTTTCTATTTCTCGTAGATAGTTTTGCATAAAAGATTCCATACACCACTGCATCTCTAATATTCAACACATTAACTTGCTCTGGGAGGACTGCTTTAGGTTGCTTGCATAGCACCATGTCATAATCTTGTTCATCTTTGTCTATAGGGGATGTGAGTAGTACAAAAGGTCACCTATCTCAAGCATGTGATCCATAGCGGATCTGTATCCATTGAGTATGTTGAGTGTATGCTACATCATCATGTGAGTCTAGGTCTATTGCATTCTACCCATTAATGGGATCCAACCTATGTAATGTCCATAGATCAGCATGAGATAAATTACTTTATTTCAAATATTTTAATGTACTCAAAATCTATCATCTCACATGTCTTGCATTACGGTCTTGCATCTGTTACTTCACACAATCTAGTCGTCTAGTGTTCTCCAACCATCATCATAGCGATATCTCAGCCTTCTTCATTTTAAATCTTTCATCTCACATTATGAGTCTATAGTTCTATAAATCCCTCTCTAGTCATTCGTCTTCTACATCTTGCCCGCAACTTTACTCTCAAACTGTTCTTCCACTTTGCTCTCATTATCTTCCTCCTCTCCTCAAGCTTACTCCTTCCATCTTGCCTGCAGCCTTACTCTTGAACTCGAGTCTACTCCCATTACCATTCTTGCACTCATCTCATAGCTTTACTCTCAAAATCTTCTTCCATCTCACCTTGAAGTCTACTCACATTACCATTCTTGAACTCTTCTTTCATCTCACAGTCTTCCTCTTGAACTCTTCTTCCATCTCACCTTACTCCCTCACTTTCTCTTGTTCCTCATTCCATATTCTTGTAGCTTAGAGCTTCATGGATCTTTTAAAAGTCATCAATTTAGTGGAGGAAGCCTTTAGCACCAACAGAGATTGGATCACCAAGAACAAGGTGAACAAAGAGCAAAGAAAGAGACACTAGCTCCATTGACCCAGGATCAAAAGGAGGAGTTTGCTCTTCAAAAGTGCCTAGAGAAGGAGGAGAGAGAAAAAATAAGTAGGTCTACTAGTAAAATAAATAGATTACTTTCATATAGGAGAGAGCTAACAGAATTTCTAAGTGAGGTTACTTCACGTAGCACTTGTTATGGGAGATTTCCACCCCATGAAGCACAAGCCATAAGGAATTAAGAAAGTGCTATCCAAAAAAAAATTATAATTCCTCACCAAGGATGATTTTTTCATGTTAGTTTCATTAATAAATGAAACTTTTATATTGGTTTGGAAAGATTATATGACCTAATAAAAATAAACGTTTGAAGTATTCACCAAGATTTAAAAGTTTTATGTAAAAAAGCAAAAAATTTTGCCAAATTTTACATCTTTTACTTCAAGAATCAAAAGAAAATATATAAAAACATACTATGGCCTATCAATATTGTGAAACTAAAACACATAGGTTAATAAACTTTTGCCAAGATTTTACATTAGTATGTAAATATACCTTCGATAAAAACATCCATGTTCCTTACTTCTCTTTTGTAGTTTTAACTACATTGATCATGATGACATGGTCTCAATAGAGGCATGGGCTGAATCTAGGATAGAAATGGCAAATATTAATGCCTTCCAGTGAGAGGCTTATTGTAACCTTTGGTGTTTGTTAACAACATTATAAATATTATGAGAGTTTACTTAATATTGTAACTTTTGATGGTGTTTGTTAACACCACTATAAATATTATGATAGTTTGCTTATTGTAACTTTTGAAGGTGTTTGTAAACACCATTATAAATATTACGAGAGTTTACAACTTCTTATTATATTTTGGTGTAACTTATCTGTGTCATGCTAAATTTTATAATTTTTATTTCATTTCCTTCAAAAATCTCTAAAAATTTGTTTGTTTTTATGTTTTCATCTGTGCTTTGAAGAGTGGGTTTTTTTTTTAATTTTATCCAAAAAGTAGTCCAAAAGTATCCGTAAAAATGAGTTTGTACATTAACAAGTCCAAAATTAATGAAATAAGTGTTTTTAATACAATTAACTTAAAGCTACTTAAAGTTGGATTCAAATATTTCACATAAAGTTTTTGAGCATATTTCAAATACGATAAGGCATGAAAGATTTGGAATAAAGTGATTAGGAAAAGGATTTATGCAATTATTAAGTTCTTATCATGAGATATTTAATTTAATTAATAAATTGTATAGAAATATTTGTCATAAATAATTTGAGCATATGAGATTCATAATTATTTGTTATATGCCCATTAACACACATTCATAAAGTATTCATATGGGAGGATTCTAGGAGTATTCACTAAATTCATAAAGTATTTACATGGGATTCATAAAGTATTCGCATGATACCTTGCACACGTCTTAAAATGAATATTAAGATTAAGGCACATGCAAGGTATCGTTCCCAAAAAAAGAGGGATAAGATTCATACAGTTGTTATAATCCCATCAATACATATTTGTAAGATATTCACATGGGAGGATTAACAAGATTCATAAAGTAGTCACGTGGGATTCATAAATTATTTGCATGGGAGTATTCATGGGACTCACAAAGAATTTGAATGGGAGTATCTATGGGAATGAGATGGGAATTAAAAGGAATAAAATTAAAGTATGCGTAAAGTATCATACTGATCAGACAATGGCACATGCAATGGAAGCACGTTGATGCATGGCCAGAAATGGAAATGGTATTGGATGGATGTGATACTTTGAATAGGACTTATAATGATTAATACCAATGCATGTGTAAAGTATGGTACCTATTTGACAAAATTCACATATGATAGAAGCATGCCGATGCATATTTTATTATACTCATGTATCAAACATGGTGGAAAACAAGAAAATATCCATGCCAATGATGCAAATGGTATCATATGGGCATGATACATTGCATGGGCCTTAAAATGAAAAATATTAAGGTGTGTGCAAGTTATCACACCCATTTGACAAAGGCCCATTTGAAAGGACCACACCTATGCAGATTTTTATATACTCATGTATGAGATGTAAAAATTATAAAGCATGCATGCCCAACCATGAGAACTATGTCTAATTGGCATGATACTTTTCATGGGCCTTAAAGTAAATAATATTAAGTCATGTGCAAAATATCACACTTATCAAACAAAGGCACATGTGAGAGGACCATGACACTGCAAACTACTCATGTATGAGACATGGAAAACAAGAAAATATGCATGCCCAACGAAGAAAACGGTGTTTGATGGACATGAAATTTTGCATGTGTCTTAAAGAAATAAGTTTAATTCATGTGCAAAGTATCATACCCATTGGAAAAAGGCACATATGATGGGAACAAGAAGATGCATATTTTTTAATACTATGGTATGAGACATACTGTAAAACAAGAAAATAAGCATGCCCAACGTTGCAAATGTTATCAATTGGGTATGGCACTTTGCATGAGCCTTAAGTTAAATGATATTAAGGCATGTGAAAAGTATTGTACCCATACGACAAAGACATATGCAATAGGACCACACTGATTCACATCCTTTGATATGCACATATGAGACGTGGTGGAAAGAAAGAAAATATGCATGCCCAATGATGCAAATGGTGTATGATGGACATGATACTTTACAAAATCCTTAAAGTAAATAATATTAACAAATTTTCAAGTATCGTACCCATCCAACAAAGGCACATGTGATTCCCACACACCGATATATTTTTTTAAATACTAACATCATATGAGACATGGTGCAAAACAAGAAAATATGCATGCCCAATGATGAAAATGGTGTCTGATGGGCATGATACTTTGCACAGGACTTAAAGTAAAAAATAATAAGTTTTGTTCAAAGTATTTTATCCCCATCAGCAAAAGTCACAAGCAGTGGGAGCGAGCTAATGTGTATTTTTTGATACATAGGTATGAGGAGAGGTGGAAAACAAGAAAATAAGCATGCCCAATGATGCAAACAATATGTGGTGGGAATTAGACGAGGTAGAAAAATACAAAAATATGCATGTCCAACCATGCAAATGATATTGGATAGACATTATAATTTGCATGGACCTTAACCTTGGGGGGGTCACTATGTATAAACCCTCTATATCACATGCGTTCAAGGCCTATTTCTAAAATACCTTATCTGTAAATTTTTCATTAATAAAATGTACCCCTTTTCTATACAAATCTATAAATTTTTTTCAGAACTATTTTAAATAGTCCCTTATGTATATTTATTTCTGTAAATTTTAGAAATAAAAAATATCCTTCTGTTGAACTCACGTGATATAGTTACATATGATGAGTGACCCCCCCGAGGCCTTAACATAAATAGGGTTATGGTATGTGCAAAGTATCGTACCCATCTGATAAGGCCACACATGATAGGAGCATACTGATGCATATTTTTTTATACTCAGGTATGAGATGCATTGGAAAACATGCAAATAAGCATGCCTAGCGATGCAAAAGTTGTGCTATGTGCATGATAATTTGCAAAGTATCATACCCATTCAATAAGTGATTTTCAAAGTATCATACCCTTTCAATAAAGCCACATGCAATAGGAGCATGCCGATGTGTATTTTTTATACTAACGTATGAGGTGCCCACAAGACATGGTGAAAACAAGAAAATATGCATGTCCAACCATGAGAATGATATCAGATGGCCATGTTACGTTGTATATGCATCAAAGTGAATAAGATTAAGGTTTGTGCAAAGTATTGTACCCATCCTACAAAGTCACATGTGATAGGACCACGCTGATGCATATTTTTTAATACTCACGTATAAGACATTTTGGAAACAAGAAAATATGCATGTCCAACCACATGAATGATATCAGATACTCATGATACTTTTCACAAGTATTATAATAAATAATATTAAGTTCAAAGTATCATACCCATCCGACAAATTCACATGTGATTGGAACAAGCAAATGCATAGCTTTTTATACTTAGATATGAGAATCTAAGGTGGAAAATCAAGAAAATAAGCATATCCAACCATGAAAATGGTATTCGATAGGTACAATACTTTGCACAGTATCTAAATTGAATAATATTAATGCATGTGTCCTTTCATACCCATCTAAAAAAGGCACATGCAATAGGACCATGTTGATGCATGTTTTTCTGTACTCACGTATGAGATTTGGTGAAAAATAAAAAAACATGCATGCCCAACAATGCAAATGGTCTCAGGGGGTGCACTATTAATAAACCATATATACGATGTGTGTTCAAAGGGTATTTAAAAAACCCCTCATCTGTAAATTTTTAGTGATAAAAAGACCCCTTTTCCTATACAAACTTACAGTTTTTTTCGAAAGATCAATAAATAATCCCCTTATGTAAATACATTTCTATAAATTTACCTTAAATTTTGGAATGAAAAATCCCCTCCATTTGAACTCACGAGGTATACTTACATAGTTTCAAGTGAACCCCCCAAGCAAATGGTGGGCCAATGGGTATGATACTATTAACAAGAATTAGTAAGATACCCATCTGACAAAGGCACAATGCAATGATGTTGGATGGGCATTATAATTTACATGGGAATTAATGTGAATAAGATTAAGGTTCATGCAAAGTGTTGTACCCATAGAACAAAGGCACAAGCAATGGGAGCAAAAGATGCATATTTTTTTATACCAAATAAAACTGATTGAAGTTCTTCCAATGTCGGAATTTGCCATTGAATGGCAATACTCTGGACTAAATTCTCATATCTCTCTCCTAGTCCATTCAGGATGACTTGAACCATTTCTGCTAGATTCATGGTCTCTCCTACTATTGCGAGTTGATTATTATAATCCTTGATCATGACTGGTTTCACTACTATTGTGGAAACTCTGGTTGATCTAGTTTCTTAGTGTGAGAATCCTAGAAGTGTTCTTGGACTTGTAGAGAGTTGCGAACATATCCCATGCTTCTTTCGATGTCTTGACTATGTTGAGCTATCCTCGTATGACATCTTGCACATTCTGCTTGATCAAATGATATGCATACTTGTCTTTCTTGTCTCATTCTTCACGTGCTCGGCTGATGGTAGGATATTCTATAGGTGCGGACACTATTGATGTAGCTAGAGATCTCACTATAGATCCTGCTACTCATGCTATGACAGCAAGTGGAGTAGAGCTACTGTTGGCTCGATCATCCAATGATACGTCTTAATCTAGGTGGAGGGGAAAAAGGGTTGCAAATGTGCTCAGTGGTGATGTGGTAGGGTGAATCACATGCAATGATGATGTGGCACTTGCACTTATCAAGGGGTGTGCTAGTGGAGCATTGTGATGATGTGGCAACTAGATGCACATGCCGTGTGTGCACAGTGTGCCTGGCAAGAGGTTAGTGTGCCTGTAGGGGTTAGTGCCATGTGGCAGTATTGATGTGGTAGCTCACTACTGATTAGATTACTGAGGTATCAATGGTGGTGACATGGCAGTCCATGTGGATGTGTTGACCTGGATGTTGATTTGTCAATTGTGCTAACATGGTATGTAGTTGCTGATGTGGCACTTTTTTTGTCAATGATGATGTGGCATTGGACCAGGTCTACTGACATGGAACAAGGGATGTTTCCAAAGTGGTAGAGAACCTGTTGATGTAAGCAATGGTGATGTGGCATGCCATCATGGAAATGCCTACATGGCAAGAGATAAGGTGCAAGAGATAAGATACCACGTGTCGCATGTAGACTGACCAAAATCTTTTTTTGATGCTGATAGAATATTTGGAGATTACATCCTGGAGCCAGGGTTCCATCATTGGCTGAGGTGCGTAGGTGGCTGGCGCTAGATGGAGATTGTTGCTTTGTGGCTGGATGCCATAAGAGAAGGAGCTTAGGAGCTCGTTGGTAGCTAGGAGGCTTGCACAAGAGTTGGTTGCTAGGCATTGGTGGAGCGTTTGTCATAGGTGCCCGTTTGTATGCCTTAGCAACCATAGGCCCATCGTAGGTTACTTTTAGGAGTCTGTTTAGGGAGTCGTTGCCTTAGGTAGAAGGTCGGGTCAACCTGTGTTGCCTTCTGGTTGAAGTAGACTGAGCATTTGTGTGATGGGCATGGATGAAGCTCTGAGCCTGTGAGCACTAGATTAGATCATAGAGGCTGAGTCGTGGGCTAGCAAGGATGAGCTCATGGCATCCATTGCATGGCATTGAAGGCATCAATGGGATGAGAGTGTGTTGTCTCTGGAATGCTTTTAAGAAGATGACTCTTTGATAGAGTCAGCTTGTAATCTGAGCATCGATCCATTCATTGGGATTGAAATTGAGTGGAGGCGAATGGGTATCAAGGTAACATAGGACCTCCAGAATGTATTTTTTTTTTTGCAGAAGATAGCACTTAGGCGAAGGAAATGATCAATGTTACTACGCATTATTTGCTCATGCTGCTGAAGTGCTTAGATCATTGTGCCTTAGATATTCCATTCTACACCAAAGTATGGTTCGATCATTGGCCAATTAATGGTGCGACCTTCATCCAAAGTTTGTATGTTGGCTTTTCATTTTTTATGTCATGGAACTAGATAGAACTTGGGATGGGTTTTGAGACATGGAGGTGCACGTAGGTACTCTTTCAAGAAGATTACATCAAAGAGCTTGGGACGGCGCTAATCAAGTTTTGGATCCAACTTGCTTATCCAATCTTCACTAATTTGATGCTGCCAAAGGTTGGTAGGGAAGTTGTCCAAGGTCCATCCACCTCGAGTTTTCATATCAGGATATTTGCTCCAAAATTCCTTGATGGGGGTTACTGGGAAGTGGTATCTCATCAAAATCATACCCATCATAATCATGCCCATCATTGGAACTTGGCATGGGAGTACGAATTGGATTATTCGGATCTTGATATTCAAAATCAAATACTGTGTCATTTTCTGCTGATGGAAGCACAAGTAGTGTTGGAGGTGATGATGGGGCATGGAGAGAATCTAGGGACATGGGAGAGAAATATGGAAGATTATTAGTTGTGGAAGGAGGAGCAGAGGGGAGGGGTGGAAGAACTGGGCAAATGGTTTGAGCAGCATGGTAATCCTCAAGGGTAGGATTAGCAAGGGAAGGAAAGAAGCTAGGTGTGAGGGGTTCGTAAGTTTGTGACTGTTGGGTTAGTTGAAAATGGTGAGAGGCATGAGCAAAGAGACGATGGAGGGAATAGATGTTCAGATGGAGCTTGGGGAAGGTTAAGAGGGTGGTAGCAGGAAGGCCCGATTCTCTCTTCCCTTCCCCTTTCTTCTCAGCTCATCAGTAATAGATTTTTTTTCTTTTTTCCAGTTCAACATGTGGCTAACAAGTGCAACTAGCTCACCTGATCCTTGGGATACTATTTGGAGGGACTTATATAACCTTTTAGGGCATCCTCCTAGTCCTGCGGAGTTATACGGGTATATGACGGGTACTTTAAACACCCCCCAGGAGTTGGCATTATAGACTCCAAACCACCCCACACCAACTCAGATCACCCCAGTGGAGTCAGCATAGCCTAGCCGGCTACATAGCACAGGCCCATCTCCCATGCTGTCTTATGCCCCTTCCCCCATGCCATCTTATGCCCCTTCTGCCATGCCATCTTATGCCCCTTCCCCCATGCCGTCAGGAGGTCCTTTTGTCTCATAGAGCCGTCGACGTACTCTTGTTTAGTCAAGACTCGGTTCTCTAGCTACGAGTGGTCAGCGTAGTCCCGTGGAGTCTCCAGCTACGAGTGGCCAGTGTACGAGCTCGACACGCCACAGTAGTAGGCGTAGTAGCAGGGAGAGCAGTGGGGGATGCATGGCACAGTGCTTTGGGAGGGGTGGTGGTGGGGATGATGATGATTCAGATGATTTAGACGTGCCTCCGGGTGATGGTACGATATTCTATGACATCACTCAGATAGGAGGAATGCAGTTAAGAGGTTGGCAAAGAGAGTGGTTAGATATGGGAAGGTAGATGTGAGATAGGCCCTGTCATCTTTCAACACTTCTTTTTGCTAGTGCAATGGGATCATCAGCTGTATGGGTGGGATGTCAGTTATGTCATGCATTGCAAATGTGTTGTCTTCCATTGCCTCATTGTTTTGCATTAGCAATTGGAGTTCACGCTTGGAGATGATTATCTTTTGGGAGTGCATCTCATCCATTTTTTCTTTGTATTTCTAGTAGATGGATGTATATGCCTCCTTAAGATTTCCCATTTGCAAGGTGACCTTCACCTATTGAGGAATGTCTTCAGTGGTATTGGACCATTGGTCCAAGACGTTCTTGTGAAGTGCTGGCCTCTTTAGTGGTAGCAAGTTGGTCCTTTATGATTCTGCATTCCCTTGTAAGCTCATCAATGCTGGAGGCACCTACTCCCAAAGATTGTTTCATGTCTTCAAGCTTTTCTTTGCAATCTTGGAGCTCTTCTTCTTTGTGAATTAGAGTGAGTCAATCTTGTGCCACTACCTCCGTCTATTAAGCATGTGCGGAGGTCAAGGAGTTATAGTAGGTCTGTAGGATTGCCATTGTTTGTACTGCTACTATCAACTATGTTTAGCTTTGGTGGAGGTTAGAGGTCACATCCCTCACTGCCTTCTCTTGAGCTTGGAGAGCTTGGTTCATGCACACTTCTTCTACCTCCTTCTCATCTATTTGTGCTCGAAGTGCTTTGACCTTTATGGCAATTGACTGGAATTGGTAAGGATTTCTGTTGCTCTTTGTCTGTCCAATTCATATTCTTCCTTGGCCAAGCTAGTGAATAGTTTGGACATTTGGATCATTTGGCTAGCTTGATGTTGGATAATGACAGACGGTGATGAGGATTAGTAATACTGCTGATACAAGTGGTGCCCATGTAGCCATCCTGATGATTTGTAGTACTTGTGCATAGTTGTTCAAATTGTATTTCAATCATTTGGGTACAATAGCCATACTATTGATCTAGCACTAGCTCCCCTTGTGGCTCATGGACTGGCATGGTGTCAATGGGAGGTGTTGGTGTTGATGTAGCTGTTGAGATATCGAGCTCCACTCATGATATGCCAGCGTGACCATTGTGCATTTATGTCACCGACTTGTTAGCTGCAGATGCGGTTGGTACACTGCCCATGAATAATAGGTGGATGACAACTATCTTTATGTACTCTAGTTTGTGGCTTAGTTAGTATACCACCTTAGTTAGCTGAGTTTGGTTTGAGACCCACATATAGGGTTCACCTATTCTTTTGTACTTAGAGTTCTTTTGGCTTTCACAACTAAGAAGAGGAAAACTATTTTCAACCTCCACCTTTGTGTATATTCCCCCATTGTGTATGTGAGAAAGCTGCAAGTGAGACTCCTTCCTTCTCTCCCACTCTCTTTACATGGTATCAGAGCTCGGTTCATGGTAAGGAGCTCAAGAAAGCAAACCAAGTTTGTGTGTCCTAGTAAGAAGATCAGTGTTGCTTTCCTTTTTTTTCGAGTTTGGGAGCAAATCTCTGCAGGTAGCACAGCCAGAAAGTGCAAGAGTGCACTAAGATTGGGATGCCCTTCGCGCTATGGTGAGAGGGCATAATATATGCTACAGTGAAATTATTTTTTTGATTCAAGGCCATTTCAAGCCTGTTTTGGTGGTAGAAGTTTTCCGTAGACACTCAAGAAAGTGCCCTGTTTCGACTGTGCGACCACTGTCCTGTAGGTCGGTGAAAGTTATCACAGAAATTATATCGTATGCCTATGCGGAGAGATATTGGGAGCGACAGAATCATTCTTATTGTCTGTTGATGCATAATCGTCACTAGGAAGCGACAGTGTGGTCAAATACCACTCTCGTCAGTTTTGCATATTTCCCCTTGTGAGGCAAAAGTTGTGTTTTTTCTTTTTACTGATAGAATATTTTGCAATGTTTTTAATGGCATCTGATCCTCTTTCACAGATTGTCACTGAAAAGCTTGACAAGAACGACTTCCAAGCATGGAAGTTTAGAATGACAAATTTCCTTAACGAAAAAGGCTATTGGGAGTTCATTATTGGAACTGAACAAGAAGCAATTATTCCTAATGTTCCCAATCAACAAGAGTTGCAGGCATTTAAAGGCTGGCATGAGAGAGCCTGAAAAGTTATGTACTAGCTGTTTATTAATATTTCAGATTCTATGATTGTGCATATTCAGGATGCAAGCACACCGAAGGAGGCATGGGATACTTTGACAAAAATGTATAGCACAAATACACAAGCCAGGAAAATGCAGCTCAAGCAAGAGTTGCATAATGTGCAGAGAGAAAATATGAGCATCAATGACTACCACATGAAGGTGAAGAAGATTGCAGATGCACCTACTTCTATTGGGTCGCCAGTGGAAGATGATGATTTAGTTTCTGTGACGTTGAATGGTCTAGGAAAGGATTATGCACAATTCCGGACATCCATTGCCATCCATGAGAATTTTCCTGACTTTGAGGGGTTGATTGCTCTTCTAATTTCTGAAGAGCAGAGAAATGGTGGTGCATCTTCTTCAAGAGGAACTTCAAAAGAAGCTGTCTTCTACTCAAATACTGGAAGAGGTCGAGGCAGAGGTAGAGCAGGCCGATTTGGAGGCCGTGGCAAAAATCAAAATATGTAGCAAATTCAAGAGGAGGAGGATGTTGTAACTTTAGAGGCAGGGAGAGCCAAAGAGGTCATGGTGGATGGCAAAGGGGCCAAAATGCAAACAACAATGTTGAATACTACTACTATGGTAAAATGGGTCATATGGTTAAAGACTGCTATAAAAAGTAGAATGACATCATGACTGGAAAATTGAAGCAAGGCAATTATGCATCCTCTAGTAGATAGGGTGATGACAGAAATGAGCATCTGTTTATGGTGCAGCACATGACCAATTCTGTGACAAGTGCAAAAGAAAGCAATGATGTGTGGTATGTTGACTCAAGTGCGTCAAACTACATGATAGGTCATGCAGAATGGATGCAGGATGCAAGGAAAATGGAAAGACTAGGATTTGTGGATATTGGTGATGATACTGCACATCCTATTGTGCAGATTGGTAAAATTCCTTTGTCTATGCAGGATGGAAAAAAGAAATACCTGTCTGATGTATTTCATGCCTCCAATATCACCAAGAACCTGGTTTCTGTTGGTCAAATGGTTGAGCAGGGCTTGCAAGTCAGCTATCTTTATGTACTCTAGTTAGTGGCTCACTTAGTATGCCACCTTAGTTAGCTGAGTTTGGTTTGAGACCCACATATAGGGTTCACCTATTCTTTTGTACTTACAATTCTTTTGGCTTTCACAACTAAGAAGAGGAAAATTGTTTTCAGCCTCCACCTTTGTGTATATTCTTCCATTGTGTATGTGAGAAAGTTGCAAGTGAGACTTCTTCCTTCTCTCCCACTCTCTTTACAGTAGTCTCAGGCTCTGGTGTTGATCTTGCCTTAGCCTCAGCCTCTGGTTGTTGCTATCGTTGGAGATATATTGGTTGCAGTTGTGCACCGAGCTGTAGCATCTCGTGGGGCAACTCCTCAATTCCGACCTCTAGAATAGGCATTTCTTCTGAGGTATCTGCATTTTCCAATGTGATAGTAGGAGAAATTTGTAACTATATGCTTTTTTTTGGTTGCTAGGATTTCATAGGGCAGCTAGAACTCAAGCATCACTTCTGAGCCCTAGGTTAAAATCGATTGAGGCTACCTATATGTGTGGAGACATACATATGCAAGCGAGTGCTTGTGATACAATCTAATCCTAACTAAGGAAGACTTGGGTTTCCCAAATCTTCATTTTTGTCGGGGATGGCTTGCGTGTTGAAGTAGTAGTGCTTCAGTCAGCTCTCGTTTATTATTGTGTTGAATTGGACTCCATCCAATGTTTCTAGTAGCACAATTCCGATGGGATTCATCTTTCGTACTCAATAGGGTCCTTGACCTAGATACTTCAGTTTTCCCTTGTGTACTTTGGCATTGTATGACAAGACCAAGTCACCTTCCTTGATGTCTTTAGCTTTGAGTTTTCTGTCATAGAGTCTTTCTTTCAAGGATTCATGATCTCCCATGCGTTCCTGTACTGCTACGGGTAGGCTTGGTATTATTCCCTGTATTGACCTTGAGTGTGGTTCTATATGCCCATAAGGCTGCATTTAGTTTCTCTGCCCAATCAAAACGATGTGATTCTACTACCTTGGTGAGGATAATGCATAATATTTTGTTGGTGGATTCAATCTGTCCATTCTCTTGGGGGTATTAGGGTGTGCTTTTTCTATGGATTACCCTAAAGCCAGACAAGAGTTCTTGGATTATCTCATTGACAAAATGTGTGCCTCTATCTGACACAATTTCAAATGGGCATCCGAATCAAGTGATCACATTCTCAGATAAGAATCTTGTTGTGCTTCTAGCATCTGCCTTTCTGACTACTTTAGATTCAACCCATTTGGTAAAGTAATTAATGGCCAGAATGATGTAGCATGCTTGTGTTCCCTTTGCTGCTAGATGCATGTGACCCACATAGTCAATCCCCCATTTTTCAAATGGTTTTTGTGCAACAATTTTTATTAGGGGATTGAAGTCTTTGTATTGTGGTTTTATAATCCGTTGGCGTACATCACAACCTTTTACATATTCATAGGCATCTGCCCAAAGTGTTGGCCACCAGTAGCCTATGAGGAGGACTTTTCTTGCTGTGGCTTCCCCTTGGAAGTGTCCTCCTGCAATGCCTTCATGGACTTCACTTAGGATTAGCCATGCTGAGCCCATCAATGGACAGACTGCATCAGACATGGAGAAGGAATCTGTAACATATGTGATGGATAGAGACCAGCTGGCTGACATGCTTCAGATGAGTGACCATTTTGCAGTACTACACTCCCCTACAAACAAAGATAATAAGGACAATTATGTGGTGTTGTGCTCAAAATCAAAAACAGTCCTCATAGAGCAAGAGACGGATGGCTAGGGTAATCTCTTCAACATTGGGGATCAAGTGGTTTCTGGAATCTTTTATGCGAAAATCCCAAAATGCAAAAGTAGTTATGCATTACTAAAAGATGCACCTCCTGCTATAGTGCATGCTGATGCAGTGTTGTCAATAAAGTTCCAAATGTTGCAAGTAAAGCACAAGGTTAAAGGCTAGAGAACAGTGTATCGTGTACCCCAGGAGGTGCACGAACGAATCTTAGCAAACATTTCTCTATATAAGAACTATTGCTGAGCATTTTTTTTTGCAATGGCTCTTACATATTTTTGTGTGTGTTTTGTATTTTTAGCTACCCCTTTGGGGGTTGCTTTTTGTAATACAAAGGCATCTTGTCTTCACAAAACAAAATTGAAAAGTTAAGTGTGTTTTTTTTTTGTACATTGATTAAATGGGAGTGTTTCCATGCCTAGTGAATATGGGACAAATGGGAAAAATGTTTAAAATCAAGTGTTTAAATGGGACAAATGAATATGCATCTATTGATAAAGAAAAGGAATCCAAAATTTGTGCAAGTGTAGTGATAGTGGAGCTAGCAAACAAATCTTTTCACAACATGACTTATTTGTTTCTCTTGGGGATGCTCTGCAATGAGGAACTTTAACAGTTTTAGTACTATTAGTTTTAATTGTGTACTATTATATTAATACCTATTTAGGTACTAATTTCATATCATACTATTAGCCCTATGTTTTAGTGATTGTGTACTATTGTAGTAATTTTTGTAGTTCATATTAAGTTTATTCTACTGTCATATCATACTTCTTATTACTATTTGGTTAGTACTCTGTACTACTATCTTAAGTAACTCATTTGCTATTAATTGAGAGGGAAAGAGATTTTGAGAGAGAGAGATATAGAAAGAGAGAGAGAAGAGAGAGAGAGATAGAAAGAGAGAGAGAAGAGAGAGAGAGAGAGAGAGAACCATTGTACTACTCTCATATCATACTACTTATTACTATTTGGTTAGTACTATGTGATACTATGTAGTACTATATTAAGTAGCACATCTACTGTCAATCGAGAGAGAAAGAGAGAGAGAGAGAGAGAGAGAGAGGGAGAGAGAGAGAGAGAGAACCATTGTGCTACTATCATATCATATTTTTGTAATGTTCCTCCTCTTTTTAATATATTCAGAATGAGCCATACGAAATTAGAAGGCGCCATATAAAATCATAATGAGGCATACAGAATCAATCATATGACATTACGGAGCCCAAGCGGCTTGGACACAATAGCTTTGCGTTGCACTCCACACACCCCAATATACAACCCGGTCAGCAACTTTGCAACACTGCACTCCACACACCCCAATATACTATGTTCTAGGAAGGAATGACCCTAGAATGTAGGGGTTTTCAGCCCTTGTTCCTCAACATCCTCGTTAGTAGCCGACCTGAGCGACTGTCATCTCGGACATCCAAAGTTGCTATTTCTTCTGGGCCGTACCCTGCATCTATAAGGTCTCTGAAGATGTTATTATCCCCTTTTGCAATTCCATCCTGTAACCCTAGAGTAGAAGAGTGTATAGCTTTATTACACATTGATGGATATATAATGTCAATCAAAAATAGTCAACTATATGAGCACCATAACAAACATGACACATGATTCCTTAGCTTAGACTTGACTAACAATTAGTATTATTTTATCCAAAACCAAAATTGGTACTGTATGGTTGAGCAAAAAATACCATAAAAGATAACATATAAAAAAGGACCATATATTTTATTACATCGACATTGGCTATTTATGTACTGGTTAGAACAATGGCTCACCTAGTACTTTTATCAGCAAACACTAGTGCCATTTAACAGCACCAATACCGTGTAAGAACACCAGTACATTTATCAGCTCACCATTAATTTTATCAGCAAAGTTTGTATTACAAAGTAACCAGTACAAGTCTGTATTTAGAAAGTAAAAACATATCTATTCATCAATGTATAAGTCCTTTACAATCTAGCCTTCAAGGCCTAGTGTATGGTGGGTATTGGTTTACATAAGGATTATGCCTAAGAATTTGTTAGCACATCTCATGTGGAAGGTCTGCTATTCTTTGTTGGATGATAATCCAGTCCATGGGCTTTGGATCTTCAGTTGACAATGAAATGACAACATCAACACACCCCATGTCAGCATAATTTGCAAAGAAGACTTCAACGAATAATTTGGCTGGATGCTCAGCACAGACAGCTGCAATGCACTCAATCACATGGCCTTCATAAGGGTATCTCATTGTAAAGGCAGGAACACTGTCTCTGGCATTTGCTAAATCGAATAAGTATGGGAGCAATTGATTTGATAGCTCATCATCATTAGGATCTCCATCATAGGCGAAAGGCGTTATGCAGGAATCGGGTGGATTTAATGTTGCTTTCAAAGGGGTGTCATCAACCAGGAGTGTATTCATGGGATCATAGTCAATGTCATGCACAACTAATGCACTAAATGGCTTAAGCAGACACATCTCATCCAGCCGTGTTGGGTGGTGAAATTCTTCCCTTATACAACAATCCTCCTGTGCAAAGTTGAACAAGAACTGGATTCCTCAATCCCTCGGTACCCTCGACCATCTTAAGATATTACTGCTTCAAAATAATTCGTTAAGCGGAAGCATTCCAGCAGCCATCGATAGTCGTGGCAACCTTGCGCAGCTAAACTTGGAAAATAACAGTCTTAGTGGAAGCATTCCTCCGACACTACAACACTTTTTGAGCTCTGCATTCACCGGCAATGCGGGTCTCTGTGGTCCTCCACTCCCCTCTTGCCCCAGCCCACCGCCTCTGCCCACTGGTCCACCCTCTACGTCCCCAAGTCAAACTTGTCAAGGCGCAGTCAAGGTTCAGCACACTAAAGATTGTGCTTATAGTTGTGGGAGACGCTGCTCTACTCATAGTGATCAGAGCCTGCTGTCTCTTTTACTACTTGAGGAAGCACAGCTCCAGCTCATCTTCTATAGAGAAGGCATCAAAGCCAACTTGGCCCAGGCCATTCAAAAAAGCAGCAGACGATTCTAAGGACGAATACAACTCGGAGCAGGAGCCTGAGCATAACAAACTTGTATTCTTTTCAGGTGGTGGGCATGCTTTCGATCTCGAAGATCTCTTGCGAGCCCCAATTTGCTTTCTATCAAAGACACTATGGGACTGACATTTCTCCTTGTCATAGTACTCCATGTAGCAATCTCAAAATGCTCCCACAAAGATTTCATGAAATTGATCAACTATGGTCGCAAAGAGAAAACATAGTTGCCTAATTTATGAACATCACCACCTTGGCCATTTCAAGAGTAGTTTGCCACCACCTCTTTAACAATATTCCATTCAAATCAAAGATTAACAACTTTTTTTGAGGCATAACATCTCCGGAGTCACCTAGAAGCAACAATAACACAAAGACAAATCCATCATACTTGAGTTGATGAATTGGAAAGAGAATTTCATATCAACTTATGAGAAGATAAATTGCAAAAAGAATTTCATTAGAAAAACAAGGAAGATAAATTGCAAAAATAATTTCATTAAAAAAACAAGAAGATAAATTGGAGATAAATTGTTCAAAAAACAAGAAGGTAAATTGCAAAAAGAGTTTTATTTAAAACTTGCGAGACCAGCTCTCATATAATGTCATTTTATAGATGATCTGGTCCTAACATTTGGGGTTGGGCATTTGTAGGATCAATTAAATATGACTTAGTAACTATTTGACTAAATATCCTCTTCTTTGTATCTGTAGGGAGAAAGGCTACCTAGTACTATGTCATCCTCCATTTGCTCTCCATCAGAGCTGTCAACAGGTAGCTTAGGCTTTAGCCCTGATATAATCTCAACTACCGCAGTGACCCTCTCACTGCTATCTGTGTCGAGCTTTTCACCACAATCCATGTGTTCACCCTTACTATTCTTTCCAGTCACCTCCCCACTGCCACCTATGTCTTCGTCATTGCTATGGTTTCCCAGTAAGTCCTGCATGTCCAATCTTGCTACTGCTTCCTCTATAATCCTATCCGGTTGCTGCAAATTTTATTCATCCATCATCTTCAATGTCTCCAGTGAGAGATTGACTACAAAGAAATAAAGTCAGATGGGAAATGTGTTTGACATGTTGTACATAGAAGACTGTAAATGTGCATCTTCGTAAAAAAAATACATACCCTCCTTTTCCTCTACATTCTTGCTTTTGTACAATGACCGCACAGCAGATTTCTTCTTGTGTTATATGTGGCACTTCATCCTAGTAAGAGCTTCCTTAACTCACAAACTTTCATCTGCTAAACAATATATAATACATGAATAGATGCAATATATAAAACAAGAATAAATGAAAGAGATAAAACAAGGACATAAAAATAAATACCCTCTTTTGGCCACATAGGGAAAAAAAATAGTCCTACCTCTCTTCTTTGCAACTTTCAGGTCCCCCTGTGCCACTGCTTGCTGCTGCTTTTTTACTTTGTCCCAACATTTCATCCTCATCATACTCTTGATCCCCAACATCCTCCAAGGAGTTGTCATCTTCCAACCAACTTCCATCGAATAGTTGTTTATTGTCTTCTTTTTCACACGAGGCATGCCCCTCTACCTGTTGTTCTTTCTTGGTGTCTATGAACACATTTGAAATATTAGAGTTTCCCTCCTCCATGACAACTAGTGCTACAGTTGTTGCTTGCCACATACAGAAATGTATGAGTGGAATTCTTGCCTTCATGTCGATCCTAATTGCACCACGATTGGAGTTGTGTAAGTGAATGGCAACGCTGGGTGAATTATTTCCCTCGTCCCTTTGCCTGTACCAGTCAAATCTGAGTAGCCATGGACCATTGTAAGTTTGTGACGAATTCAATCCACAAAGAATGTTTGCTTTCTTCCTCCTCCACTCTTGACGTGCCTTGATGCATTGTAGGCTCTTACACAAGGGACACAAAAGAATGGAACTATAGCATTCCTGCGGTGGATCTTTAACTTCAACCTCATCGATGATGCATTAGCCTTTTCTTCTACAACTTAGCCGCAAATTTGTGCTTCGTTGTCAAACATGCTAGGAATAACATATTACAAAAACCATTATAGATGCAAGTGAAACTATCGTTCGTAGGGTTCGTGAGCATCGATTGCATTGGGCAATACAACCAATTGATCTTGCATCGATTCTATCGGGATGGTGTGTATGTCCGATGATAGCTTAATCATTGTAGGCATCTCTACTACCATTTTGCCACTGTCAAGCAACAACAGCTTTGATCCATTCACAACATCCTCCACCCTGAAAAGCTCTACTCCTCGACACAACTGTATGCCATAACTTCTTTGTGCAATACGACCTCCCCGCCAACAACCCCCCTCGTTGTCAATATTTCTATGGCTTCTGTGTGCTCCTTCGACCTGCAAAAAAAAGTCACACCATCACGCTCCCCTATTGTTGCATTCAATTCAACCAAAAATATCCAAATTCGATCACAAAGTGAGAAGCTGAAATCTTCATGCACATACAATCAAATCAAAACTTTAAAAAACTTCACTTCGTTTTTGCACATTGCTAGCTTTTTCACCTCTCACACACAAGAGAAACTCGAACGTCGATTACTCAAAATTTCCCCTTCCTTTTTGCACAACTTTTCCATGACAGCCAATCCATGAGTCCGAAGAAACAGATTCAACCAGCCTGAAAAGAGAATCAACACACTCTTGAGTTTTAATCTTTGTGCCAGAATTTCCACAGAAGTTGAGTCCCTTATTGCAATATCTCCACCGAAGCTAGCACTCAGCAAGAACGCATTGCTAACTTTTATCACATCTCTCACACACACAGCAAAAACGCATGCTCCGATCTATACATTTTATCGTTTCAGGTGGTCCCTTTCACTTGTCGATCGATTCGAAGCCATAGCAATGGATTTATTCACATCGCATATGTAGCAAGAGCTAGAGAAAAAAGCCAACGAATGGACATGCCATGGCTTTGTGGTATTCGCTATCGTGATGCAGAGGGGTGCGCGCATAACTGCCCACGCTGAATCCACTACTTTTTTGATCCAATGGTCCAAAATTTTCAATTATAATCTAAGGGTGGAGGATTCCCCAATAGTCCTCCCCCAAAGCTCTCCTAAAGAGATATAAGTCCCTTAGTGCTTGTACACTACATGTAATATGGGCAGGAAGGTTTTTCTGGACATGCTTTTGCCATAGGCCTTTTCTGTACCTAATGAGCAAACTCATCAAAGTAGGACTGCTTCTTATAGAAAATTTCATCTCGTCAAGAGAACCGTGTTGCGATCGACTTATGAACGGTTGATCTCTCAAGTCTAGTTGACCAAGTCATCACACGCTTTCTTTCGATCCATTAGCTTAGAAACGATATTGCCCACCCCATCTAGGGACGGCGCTTGACTTTCAACACATTTATTCGGCTTTGAGAATCGCTGCATACTCTCTTCGAGATTATGATTCGCATATGAACAATTGGCAGCGTCTTTTAGGAGTGCGGAGGCGAATTTCAGGTCCGAATCTTGCTGCTGTGCGCTTTCGCTGTTTGCATCCAGAATGGGTCGACAGATGAATGAGGACACTCGAAATTATCTGCTATATCAAGCGATAATTGATGCAGTCTCTGCAATATGAGACTTGGAAAAACACTGATGTTTGCCTTAGTTACTCTGATGATAATTATGGGCCTTGTCCATGCGAGTACTCCTCCCAACTTGTTAGAGAATGGAAGTTTCGAGTTTGGGTCGGACCGATCTGCGTTTGAGGAAATACTTTATTGGCCTGATAATGCGACGAAAATCACTGGATGGTATATTTCCAGCGGAAGCGTGGATTGGGCGAGGGGAAGATGGCAAAGGGCAAGCGATTGCACTCCAACATGCATAGATCTGAGTGGTGCAGGACCAGGCACAATAACTACTTCTTTCAATGTTAGCGCAGGGATGACGTACACGGTCCTCTTGGATGCTGCAGCCAATCCAGACTCGGCCGATGTTGTGAAGGGCAATTTCTCCGTTTACGTGCAGCTCGATTCTAACAGTGAAACGATCTTAAACTCTTCAGTAGTGAGTGTGGACAGCGAGGCGTACATTAACCATCAGAATATTGGCTGGAAGACGAGCTGGTTCATCTTCTCAACCTCAACTGACCTTGCAGGCAGAAGCTGCAATTTGACTCTCTCCAGCAACATCCAGGGAATATACGGCCCACTTATTGACAATGTGCGCGTGTACGAGGGAGTGCTAGCCCCAAAGAGTAAGTCTAGTTACACGTAGCAAAAGTTATCAAGGGGCAAATTTTGTAGGCGCAATAAAATTGATTTGGTAGCTTTGGGAGATCAGCGAGTGGTTGGAGATCAAATTCTCATCGAAATTTCTTTTCTTTGGAACTAGCAGAGTCATTGGAGATAGCGGCAGCTTGCCAAACAGGTACTTGCATGCCTCATGATATAGCCAATTAATTCAGTTGTAGAAACCTGTTTTTGGCCATGAACAAAGGCCTTAAGCAATCACTTATTGCCGCGATTCTCCACGGAGTCTTTCAGCCGTCGAAGTATGTTTTGGGTCTTTATACTAGATAGCTTAAAGGATCAATTTCTTTTAGTTTATCTTTCTCTCTAAAATAATTGCCCGTCGTGAAGATGCTTAGTCCCAATACTATGCAACCTTCTTCCGAGGGTATTAGTGATCAGCACTGTGCTTGTGAATCTGAAATTAGAATTGTGTCCACGTATGGGGAAGAGACCATTTCCTAGTAGATCTAGAACAGCTTACACAAACAGCGTGGTTGGAGTATTAAGGCTGCAGAATCAAGGAATTAAAGTTCATATATTTTAGGGACCTTAAAAATTTAGCGAAACTAATTTTTTGTGCACCTGTCTTTGAAATCACTGAATATAGATTTTTTGACATCTTCTCGAATTCTGATCATTGTGAGCTTTCCCTGGCTACCTCTCGTAGCAATTGCACAATTCTGAGAAGCTCTAGTCTTTCTGCAGGTGGGACATCTAAAACTTTGTTGGCGGTGGTCATTGTGGTGCCTACGATTTCAATAGTAGCTTTGAGTTTGTCTGTATACTTTTGGTGGAGAAAGAGAAAACATAGAACACTTGCCTTAGGAGGTATGCAAATAAACATCAGTTGTGCACGGACTAAGGACAAGTTTTCCCGTTATCTTTTCATTCTCATATCATGGTTATACAGGCCTCATTTTAGGCTGTGACCTTCCACCGATAATTTCTTGTAATACTTATCTTGTGTATAATTGGGTTTGTAGAGATTCTACATGTTGAGGGAAAAGCACAGATTTTTGCATACAATGTTCTTAAAAATGCCACACAGAATTTCAATCAAGGTCACAAACTGGGTGAAGGTGCTTTCGGTGAAGTATTCAAGGTATGCATTGCTGCTTCAATTCCATCGTTTTCTAAATATTGTCGCACTTTTCTCAGAGCTCGCAAAATGCGGAAGAATGGAAACATTTAATTGGTACTAGCTAGACGCTATATAACCTGGCACAATCTAAATTCTGGAACTGATGCTTTGTTGAACCTATCCATCGTAATGGAAGGGCATCCTAAGGGATGGCACTGAAGTAGCGGTGAAGAGACTTTCTTCTACATCACGTCAGGGTCAACAGGAATTTCTCAATGAGGTCACTGTTATCAGTCGTGTACAGCATAGGAATCTTGTAACATTGAAAGGTTGTTGCATACATGGAGGTGAAAGACTGCTGGTCTACGAGTTCCTTGAGAATGGGAGCCTTTCTCAAGCTTTATTGGGTAACCAGATAAACCTTTTCTTAATGCTCCATCTTTAAATTTAACCATATTTATTGCATGTTATTTTCTCCTATTTTGTGTATATAATGGTAGTAGTAGTACCGCTGAGAGTTTGAGCAAAAACGGGTATAGTACTTTCATAACATTGTTTTCGATCTACATTGACAGATTCAAAGGATGCTGTTCATCTGGACTGGTCAACCCGACTCAAGATTACTGTAGGAACTGCCCGTGGCCTTGCATACTTGCATCAAGGCTCTCAGCCACGCATTTTACACAGAGACATAAAAGCCAGCAACATTCTTCTCGACAAAAAATTCGATGCTAAAATTGCAGATTTTGGTTTGGCAAAGCTTTTCCCTGATGGTGAAACCCATGTTAGTACACGGGTTGCAGGGACATTGTAAGAGGACCTCTCCATGCTATCACCGTGCGAAAACCACCATAAGTGTGTTTGCGTTTTGTTTCTGCTCAACTAGTAGCAAAGGTCGTTTAGAAAATTTTCGTTTAGCAACTCATGAAAATCTTTCATTGATCTTGCCGAGCGTACTTGTAAATGACTTTCTAGTGGATATCTGGCTCCGGAATACGCTTGGAGAGGGCTGCTAACTGACAAAGCAGACGTATTCAGCTTTGGCATAGTAGCACTAGAACTTGTGAGCGGCAGGCGTAATACGGACAATAAGTTACCACAGGACCAGCTATTTCTTCTCGATTGGGTCTGTAGTAATTACCCTCTGATTTTTCTTTATGATTAAGTAATGCATTCGGAACTCGAGATGGCGTGAAGATGAAGCCAGGGAAGTTTTTTGGGTGTGCCGATTATCTTCTGTTTTCGAAAGTCTTCTTATTATTCTTCTGCCGTTGAAATTACTATTGCATACAAACTTTGGATGTGAAGGCAGGAAGTAAAGATGCCGATTGAGAAAGACCTCATGGTGCGTTGTATTTTGTATACTTGCAGGCCAGGCTATTATATACTGAGGACAGAATTTTAAATCTTGTCGACCCAAAACTGGAAAAAGATGGCTTTAACGAGGAGGAGGTTCTCCGAGTTATCAAGGTGGCCTTATTATGCACCCAACAAGAACCTGAAAATCGCCCAGCAATGGTTCAAGTAGTCACTATCCTTACAGGAGAAGTTGAAGGAAGCGGTGGAGCTCTTCTAGCAAGCACAGAATCAAACGAGGTTCCACTTCTCATGAACTCTTATACACCGATCGGCGATTCCTACTCCACCTCAGTGCCCTCCACCTCGTTCTCTGTCGAGAGTATGTAGTGCAAATATCAAGACCTCAACCTTCCTTCACCTCACGTTTCTTTTTCCTTGTAGTACCATCTAGTGCCTAGACCAGTAGTCCGAAAGCTTCCATTAACGTCACGCTCTTTTGTATTTATTTAGAGGCTCTTACGCTTTGATTATGCACATGGCAATCGTAAGGAGATCCATGAATCGTCTTTGGTGGATGATATAATTTAAATCGAAGGAGTATTCAACCCGTGCTTTGCAGTGGCAAAGAGGCATGACCATCCTGAACAACTCCCTATCTTGAAGGTGGATCTTTGATTCTTAAATTGCTAATCTCATTCACCTTGCATACTTGGATTGGATTTTGAAATTTTGGCTAAGTCTTAACCCATGGCCGTGAGACCTTCCATCTCCTCCTTTCATTCCATTAACCTTCTATCTCCTCCTTCCTCCCGAAGGTGACCTTCCATCTCCTCCATTCCATTGACCTTCTATCTGTTCCTTGCCCCTAAAGCTGCCTCTTGTCTTTCCACCTCCTCCCCCCTCCAAGCCTCCATCCACGAGCTCCTTCTTTGTGACATGTGGCAGGCTCTTCTCCTCCAAGATGGCATGTGTCCTCTCTCTTTTTTTTGGGTGTCCGTGGTTAATAGGTTAAAGACTAGTATTGCATAGAAGCCCAATTTGATCTAATTTGGCAAACAATCCAAATTGAAATTGTGAGCATGTACAATATATATATATATATATATATATATAAACACACACACACATATATATACATATATATACAACCACGCATGTATACATATGTAGATATTTTAAATATATGCGTAAGTATAGAGAGCCATAAAGTCTAACAAAGCAAGGTAGAGAAGGGTAATATTTATATTTTACAAACAACCAAACAGATAAATGAAGAGAGAGGAAGAAAGAGTAGAGAGAGAGAGAGAGAGAGAGATTAAGTGTGTGTGTGTGTGTGTATAAATAAGTAAACGAGCATCTACAAATGTAAAGAGCCTAAATAACTATGACGAAGTAAAGGGAGATGCTCTATGAAGGGGTAAGGGAAGTTCAGGCGCAGCAGAGTTGGAAGAACTGAAAGGTGAACAGAGAGCAGGAGGCAATGTAGAAAGATAGCAAACATGTAAACCACCATTCATGCAGGGAGCAGAGGTGCTCCAACAAGACAGTACTATAGCAATAGAGGAGTAAAACACTATCAGGGGGTGGAAAGAAACACAGTCACACACATTGTAAGGGCCAGTTGGTTGTGGCAGACCACCAAAAAAGTCTAGATACAGTCACATCATTCATAAATATACGCGACCCAGCTCAAAGGCTCCATTGAAACTAGTTGTAAAAGAAGGACAAGTTAGTAATGTTACGTGGATACCTTAGTGTAATAGTTAAACATTTTATGCTTTAAGAAGATGATCATGTAATAGCTAAGCATGTTATGCATTAAGAATACGATCAAAATGAAACTGATAAGAGAGAACGTGGAAACAACAATCCTTCGGTATGCATCTGTGCACTGAATGTTAAAAATCAGTGTTGAGTTCAATGCATTACTATTACTGTTGAAAACTAATGTTGAGCAAGCAATTGACAACTAAACGTCGTAGGATGGTGGGCATGGATGCAGCGTGAATCATTCCAATTACCCGAAGTGAATCAACTAGTAAAAAGCAGAGCATCGAGAATAAAAAGGTGGCACAAGCTCGAATAGCAAAAAGGGTGCTAAGATGGGCTGGCAATCAAAGGAGCCACAAAGGTGAAAGAAGCAGACGCGACGAGCAATAGAGTACCAAGGGGGGTTCACCGATCATTGTTACTGATCATTGTTACATGGAGGAGAGAATTAAGCGCCTGTAACTAAGTCTCAATTACCATAAAAGGAGCTTATATGAAAATGGCAAGAGCAAAGAAAGTAAGCTACTAAGGAAGAGGTAAGGAAGCAATGAACCTTGCAGGGAGTGGAAGTAATGTGCACAAGGAACGGCTGCGAAGAGGCCGGATGAGCTTACAAGGCGCAAGAGCAAGGTAGGTGCTGCAGCTAAGGGACAAGCTTACAATGCAAGGGTGTTTGAAGAAGGGAAATTGTGCCAAAGATAGCTAGGAGTTCAAGGTAAAGGCGGACTGACTGCACAAGAGAAAGGAAGCGAGAAGGTGGGCAAATAGCGATATGCATGCAATTCTTTGCTTGGAGGCGAAGCAGAGAGTCGTAGTAGGAGGGCAAAACTATGTCCACTTATAAGAGCATTTGCAAAAGGCGTAACCATAGAATACACATAATTTGTGACAAGCATGGATGTGGGAGGTGGGTCACGTGATTGTTAAGGGGGTTGGGAAAATGGATACGGGTTGAGGTTGGGTGTGGATAGAGTCACAAAAGACACAAATGAGTTTAGAGGTTGGGAGGCAAGCAAGAGAGGGGGTTTGGGGGGTTTAGATGGGGATTGGTTATGTAAAAGTGTACGTAAGGTTAGGGATAGGTTAGTTTAGGTAGTGATTAGTGCATGGGTTGAGGGGGGATTAGGTAAGGGGGACAATAGTTAAGGGGGATTAGTTGAAAATGGATTAGACTATAAAAAAACAAAAATCAAAGGGGAAATTAGAAAAAAAAGGGGTTAATGCTACAGTAGGGGAGAATTGGGGTCTCAAAAGGGCCTCATAAGGAATGGATTAAGAAATGGATTAGTCCTAATGAAAGGGCCAAGGTAGGTCCCAAAAAGTCCTAACCTCCCCTCACCTAGGTGGGTTAAGCCCAAAAGTGAACCCACCTCTTACACCTCTTACACAACTCTTACTCCTAGGTGGGAACCCAAAAATTCAAAATTCAAAATTTGAATTTTGAATTCCCTCCCTCCTCTCTCCTCCTTCCCTCCCTCCCCCTCCCTCACTCCCCCTCCTCACTCCCTCCTCCCCCTCCCTCCCTCCCTCCTCCCCCTCCCCTCTCCTCCCCTCCCCCTCCCCCTCCTCATTCCCTCCTCCCCCTTCCACCTCCTCCCCCTCCCTCCCCCCTCCTCCACGCTTGCTCCTCCTACCCTCCCCCTCCCTCCCTCCTCCACACCTGCTCCTCCTCCCCTTCCCCTCCCTCCTTCTCCACCGCTGCTCCTCCTCCCCTTCCCCTTCCTCCTGCTCCTCCCTCCTCCCTCCCTCCTCCATGCCTACTCCTCCTCACCCTCCACACCTACTGTGGTCTGCCCTCCTTTCCTCCTCTTCAACTACCGGTCCTCCCTCCCCCATCCCTCCTCCTCGCCCTCCCTCTTCCTGCGTGTTGCTCCTTCAAGCCTGCATCTCCACACCTTCTCCTTCTCTACACTCCTTTAGTCATGGCACCATTCGAGGACGTCTCCAACAAGTATCAAATTCACTTAGATTTGGAGGCTAAATATGCAAGCACATGTAGTCTAGGATTGAGGGGAGCTTCCAAAATCTACAGTCTTCGTTCACAAGGAAAGAAGCATCTCGACCTTTGGGTAGAAGGATCCTTGTATCCTTTAGATCCTACCAACCAAAAGAGCCCTCCTTTCCATACAATGCATGAGCTAGTTCGGTTTGTTGGAAATGGACATGTGGGGTTGCTTGGTTATTGCAATCGGTTAAACAATGCTCAGTCAATGGCTATGCAAGAAAGCGAGATGCACAGAGCCCAAGCAGAGATGCTAGCACATTTAGGAAATGGCACCATTGTTGCAATGCATAACTCTATTTAGGATCTTCAAAGGGAGAACCAAGATCTTCATGATAAAGCCAAAGCATTGGACTTGGAGCGAAATGCATTGGACTTGGAGCGACATGAATTAGAAGAGTCACTCTGTAAGCTAGCTGAGTCCAAAAAAGGCTTGGAAAGATCTATATGCAATCAAGTTTGACGAGCCATAGAGAAGGAACCAGAGAAGGTAGAAGAACAAGTGCAAAAGATGAAAGAAACACCTTTGGGATTGAAGGAGAGGAAAAGAAGGTACTTACATAACATGGATGCATTGGCACCCACTGGTGGTGCTAGAAAGAGGAGAGTCCGGGCTACAAGGTTGGTTATCAAATGTTCCAATGAGATTACACTCTTTTGTGCTACACTGTTTGTGACTAAGTTTTTATTGTGTTCTTCTTTAGGAACTTCATGGAAGATGTGATGGGAAGAATGGATGGGGATGATATTGACTGTTCGTATGCTCCAGCTAGTCTATTGAAGTCAAGCGATGTCATTGGGATACTAAGGGACCCAAGACACAAGCGCCTGTGTGTGCAAGTTGTTGAGGAGGTGATGAAGGACTTCAAAAATATTATGGATGCAAAGGAGATGCTTGCAGCTTGTGATACTGCCGGTGTAAGTCGTGAAGCTTACACATTTGTTTTCAAAATTTTCAAGTCTGCACATGCACGGCAAGAAACAAACCAATGTGTAAGAGAAATGCTTGGAGGGTACCATTGCGTAAGGGGCACAATGACTTAGAAGAGTAAAAAGAAATCTAGCTTGCAAACCTTTGAGATGAATGCTTTCAACAATGTCTACTTAGATGTTGAGAAACTGCAACAAGCAATGGTCAAATTCTGCGGCATGAGAGAAGATGCTAAGAGGAAATCCATTATAGCATTGCACTTTACTTAGTTCATTTCCTATATCATGTTTATCCTAACGATTGTTCTCTTTTGTTGTATAGATTGCAATGGAAAGCTCATATTTGTCATCAAAATGGATGAAGCTCAATTGGTGAAAGAACACAAGTTAGAGAGAGTCAGAATCTGCATTATGAATAAAGCCTTAGCCTTTGTTCAAGGGGATGAAGAAGTACAGCAAGATTTCTTAGTACAATCAGAGAAAGATATATGGTGGCTTGCAGCATTTGAGACTCCGAAAGAGTGCCATGAGACATTGAAGTGGGTTCTAGATAGAATAGGAATCCCATCGACCATCCGAAGACAAGAGGAAGGGAAAACATTGATAGTCGATGGCCATGGAACCTTTCAAGTTGAATGGCATCTTGCTGGTGATTTGAAAACCCTCAAGTGCTTGCATGGTTGTGATACAGGGGCAAATGCAATGAACACATGACTTTATTGCATGTGTTCGCAACGTAAGCAAAAGGCTGGCTTACAATGGGAGAATGGCATTCTATCTTGTAGCCAAACGCAAGCTCCCAATCACGACACGAAGGATCCAAAGTGGGATCCCATCTTTCCCATCCCACTTGAGAGAGTACACATATGTACTTTATAAGCAGAATTGCACGTACTTGATAAGTTGTTGTATTTGCATCTTGTTTATGCTTGGAATGTAATTCCGCAAGAAGTATCCCCACGGTGCATTGCAGAAGCGGAGAAGTTATTGTGAGAGATGGGATTCCATGGAGGAAATGTCAAACTTAAGGAGGATAAGAAAATGTCTGGGGCAACACAGAATCTTCCTGCAAAAGTGTCCATGGGTGGAGGGAAGGCAAGGAGATTCCTATCGAACCACAATCTCGACAAAGACATACATTGTCTCAAAGTAGTTTGAGTTGGGAATATTGAAAAGAATTGTGTGAATGCACGACCAATAAGGCTTATCATCCTCAAGTAGCAACTTTGAGAGCTAAAGTATAAACAAAGGTAGATACATTGATAAAATTGCTTCGCCAGGTTCAAATCGAAGATGTATTATGAAAGGTTCAGGATGGCTGTGAAAGAGTTTATGCAATTAATGGTGAAAGCATGGGGGGAGTCACACATTATGCATTACATGGTAATCTTGGCACCATCGTAATATTTAGCACTTGCTTTATAAACAGTTTTTGTTGTTGATTTGATTCTCATCATGTTTGCAGCATATTCTCTATGCACACAGACCATGGTTTGTACAAAATTGGGGTCCTTTGTCCATTTGGAATACACAAGGCATGGAGAAGTCACACTATAGAGCCAAGGCAGCCTACTTCAAGAACTCAAGGCATGGTGGTGGTGTCACTCATAGCAATGCATTGCATGAGATGTTCGACTGGTTTTTTAGATGTTTACTAGGAAGCACTTTGAAGTCTGAAAAGGCAGCATCAGAACTTGCAAAAGCAATTCAAATTGTATCAAATAATGGAAGGCATAGTGCTTAGAAAGCATCCAATAAGAGTCGAGGAGTCACACGTTGGTTGCAAGCTAGAGTGAGAGAAGGGAGCAGATGGGTCCAACCACCAACAGAAGCTATGGTGTAATTGTGTACAAATATGAAATAAATATATTGCTTATTTTGACCACAATTTGTGTACTCACTCTTTAATATCTTGCTTATTTTGACCATAATTTTTGTACTCACACGACGTTGGGGAAAGTGGAGACATGGTGAAGGAGGGGGGAGAGAAGGGAGGGGCGTGGGGTGGGGCAAGGGGAGGGGTGGAGTGGTAGCAAGGGTGGGGAGAGGGGGGGATGGGGGGTATGGGGGAGGGTGACGGGTGTGGGCAGGGCAAGTAGGGGGAGGGCAAGGGGGGGGAGGGCGATGAGGGTGGGGGGGGTTGGAGGGGTTAGGGCAAGGACAAGGGGCACAATGAAACCCTAAATGTAATTAAAAGGGATGTCAAAACATGATGGGCCCTTATAAAACGTTTAAAAAAACCCTGACTCTCATTATTCAATGGCAAGAGTGAAGAACACTACTAGACGCACTGGACACTACCTCTACCCTTCCTCCTCTAGCTCCACCACCTCCATGGCATCCGCGCACACGAACCTATCCGATGGCACCTCCCCAAACTCTCGTGAGCCCTCCCCCAACTCTCGTGAGATCTTCTAGGCTTCTCCTCAACCTCAGCCTTCCCCTCAGCCTTCTCCCCAGCCTTCCCCTCAACCTCGGCCTCCAGCTTGACCCTCAGCCTTCCCCTCAGCCTCAGCCTCAGCCTTCCCCTCAACCTTCCCCTCAGCCTTCCCCTCTCCATGAGAGCCCTCTCCGGATCGAACAAAATGTGTTCGATAACCTTCCGGACATAGAGAGGCTTCCTGAGGGCCAAAAGACTGCCAGGAAGAGCACCATCTTCCCTCTCTCGGAGATACAGCCCATCGCAGAGATGATCCCTGTGCCCATGAGGAGGGTAAAATAGACTCCAAGGAAGCCCCATCCCAAAGAAGGCCAAAGCTCCAGACGTCAACGAGAGGAGGACTCGGAGGAGGACCAACATAGACAAGAGTAGCAGAAGAAGTTCAAGGCAGATAGGAGGCCGTGAGAAGGTGTTTGGATACCTATAAGGCCCCCACCAAGAGTCAGAAAGCCGTACAGAGCGAAGCTAGGAGCGCAGGCCCTGAGGGAGATCAGGCAAATGCAAAAGACCACCGACAACTTGATCCCGCGTGCTCCCTTCCAACATGTGGTACGGGAGATAGCACAGGGATACAAGGACAACGTGCCCCTTAGCAAAGAAGCTATGGGGGCACTCCAAGAGGCTGTAAAGCAAGTGACCACCGCTTTGTTCAAGGATGCCAACTTGTGTGCCATCCATGCAAAGCACGTCATGGTCATGGACAAGGACATGACTTTGGCAAAGCGGCTATGGAGTGACCCACGTTTGAAGCCCTAGATTCTCTTGCAGCCCACTCTTAGGACTTAGACCACTCCCTGCCCTTGAAGGCACTATTGTATCTAAGGCCCAAGGGCTGATTTTTTTTAATAAAATTTTTTGACATTCTCTACACTCTTGCATTGTTGTGTATTTTCCATTTCTATGACTACATTAGCTGGTGATTTTAATGTAAGTTTCAATTTCTGTCAAATCCTGAAGGAATTTCACCATCGTGCAAAAGGAAAAAGTGTCTGGCACATCTCTAGGACCCCAAAAAGCCCAAAACCCGCCATGCCGTGAATTTGTGCATTTTGGCCAGCTTTCTAGGGTCTTGGCAACGTGCCGGAGACTTTTTCCTTCTGCGTGATGGTGAAATTCCTTCAGGATTTGACAGAAATGAACTCTCGATACCTAGAATTGGTGAAAATGATCCGAAATTGGCTAGAAATTACTAAATTTACACAATTAAAATGATGGAGAAAATATATCATCAATGACTTAAACAAAATACAATGGAATTCATGACGAGCAATGATAACTTAAAACAAATAATAAAGACATGCGGTCATGTATCCATTTAAATATATGTTTATGTATACAAAAGGCCTCACAGGCTATCTTTCTTCTTGGCTAGTTCAAGTACATTGAGAATAGGGGTCTTTGAATCCCCTAGTGGATTCCTAGATATAAATCTAGCCACAATAGCACTAACATCCTCCTCTCCTACTGCCAAAGACATAGCCGTTGCCGTCAATGCCCTACCATGAATGTTCGATCCAAAGGCATTGATAGTAGCCAGGCGGTGTACCAAAATGACTTTATCGGCATTCCGAGTAATGTTGGAGTATCCAATAGCGCGCGACAATGCCTTGCACTTCAACAGCTCCGAAGGACCTCGAGAAGAAAATTTGCTGTGAAAGACCACGATATGCTCCGCAACTTTGCCAAGGTAATGGGCCAAAGAATGATCTCACCCAAATGTGATGCGAACATTACCCGTCAAATCAGAATTCATCAAGCTCAAACGCATCTTGCAACAATTCAACAAACATTAGAAGACCAACAAAACAAATTATACTGAAAGAACATCAAAATAAAAAATGTTGTTCGAACTTACCACTACATCGTCATTGGCTTCTATCGCTTCCTCATTTGCAATGTTGATGGAACCAGGTGCTATGTGATGTTCATTTTGGGAGGCGGATGCTTTCTCCTGACTTGTGTTGGACGTGGAAGCTTCTACATGAGAGGGTTGTGCATTGTATATGGATGTGTCTACATCCCTCATTGAAACCAGCATCGTCAAGAGAAAGTCTTCCATTGTCTGGTCTTCGGTACCTAAAACCCCAAGATCTTTGACACTTATGTCAACATTGAACCCCGATAGGACTCCGAGTGCCTCATCGTCTCGTAGTCCAAAAATAATCTCTATGTCATGGAGGAATACGTACTCTTCTCCATCGATGATGAGGGGGGACAAGGACCATAATTCTGAGTCTGGGTCAACGGTCTCTGATGCAGATTCTTGCTCTACTGGGGGCTCTTGAAGTAGGCTCAATGCTTGAACTGCTTCCATCTCCTCTGTTGGATTGTCAAGACTCTCTTCCATGTAGATGTCTAAGTCTAGTCTAGGGATGACCAAATCAGCAGTTCTACTAGAGAAGGTGCTAGACGATGAGGCTTTTTCCTCTAAATTTCCTTCTTGGAGAAGGAAGATGAGTGTCATCTCCCATGAAAGGAATTTGGTGCCTGTATTTCCTATGATCCATGTCTCTAGGATGTCTTGAACTTCGACTATCCTAAACCCTTCCTCTATAAGGTTGTCACAAAAGCGGGCCAAGCACTTTACAAACTTGGGTTCCTCTACGAACAGATACTTTATGTAATCTATGGGAACCCATCTCTTTGAAGTGTGGTCAAGTGTATAGGCAAAATTTATGTAAAGGATGAGATCTGAGAAGTCATCCTTTGCTCGCATATATGTGCCTAGGAGATCTTAAGTCCTATCAAATACTAAAAATAGCTCTTCCTCATGATCTACAAATGCAGTTCATGAGATGAAGTCATGGAACGTAGCTCTAGCTGAATCCATGGCAAATAGCAGTTGATGGAGGGAGTAACTTCTGAGGACGGGAGTTTCTATGGCTCTCTAAATATGAAAGTGAGAATGTGATGTAAAAAGGGCTCTTACCCCTTAATATATAACAAAACCCTAAAAATTAAAATTAATCATAAAATCCCCAGATTTTTCAAAAAACATTTACCATGAACTGAAAGGAGAAAACATTAAAAGAAATAACATTTTAATTTAATTGTCCATCATCTTTTGAAGCAATAACTAGGATTTAACATACAAACCATTAAATGCTACACTAGTCAAACACATTGTTAGCAATCTTCAAAGTTGCAGGAGGAATGAAATTGGCACTGTGCATGCACTTCTCCACATGACAGCTGATCTTACCACCATTTAAGGTAAAGTAGAAGGACTCTAACATGCCGTCCTCCATGACCAATAGGTGTTCTCGCACATCCCTTAGAGTCCATTGCGATGTGACATTCACATTCTTGACATCTCCCTCTTCAACATCAATAGACAAACTTACCCCCATATTGTCTTCATCATTAGAGTCAAGGGAAAGCCACCGGCCATTTGTTTTCTTCCAGCGCCTGTACTGAAAAGCTAAATACAACATTTGGCATGACAAATGGTATCTAATAACCACATTGTCTTTACATGCATGACATTGAAATACATCACCCTTTTGGTCGCCTGACTTGGTTCCCCCATTCATCCCAAGTAAATCTTTAAGAGCATTTTCATCTACACGCTTGTAGGACCACATAGTTTTTGTTCTATGCATATGTATATTCTGAAATAAAGAAGCAAAAATGTGCAGAGGCATAAACCAAGATAACCTTGCCCATTTGGACCCAAATGTAAGCTTCATGGCCATGTCCACATCCTTTGCAATCTTGTCCTTGTACGATTGCAATGTCCTCGAGTCCACATTGCTGCAATCCATGTCTTGAAGTTGTGGTGGTACAATGGTTTACAGACGGCCATAGCTTGATGATGTCGTTGGAGTGATGTATGTTGCATTATACCAATACACATTCTTCATTCGCAAGGAGGCCAACTTCTCCCCGGCATGCATTTTCTTACCTAAATCCTCATGAATCGCACTGAACTTGCCTATGAATGATTCAACTGGTTCCCACTCCTCGAGGTCCGAAGGGAAAACATCTACCACCATGAATAAGAGCTCTTAGAAACCAAACTCAAAATTTCCAAATGGACTCATTACACTTACAGGTGAAAAAGGTACATAGATAGAAAGGCTCATAGTGTGATGGTATCCTAGATTGATTGAATGATGGAGGAACCCGCATATCTTTTCCCATGTAAACATGTTGCACTTTTGTGAGCCATCCTTTCTTCCCAAACTTGGACTTCAAGATGTGCCCCTTCCACTTATGCAAGATGTCACCTCTCTTGCTCTTGGGAAGCTTATGTGGACCTTTGGCTGATCCTTTCATTCACTATCCAATCATTTAAGCTATAGGTGTAAGGGATCCACTCATCCAATGCATTTCTGGTGTTGTGGAAGACACAAGAGGTCATAGCATTGCGTGGTCTTGTAGCCTTTCTCCTCACCATGCTTGCAGAGGTTGCAACAGCAAGAATGGGACTCCTACACAAGGCAATGCAGCTCCAACAGAGGCACAAAAGAGGGAGAAGGAGAGGGACAGAACAGCAACAATAGAGGCACAGGAGAGGGAGAAGGAAAGGGACAGAGTAGCTCTAACAGAGTCACAAAAGAGGGAGAAGGAGAGGGACAGAGCAGTAGCAACAAAGGCACAAGAGAGGGACAGAGAAACAGCAATAGAGGCATAGGAGAGGGAGAAGGAGAGGGATAGAGCAGCTCCAACAGAGGCACAGGAGAGGGAGAGGGGAGAGAGAGAGAGAGAGAGAGAGAGAGAGAGGAGCTATAGCAAGCAAGCCAGAGCAACAGGGAGTAGAGAAAGAGGGGGAAGAGGGAAAATGCATGGGATTTGGTTCAAATCTAAGTGATTTGGCAGGCTAGACCAGAACAGTGGGGGGCAGAGGCCCTAGAAAGAGGGAGGGGAGAAGAAAAATTTGCCATTTGGGCCCTACCATCCCTTTGATTGCAGTTTTGGGCTCATGTGGGGGAGGTGCACCTAGTAGGAGTGTCAAACATGGGTTAAGAGGGGGGGGATGGTTTGGGTGGTCCCTAGTGTAAGGGGAGCAACCAATAGGGGCTCTCTGTAGGCCTGCCCACCCTCCATCTCAACATACCATTGCCCCATACCTTTTAGCACTCTCATTGGAACACCTCAAATCACTCTCTAATCCCTTAAAATTAGGAAACACTAATTGGAGGCCCTTTTGAGACCCCAATTCTCCCCTAATGGTTAATTTTTTTAAATAGGTTTGAAAATTATAAAGAAGGGGGATAATATTTAGTAAAAATTAGAAATAAGGGGGGGTTAAAAAAAAGGTAAAGATAAAGGGTGGAAGAGGGGGAGGGGGGGAAGAATACATAGAGGGTCAAAGCATGTGTGTGTGTGTGTGTGTGTGTAGATTAAAAATTTTCATCCATAACTGAGCCTGTGTAGATTAAAAATTTTCATCCATAACTGAGCCATACAATCAATTCTATCAATTGGATAAAAAGTCAAAAAAGGGGAACAAATAAGGAAAACATGTTTGAGACATCTAAGTTGAAAAATGCAATGGCTAGAGTTTGCAAAAGATTTCACCAAAATTAGGAATTTGTAGTAATGTTTAATTTAACAAACACAATATTGAAAAAACATGTCGAATTCTCAGGTAGTCCAGGTTCTGAGGTTAGGGTCCACTTACCTGCCACCATCCAAACAAACTAGGTGTTAGAGGATCATAGTAATGTTTGGGTAGACAGGTAATGCCTATTTTTCCCAGCTTGTCGCTTTACCTAGGAATATATACAACCATATAGATTCTTAAATTGATAATTACAAAAAGTTTAAGTCCCAAATATTAAAGTTAGTAAAAAATAAGACGGATCACAAAAAGACTAGGAATTATCCATGCTAAGTAATTATCGAATGGATGTGAATGAATTGTATGGCACTCCAACCAATTTGTGGACTTCCTAAAAGTGGGGGAGCTTTATAGAATAGAGGGTTCGAGTGTTCTATCAAGGGGAGCTAGTGAAGGTGGAACATTGAAATTTTGCTTGCTTCTTGATGCCACCACATGTATCATTAAAGGAGAACCCTTTGATGGGAACCTTCGCTTACTACCGGATCATTCACTATGCACATATGTTCCTTGGGCGACTGAGATGGTGAACTTCAACAAATGGAATGTTTCCAATGCAATGGGAACAATTGGCATTGTGATAATCAAAGTGGCTAGCGAGGATGGCTCAAATGATCAAATCATTATTGTTGCTGATGGCCCCCGAGATGAAGACAGAGCCGTAGTAAGTTAGAACAACCATTGTTTCTTCTTTGAAATTTAATGTGTCCAAAGGCTAGTTGGGAAATCAAAGTGTGTGTTTAGATTAAAATTTCCCATCAATAATGGAGCCATACAATTAATCCCATCAATTGGACAAAACATAAAAAAAGGGGAACATATAAGGAAAAAATGTTTGAGACATCTAAGTTGAAAAATGCAATACCTAGAGTTTGCGAAAATTTCCACAAAAAATAAGAATTTGTAATAATATTGAGTTTGACAAACACAATATTGAAAAAAGGTGTTGAATCCCTAGGTAGTCTAGTTTTTGAGGTCTAGGTCCACTTACTTACCACCATCACAACAAACTAGGTGTTAGAACATCATAGTTACATTTGGGTAGACAAGTAATGCTTGTTTTTCCTAGCTTGTTATTGCTTGACCTAGGAATATAGACAACCATATGGATTCTTATATAATTTAAAAAAGTTTAAGTCATAAGTGAGTAAGGGGCAGATGACTGCATGGGTTGAGAAGGGATTAGAGGAGTTATGGGAGGATCAATTCAATCCCATGAAATGAAAAAACACCCACGCACAACACTAGAGGAATAGAGCTAGGACCAAATGCACTAGAACACGCTAACCTCACTTGAGTTCATTCACTATGGACCTATTGAAGGGGGCATCCCCACTACAGGTCCTTTGCCCAAGAAGGACCCAAGGATAGGCTAAACAATTCAAGGGGAATCCGAAAAATGCCAAAAATAGGTCCCACAGCTAGGAAAGAGGGATGACCGATAGCATAGTTGGTTAACCCTCTAAACCGGAGGCTTGGCTCCATATCCCTCCAACCCGGAGGGATAGAACCCTATCCAGCCTAGAGAGTCCTTGATAACCCCTTGACTCCAATATCCCCCCAAATGGTATCCCTTTTACCCAATGGCATATAGCACTATCCCATCAGCCACGTGTACCCATAGAGCCATCCTGCCAACCGATATCTCATCGACTTGATGGGATGGACCCCTATCCCACTGACCCGTTGGCATGAGCCAACCCACTGGTTAGAGGGACCCTTCCTATAAGGACAAGCCCTAACCCTCAACAGGTGTCGTAGTAAAAAGGCACAGGTTTTGCCAAAATTTACATAGTGCCCCCCCTCCCCCCATCTTCCAACTACCTTCTTAGCCTCCAAAAAATGCTCAAGAGAACTCTATGAACTCAGATTCCTCGTAATCTACAAATTCTCTCATCACTAAATTTCCCTCCATCTTCAAAATGAACTAAGAAGATGATAATTTCCAGGAACTTGATAATGAGCTTGGCCTCACCTCCACTCCCCAATCTCAAGCTTAGGGCACTCCCTTCACTCCCCAATATCAAGCTTCGGGCACTCCCTTCACTCCCCAATATCAAGCTTAGGGAACTCCCTCCATGCCATCAAAATGCCCTCCAACATCCAAGAGGATGAACTACATGGGAATACAGAAACTTTCGCAACCTCTACCACCAAGCCGTCCTGTAAGAGAGCACAAGGAACCCCTGAAGTGGCTCCGAGCCTAGGGGAGTTCAAGGTGGTTCGATCTTTAGCCCACTCACCCCTTGGAGAACAATGGCATGAGGAAATTGGTGGATGTTCCATCCCCTCACGCTACTTCTACAAGGGCGAAGCACTTTGTACTATTGTAATACAACAGCCTATATTGCCTTACAGTACCCAAAGGTCCAGCCCTACTTACTCTCAACTGGTCTCAAGCCCGTGGTTGACAAACTCCCATGTGGAATCGACATGAATTTGCTTGGAGAATTCCTCTCGAGTACGATGCCAACACCATGGCTACATCCTCCATGATGGGAAGGGTGTTCCACACATGAGCCACCTCACTATTGCTCTAGTACGTGGAGCCTTCAGCCTTCCAATGGTGGGGGAAATGTTTGTCATGAAGGAGAATATGGATGATGTGCTTAACCCCATTTGCAAGTGTGACAAGAAGAAAAATAAGGGGTGCATCAACTTCATAGACATCTTAGACCCCCAGTTGGACAAGCCTGCTAGGGTGGTGTAGTTGTTTCTAACACAAGTCATACACATGGATTACTGGCTATCATCCTCAACACGCTCGCCCACATGGCCCAATTCAAATAACAAACTATGCGGATTACTTTTTCACAAATATAAAGGAGGACTTAGACTACCATGGCAACCATCTCAGCAACCCAATGATCTATATGCTAGTCCTCTACCACACAATCAAGGAATGGTCACCCGAGGGATATGGCTTGGCTGATAAGGATGTAGTGGTGGACATCGAGGCCGCTGAAGAAATTATGGGCCTCCCCACTCCCAAAAAGAAGCTTAAGCTCTCCCAAGGAGAATCCTTCATGTCCCAGAAGGAAAGAACAAGAGTGGAAGAAGAGGCTTGAAAGCAGTGGGAAGAGGCAAGCATCCAAAATTTCTTACAATACCAATTACAAATGGAAGCATGAGCCAGAAGGCAATAAGAAACTTAGAAGAACAAAGAGCCCATCAATCTCGACAATGAATAGATGGACTTCACGACATCTAACATCAAACTTGGGCAAACTTAGGAACAACTACAAACTCAGGGCCAGTAGTCAATCCAAGGTCAGCCATCATCCCTTACATGCTCCTTGACTTTCCCATGGGTTGTTGACCCAACAGAAGCCCTACAATTTTGTTCCACCCTTGCCTATACTTCCAAAGAGTCCTATAGCCAGATGCTAGAGCCACAAGATGAACAAGCTACAAGGCTCTCTTGTGTAGTCTAGCAAGCCCAACTCCAAGCTTAGCAGGCACAGAGCCTTATGGTCACCACCCAAGTAGCAAGGAAACTCTCGTTGGAGTAGGTAGAAAGGTACCATAAGAAAGCAAAGGACTTGTAGACCCAAGTTACAAGGGTCCAAGATGAGCTCATGTCTAGCCAAGAAGTGGTCCAAATGCTAGTGGACTAGCTCAACAAGAATGAGTTGAGCCTAGTTGAGCCTCAAAGTGGCATAGGAACAAGCACAACTACCAGTGGCATGACAACAGGAAGTACATGAGACCCAGCTCTACTCCCTTTAGGACTAGCTAAACATATAGAGGGAACATAACTTCGCCTCCAACAAGAGCTTGATTGCTTGTGGAATACTTAGGATCCTGGAGACTCTTCCCTCAAAGAACGGAAGCAGGAGAGTTCAGATTGTTTTGGGAGGCCTCTTGGGAAGTAGCCACATTCACTCTCACACCATGAACGATCACAGAAACCCTACAAATGCGATTCAATGCACTAAGAGCACAAAATTTTAATATCACCTTGACCTCACCACATCACTACCCACCAATGCACTCACCACCATAGGCCCCCACCACACTGATCAGTACCGTCCAATTTTAGAAATGTCTTATTTTTGTCTCAATTTATAGCCAAATGGCCTAGAGCTCTCAACCACCCCACTGACCTACAAACACTAGGCTCCCACCCAATTTTGCTAAAATTTCAAGCTTGGTGCTGCATCACCAACTAAGTCCCAAAATTCTCCTCAGGATGAGGGAGTGATGCAAGTGGTGAAGCCTAATGAATTAGGCCCATGGGTTTGCGAATACAATCCCTTGTAAAGAGGCATCGAATGGATGCAAACCCATGGTCGCAACTCCCCAATCAGCTATCACCACCCAAAACCTCTTGGCCAGCTATAATGTACAAAGTTACCACCCCCTTGGCATTATTATCCTTTTTAACCACATTCTCCAATTTCTACGGGATATGCAAGGATCCCTTATGAGCAATTTTGACATTATACATGTGGCTTATCTGAAACTCACGAAAGTAGAAGCCCAAGATGTGGTTACCTTTTCAATTCCACCGCACCACTCCCCCATGATACTAATCCACCACTCCCCCCTAATGCTAACCCACCACCCAAAACCCCTTTTTCAATCCCGTCTAACCCCCGTTGCCCCACCCACATCACCCTAATCACTCTTCACATGCCTCTAACACATTTCAACACACTGCCTCCACCTCACAACACATTGCACAAGAGGCCTCTCAAACAATCTCCTTCTTTGCTCCCATGGATCTTCCTAAAGAGGCTCTTAATACTTTGCTATGCCCTGTGGTCATTCTTACGACCCCGACCACTTCAATGACAACGGGCTATAGGAGGAGCATACATTTCCAATAAAGATGATGAAGAGCCTCCTACAAAACAATCCCCTTCAGTGGAAGAACTGGATTGGTTGCCAGAACTTGGGGTCTTCCAAGACATTCCCACTAGTGCTCGAATGCATAATTGGAAGAAGCACTCAAAGGGTCACGGCTCCAATCTCAATGAAATCATGGAGGTTCGACCTTAGAAAAATTCATTGTTCAAACATTCCAGGATTGGAGGGACAAAAATCCTCAACACATGCGAGGAGGCTACCATTTAGACCGAAATGGTACCATCCCACCCAACGATGAAGAAACTAGGTTACAACCAACTTGGAGGGTACAATTTTGGCGGTTCTACCACAGTGCCCCACTCAAACGCCGCATCCACCCATTGTATATGCCAATGGAAAGACAGTGGGACTCGTCCAAATTCCACAAGCTACAAGCCCAAGATCCTAATATTCTATATAACTTCCCAAAGTTCAACTTTCCCAAGAATCTAACTTAGCAAGGACTATGTCACTGACTTGATGCCTTGAACGAAATGTATGCCTCCATCCCTGACCCAGCTATTGTGGGTGGTAGAGGTCCACTTCAACTGACTGATTATTCTTCTCCACTATGACCTTCGTAGTCACAACTACCCCATTGATGACAAGGTCCACAATCTTATTGTTTAGATTGTCTTTGATCACGACACTGGCTCCTCGTTGTTCCAAGGCATCTGCATGTACCTCCAAGTTTGTAACCTCCACGCATCATAATCGGACATACAAGGACTTGCATGGAAATACCATCCTTACTTCAGTCAAATCACAACCCAACAGCTCCAATCCTTCAACATTATCACATCCTTGTCGCATAAGTCACCCCAACATCACATGCCTTTCTTATTCAAAGCATGGGCAAGAAGCTGAGCATTCTTGATATGACCCGATCCATGGATAGTGGAGAAACAAATCAAATCTAGACACATGTAGTGACCTTTTATTGTAGGAGTTGAGTGATCCTTGAGAGTCAACTAGGCTTACCAAAAAGATTTTCATAGCTCATTGCTTATAGTAGTGCAAGGATCTAAGTTGAAGAGAACATTGAAATCTTCTAGGCTACCCCCTTTAAGGAATCCTTTAGGTCTAACCTTGGCCATATTTAGCAGCAACAATACAAATATTGATGAGTTAAGTTCAGCAAGTGAACAAGTTATCCATTGGAAGCAAGAGCAACAGTAGCATACTGAATGTCAATGGACCCTTTTCCTCCTTTGTCTTTGGGAAGAGTAAAAAATCACATTTGATAAGAGAAAAGTTTTGCTTATTATCATTACCCCCCTACAAAAAACTTCAACAGAGGGCAATAAGGGCATTGATACATTTCTTGGAAGAAAGCCAGCAAGAAGGTAGAACATGGTCACTAAATAGAGGTAGTGATGAAAAGCCATACTTCTACGTGCTAGATTTAGCTAAAGGCCCCTTCAAATTTGTCAAGGATTCATTTCCACATTATTTCCAAATCTCTGCATGCATGCATGTGCATGTGCATGTGCGTGTGCGTGTGCGTGTGCATGTGCATGTGCATGTGCGTGTGCGTGTGCTTGTGCGTGTGCATGTGTGTGCACGTGCACATGTGCGTGTGCATGTGTGTGTGCATGCGTGTGTGTGTGTGTGTGTGATGTGCTCACATGCATGCACCTGCATGTGTGTGTGGATGCATGTGTGCACATGTGGACACATGTGCGCGCATGCATACGCATGCACACACACATGCCCACACACATGCACATGTGCACACACACACGCACACACACATGCACGTGCACATGCACACACACACACACGTGCATGCATGTATGTCACACACACACAAACACTCATCCTTGCACGTATGTGCACATATACACACACAGATTCTCCGCATGTGTGCATGCATGCACACACACATGTACGCACATAGATACACATACATACATATAAATAGATACATATGCATGCACATGAACACACCTCTACATACCTACCTACACACACTCACGTGCATGCATACACACACGAGATACATACATGTGTAGGTATATGCATGTGGAAGCCTGTGCATGCATGCGCACACACACACATGTGCATGCAGGTGTGCACACACACATACACACACACACACACTGTGGAAGCCTGTGCGTGCATGCGCACACACACATGTGCATGTAGGTGTGCACACACACACATACACACACACACACACACACACACACACACACACACACACACACACACACACAGTGGAGAAAGAGAGAGAGAGAGAGAGAGAGAGAGAGAGAGAGAGAGAGAGAGAGATTCTAGACTTGACCCATAGAATGAATTTACAAGAAATCCCAATGTACCTTAGCTTAATTGAGCTCCTAACCCAACACTTTCTAGCCCTCACATTCCCTCCTTAAGCTAATTAACATGCCCCCTAAACGGTTCTCAAGTAATTTACTCCATTAGTTTGTTGGTAAATTGAAAAGGTCTTTATTATCAAATGGAGAATTTCTTAGGTGAAATGATAAGGTAAGGTCAAAGTGATAACTTCAAAATTTCATGCGGGGGGATTTGAGTTGAATACATCCTTTATCCATTAATATGGTCTCTGCAATAGCTTTATGAGATATTATGAAAAAAATTATTGTAAAGAGTTTTTCATTCTCACCCTCATAAATAATAGGGTGGGAAGGCCCTTTGTTCATAAAAAGAGGGACGCCTTATTATTGACTTCCTCTTCGCAAACCTCCTGCTTTCCTTTACCACTCCTCCCCTACTCTCTTTTCCACCCATTATATATTTTTGAATTGGGGAACGTCTTTAAGGGAATAAGGAGGATAAATTTATTTCTAGAAGACTTGTCCCATGTTATGTAATAGACAAAAAGTGATGCTATACATATAATATATTAGAAATATATCATGTTATGTAATAGATAGAAAGTGATGCTATACATATAATATATTTAAAATATATCATGTATTGTGTGAAGATAAAATATTCATGCAAAGTGGAGTTTCAAAAGCTTATAGAGTACAATAGCATAGTACTCATGATAAGGATGAATTCAAATATAAAAGGTTTGCTATAATAATGTGAGATATTGTGCAAGATCTTTAGTTTCTTATATTATTGTACAACTAGCTTAAATGCATGCAAATTACTTTAAAGAATTGCTGCCTCATGGCACATGCAATAAGTCCATGGTAGTCAGTTTCAAGAAAAGCAAATGGTAGTGGATGTTGAAGGCTTTCAATGAATTGAATCCTGGTGGACTATTTCAAAGAAATGCTTCCTCATGGAACAAGCAAGTCCATTGTAGTCACTTTAAAGAAAAGTGACTGGCGGTGGAGTTTGAAGGCTTTCAATGAAGGTAAATGCTAGTGGAGTTTGGAGGCTTTCAATCAGAATTATGCATTGCAAGCTGTTTAGTTTCTTATATTCTTGTACAACTAGCTTGCATGCATGCAAATTATGTCATGGCACATGCAAGCCCATAGTAGTCACTTTCAAGAAAAGTAAATGGTAGTGGAATTTGAAGGCTTTCAACAAAAGTGAAATGGTGGTGGACTTTGGAGGCTTTCTAGCAAAAATCATGTACTAGCAAAGCATTGAGATTGCTTTCATGAAGTGTTTGGTTAGATACCATTTTGATATATGGCATGAATTGGTAGGGAATACGACATGATTTGGTAGGGAATACAAGTAGGGCAATTCATAATGACGATAGTAGCATGCTTTCTATAAGTTCACCTTATTGTACTTGTGCCTTGCAATGGTTTATTCCCTATTGCTGGATACGTTATTATGAGTTCCTATTGCCAACTACATGCTCTTGTAGTGACTTATCTCCTGTTGCCAACTATTTCCTATTGCCAGCTATGTACCTGCCCTTGTACCTAGGACTTCCATTGCCAACTCCCACAATTGATGCATGTGACTATAGGTGCTTCATTTTTGTACCCTTCACTCTGTTCATTGACCCCTTACCTACTACTTCAAAGGCAATCCTCGTCATTGATCTAGTTCACCATTCGGTAAGACATTGGCCCACAGTCTACATCTCTTGTTGCTAATCGAATTCCACTAACATACTTTTGTTTTCAGAAGTGGGTTCAGAGGCTTGGGGTGAGGAAAGGGATGAACCACACAAAATAAGAAGTAATCCACAATTGGAAAAATAGAACATGTTCATAGATAGACCTTTAATATTTAAGGGACAAACTATGTTCTTTTGTCTCTTGGAAACCTTCTCAAAAAGACGTCATGGCAAACTTGTAGCTTTGAGCACAACCCCTCATGTCTCTCTTGGGGACCTAGAATCTCATGCATACAAAATGGAGGTAGCCATTGCCTATTTTATTCATGTCATCAGTGCTCTAAAACTCAAGACTATTATTTTATGGCATTCAAAGCACCTACCATGTTGAGAGGGTCCTGAGAATTGAGCTAGAGTTGGGAATATACTCTAGATAGAACAATGTTTGTCAAAATCTCAAGTCTATCTTCTGATATGGTTGATGCTAAGCCAAGTTTTAGATTTCAAAAACTGAGGCATGTGGAAATATTTGTGGCCCTTTGGTAAGGGTAAATGTTGAAATCCAAATGACAAACCCTCCAAGGCTTTTGCCCTTTTAAAGAAGCTATGTCAAACTTTGGATAGTTCCCTCTTTTGATAATGAAACTTGGGGTAGGTCCCTCTTTTGATGATAAAAATTGGCAAGTTTTCTTTAAAAAAGAAAACAAATAAACCTCAAAAACTTGAAGTTTTAAAGGATAGGATGGGGTGGTAAAGGCCACGAGGAGGCCTTTTCCTCAAGTGAACGTGGTGAATGGTAAAGCCACAGCCACTTCTACGTGAGGGAGAGGCCGACTTTTGGCCTTTTCCTCCTGTCAAAGTCATAGGGGTGAAGAGAAAATGTTACAAAAATTAACCCCAATGGTGGTGACTAACAAAGTTGCACACCCGTCATCACTTTTGTAGAGGCCTGGAACCATGATTTGAGCTTGTGTTTATTTAACAACTTTTGCATAGAGGGTTGGAAGCCTAAATCAACTTGCTTCTACAGCTCAACTCATCTCGTAAAAGCTGTGTGATGATCTGACGGTCCAATTCATGCTTGGGGCAAGAGTAACTTTGACAACCTTGGAGAGTTTTCACATTTGAGGTAGTGTACACACCTACTGCCCAAGTATGGGTGTTAGGGGCGTGCCCGAGTCCATGCATAACATGCGCTGAGACCAGGGGGTTTGAATCCTACATTCACGAGTTGAATGCTTGCCTCTGGGATGCGATGTGGGCCAGTCGTGCTTGCATTTGGTCATGATAGCTTGTCTACTCATCACACATTGCCACTCCGAGAGGCGGGTACAGGGCGCTATGGAGGAGGGGCGAGGAAGGTGATGAGGAGATGTGGAGAGCATGATGTGGGCGAGCATTTCTTTTGTGGCGTGGATTAACTAAACGACAATGCCAAACAAACTGCTCAAAAAAAAAAAGAAAAAGAAAAAGAAAAAAAAGATAACGGACGGGCTTGTGGAGAGAGGCATTGGCACAGCGCATTCCAGCTGTGCCCCCGACCTTTTCTACTCGCTAAAATATCACCACCCTCACTTTGCTCGCATCGATCCTCTTATGGCCTCCTCTTGCTCTGCCGCTTTGCATGGATCCTCTACACTTCCTCTCTCTCACCACCATGGATTTACGTGCCTTCCATCGACCTGCAAGTGATTCTCCTGCACGATTCTAGTCCCTTGTTCAGGAATGGATGATGGGTACGTTCCATTCGTGGGCTCTCTCTCTCCCTCTTACTTTTTCAAAATAAGCTGCTGATTTGCTCTGAATTGCGATGTTCTTGTTTGCCTTTGTGGATCCGGAGTTGCTCTAGTACTCGTTGGCATGGCCGTCCTCATTGCGCATTGTCAGTATACCCGTTTGATGGGCGGCCTTTTTGCTCGGCTTGTTTGCCTTGATGTGCGATCTTTCTGATTCGTCGGCGTTTTCGATGATGGAACTCTGTTGTCAAAAAGTTTGTCGAGAATAGCTTCTGGGAGCGCCGCGTGCACTTTTGGCTTCTTGGGTTATCTGTTACTGCATCTCCCGACTGCTGGGTGATTTCGGCAGTCTTCTTGTTTAGTCATTATAGATCAGAAAAAAGGAAATTTGGAATTTCTCGTATGCTGATATATTTGTCACTTCGTAGTCATTTTGATGTAAAAGATGGTGGAGGTTCTGTCCTCGAAAGTCAGTAATGCAAGCGGTCAGGTCCTGGTCACTCAATGATTGATTAGCATAAAGGGGGGCGGCAACCAAATATTGTTTGGGTGCCGGGGCGGATGGGCATGGGCGAAAGGGAGGTGGGTTCGGGGGGGAGATCGGAGTATCATGATGCTTCTTGCACTAAAACGGACTATATCTAGAGGGCAAAATAACTGACCAAGGATGAAAAAAATGAGGAGCCTTCCTCATCACACCTAATTCAGCTATCTGTCTAGATAAATTCTGTGTCTAATGAATTTCAAGATGATGGAACGCATGCCCATTCTTCCGAATTGCAGCCTTGGGATTCCCCCCTACCTGGCCCAGTCCATGACCCAGGCCCCCGTTTCTTACCTGGTACAACTCCAATAAAAGAAACATGTCCGATGATAGTGAAAATAGCAATTCTGTTCGAAAGGGAGGTACACAAACACAATTTGCTTCCTGAGTGAATCTGAAAGAGGGGGGCTGCTATTTTCCTGCTTATTTTAGTTGGTTTTTGGCTGGTTTCTGTCAGCAATGGTTTGCTAATTATATCGTTAGTGGCATTAAGTGACGTCGTTGCTGATGCATGATCGTTTTTTAAATGTTATGTGAGGTGCTTTTGAACTGGGGACTTTATATGTGAAGTAATAGACGGTAATGTAATTTTACGTTTTCAATCCTGCTAATTCAGTTTATGACTAGTTTTCTTTGCAGTCAGTGTGGGGAGACGAAAGAAGTTGGCAATGTGCAGTTTTTTGTGGTTGGGTATTATTTACCTCATGCTTCAATCGATTGCATTTGAGTGCATAGAGTTGCAAAATTTGAGAGGTAACGACATGAGATGTCTGCTTGAGGACAAAGAGGCTTGCAAGAGAGCTGAAGGGAGCCAATGTGAATGGTGTGAGTTGCCCCAGGAATGTTACCATATAGAGCTTGTGCAGAAACTAGGGGCCAGCTGCAATGGTTCTCAAAGACGGCAACTTAAAGAGGTGCAAGATTGTGCGGACATTGCGTCTATGGAGACATGCCTTTCTTTGGACCATTGTAGATGGTGCAGAAGTGATGCTTTAGATGACGGTTGTTTTAGGGCTTGGGAGGCAAGGCGACTGCCTTATCAGGTGTTCGATTGTAGCAAAGTGTCATAGGCATCCCATGGAACTGTAAATTTGGTTCTTGTATTGGAGAAAATGGCATTCTGCATTGAATGTATATTGCCAGCAATCATATAAAGCTAATGCACATTATGTGCTCAATTGATTGTATTCAAAATTGAAGTCTTTTCCTTGCCTGGGAACATTGAAGAAGGGAAGCAAGCATTTTTCAGTTGTATCAAAAAATCATGATGGAGCATCTTGCCTTGGTCTGGAAAGTTTGAAAATGGAATATGGGCTGGTTGACAAAGAAAGCAAAGTTTTAAAAGAGAAATCGTTGAGATTTTTAGTTGTCCAAGTTGATCATTTTTGGGTTAGCCTGTTTTAAAGTTCTAGCCTTTGCCATGACTGTTCGCATCTTGATAGCTTTGATGAGACTTTAGTATGAATACCTATGGTGTATGCGGATATATATGAAGATGTGGGGGCCTATCTTACACGTATTGTTCACTCACCTTTGTGTTCCGATGAAGCCAGTGGGGATGCCTGTTGGCTGCTATGCATGATCAAAGCTATGGGTGAGTATCACATGGTTTTAAAAACTGAGTTCTCTTCGCCGTACATACGTATTTGAGTGGGTGTCTACATGGGCACATGTACACTCACATGCATATTTTCAATTATGTAAATGGATGCTCAAGTATGTGTGGGTGTGTGGATTTGTATGTGTGAGAGCATATTTTTATACTATGGTCTACTCCCACTGTGGGCACGGATGACATCACTAGGGATGTCATAGTAGCTAGTCCTTGCTATGCGTGATGGAGTTTATGGTTTTCAACCTTATGAGTGACTATCATGAGATTGAAACTGCACTATGTTGTGTTTTTAGAGGATGAGTTTGGGAATGTTCCTGGATTCATCTAGGTATATATGTATGCGTAATGTGTGTGTGTGTGTGTGTGTGTGTGTGTGTGTGTGCACGCGTGCGTGCACATGTGCACCTGTACAAGGAAAAACAGAAAACCACACCAATGCAGCCAAATATGGGGTTATGCATTCTTGAAATTTCGAAATTTCATACAAGCCTCAGGTTTAAGGAAAGTATCAAATGCTTTCTGTTGAAAGTGGAATTTCTTGATATAGACTAATAAGAAACTTATGTTCATCAACATTTGGTAAACTAGTAAGAAACTTATGTTCGTCAGAATTTGGGAGCTTGAACCAGCACATAGAATGTATCAGCGGGTAAGTTTTCTCAGTGACTCAAGCCCAAGTGCACACTGTGTTTCTTCAAGGGATTTCTTTAAACGTTCTGTGCACTTAATGAGTTTACGCTTGAAGAGAAAATAAGTCGGAGACTCCAGAAGTAGATTTAACAAGACCAGAAGATGAAAAATGGAGCATCTATGTATATTGTCGGAACCAAGTGTGGTATATGTTACCTTTTTTAAGGTTTATTTGTTACATAAAAAATTGAAGACTACACAGTTCTCAAGTTGTAGGAGTCTCTTTTCTGATTCACATGCACACGCACGCTTATACATGTGTGTGCATGTACTCATGCAGGCATTGTGCATGGTGGCACAGCAAAAGAATTGACCCAAGGTGGAATTGTCAAAAGATGGTCATGAGTGGCTCATAAGTTTATTTTCAAGTCTTGAAAGACTCTTCCAAGGGGCAAATTTTGTCTCTTCTCTTTTGACATCCTAGTAATATTTCAGAGTAAGTTTTGGCAATTCTTAGGTCTGGCAGGATAGCAAGGCTGTTGGGCTTTGGCAAGGAAGGACTTCAACAATCTAGAGTTCGCGGAGGACAAGCAGGGTGGAGCCTCCTTTGTTGAGATGCAGGCAGCACTTGGGAGCAGTTTATTTTCATGGTCAATGTGGCAGAGACCCCCTTGGAGGAAGGCAGAGTTTACTAGGCTTCCTAGCAGCCTTCATTTTTCTTTTGGACAAAGGAGACATGACAGCGAAGTGCCTCTTTATGTTGAAAATTAGGTCTTGCACAGGGGAGGCTCCACGGGCATCTTAGCAGGCACCACTATGTTAGATCACTTTCCAATTGTACACCACCTAGAGCTACCTTGTCAGGGACTCCCCCAGAGGGGGTTTCGCATTCCTGATGATTTCTTACAGGAGGCAAAGGTTCAGCGGCCAGGCAGTAGCTGAGATTTGGAGGCATCCAGAGAGGGATCAGAGAGGGTTGGGCGTCATGGATAGTTGATAGGATCTAACGGAGTAGCTAGGAGTTGTAGTCCCATGCCCTTCGATAGAGGCATGCTCTCCAGCAAAGGGAGAGAGCATTAGGACGGGATCTGGCATCCATTGAGAGCTTAGGGAGTAGAACCCCAATTTCCAGTGGTTCAACGACACGTACAAGAGCATGCGGCTTGACTTGCAAGCCATGGAGAGTTCTCGTACCACTCCTCTTGAGCTAGATGCGTACAGCAGGGGGATAGGAGGACCAAACAGTTCTTCTAGACCCCGGTCCTCAAGCAGCTCGAGGGACGAGTAGGAATCGATGCACACAAAGGAGCTCTGGGAGGCCCTCAAAGATGTCCCTCCTCAAAAGTCCCCAAGGGAGGATGGCTTGACCCCGACCTTCCGTTGTTTTTGGGAGCAGATATGCACTTTGCTCCACTTGGCTTGCCAAGAGAATTTTTACTTAATGCTCCCTCCTGCAATCCTTTAGCCAAGGCTGGATATGCCTGATTTTGAAGAGGGGAGATAGATCGGATATCAGGCAGCGGAGACCGATCACCTTACTGAACACCGCTTACAATATCTTGGCCAAACCCTTGAGTTTGTGGTTGAGATCCCACTTGTTGGACATCATTCATGACATACAGACAGCTTTTGGTTAGGAACCCGATATCCTAGACATCATCTTAACTTTCTGGGAGGCAGTGGATTAGGCCAAGGAGGAGTTGCAGCCTCTCGCCATCCTTCTCTTGAATTTTGAGTAGGCATATAATAGCGTGGAGTGGTCCTTTGTAGAGGGTAACATGTGGAGACTAGGTTTCTTGGAGAGGTGGATCAAGGGGGTCTCAGCTCTATACGTTGGGAGCTCTAGCTAGGTGATCATTGGGGGACACATAGATGAGGCCTCCTCTCTTTCTTGCTCAATCGCCCCCTTCCTCTTTCTTTTCATAGTGGAGGGATTGGGCTATTTTCCATGCTCTCAGGCATTTGGTCTCACACAGGGATGAGGTTGTTGATCCGACAAGAGGAGTTACTAGATTCAGTCTACATATGACATAGCTCTGTATGTGGAGGGTTCAATCGTGAGCCTTGAGGCAGTAAGGGGGGCCTTGGCTATCTACTATTTGGTTGAAATCTATTGGCTTCTTCATGGGCATAGGGCATTGGCCCATAGAAAAGAGTAAAGAAAAGGGGTTGCCACATGGACAACACAATGGCTGTCAAGTGGGCAGCACACAACAAAGGGCAGAGGTTGCCACATGGGCAGCACATAGGCTGCCATATGGGCAGCTGTGAAGGCTGGCAGATGGCGACACATGGTGGGGTGCTGCAGCAGCAAAGGCGCACACGTGGAAGGAGGGTCGCACACGTGGAAACAGGGACATGTCCTGCAAGAGTGCCGTACAGAGGTTCCTGCAAAGGAGGCAGAGGTGGAGGCTATGGTGGGCCAGCCACCTGGCCATAAATGTGCCCAAGGGTGGGGCCCAATGGGGGTTGCCCTTGGGGCCAGGCAGCAACCCAAAAGATCCTGGCAGTATCCCTTATATAGGGTAGGAAAGTCGGCCAGGAGGGGCCAATAAAGGTCGGCTAAGGGGGGGCATAAAGTCAGCCACTTCCCCGTTGCAGTCAGTTGGTTTTTTGGGGGGGCTCAGACCCTATAAAAGGAGAGGCCTCAGGCCTCATTTCAGCATCCAGCCTTGCAGCTTTTGAGGAGCAAAAAGAAGCAGCATATACACCATCTTTGGGTCTCTACACAGGACGTGAAGGAGAAGTGTTGTTGTAGACTTAGCTCTAGGGAGAGGCTGAACCTAGATTGTCTTCCAGGGCAGAAGGTTGCTGACATCACTCTGGACAGAAAGTCTACAGATGCTCGAGGTGGAGCACGTTGGCTCGAGTCTAGAGATATCCGACAGATAGTAGAAGTACCTTCTGGTAAGATCAGAGGACCACACCATTGATGGGACTCTGGATCTATCTCTTGTTGTGTCCATAGCTTTGGATGGAAATATATTGTTTTGGTGGTTTCTATATCTGGCTGGATCATTGTCTATTGATGAGTTTGCACATCTATGTGATGCTCATTACGTAAAGAAGTTGTGATTCCACACCCCATACACACTTTGTGAGCTCCTGGTCTATTCTATCAGTCTTCCGCTGCACGTACCCTCTTGGTCGATTTCTAACATGGTATCAGAGCCCAAGTAGAAGGCTCACAGGTGTGGGAGCCTGAAGGCAAGGACCTTGCTGAAGGACGACCCTGATTCAGAAGCTGTTGGGAAACTACTTCCATGACTGGAGGACAGTGCCCTTGCGAGGAGGGTGACTTAGGTTCAGTCAGGTCTGTAAGGAGTTCTGGTCTATAGAAGGTTGAATTCGATCGATTATGCTGTGTGGTTTAGTAGTAGAGATGTCGGTTTTAGAAACCTCTCCACCCCCTTCTCTCCTATCCTCCTCCCCTAGATTTCTTTCGTTCACCATCCCTAACTTTGGAGAGTCTGGAAAATTAGATGGGACAAATTACCCGATCTGGAAGGTGAAGCACCAAGTCATTTAGTGGCTCGGAAGCTGTGGAAATTGACAACGGGAGTGGAGGCAAAGTCGGGTGGACAACAAGGGGAAGATACTCATACTAGTAGATGGAGAGGACCTCGAAGGTTGGGAAGATAGAGATGCCCACGTCATGGCATTGATCATAGGGACTACGGTGGACTCTATGCTTCCTCACATCCAGATGGCTGAGACATCAGGAGAGGTGTGGGCCATTATGAAGGATCTGTACGAGACAGATAACACATCCCGGATCTTGTTTCTTCAGCATCAGCTCTACAACCTAGATATGGATGAGGGAGATTCAGTACATGACCACTTGACAAAGGTCAAGGTGGTGAGGGGCCAACTAGCATCGATTGGTCAAAAGGTGGACTCATGCCAGTTGGCCTAGATGGTATTGAGGAGGCTACCTCAGAGTTTCAAAAGCTTTGTTACAACTGTGACAGCAGGACAGAGGACCAAACCTCTGACTTTTGAGGAGTTAGGTCCATTACTACTCCAGGAAGAAGCTAAGGAGAAGCTCTACAACGACAAAGATGACAAGGTGTTGCTAGCGAAGGATTAGGTTGGCAAAGGAAAGGGCAAGCCTAACAGTGGCAAGTCCAAGAAGAATAACTTTGATGACGAGGACACTTCCAAGAGGAAGCAGAAGAAGTACTTCTATTGTGACAAGCCAAGTCATTTTGCAAAGGATTGCAGAAAGAAGAAGGCGGATCAGAAAAACAACAGGAAGGAGTCCGACTTTGATTCAAAGGGTGACACAAAAGCTAAAGCTAATGTGGTAATCGAAGAGTGACATCTCCATGTGTTACTGAGTTCAGATATGCCGATCTATCAACCACAATGATGATGTTTGACACTGAGATGTGGGTCAACGAGGAGTCAGAAACCTTTGTGAAGGTGGACAGCATGAAGTGCTTGGTATCTTCCAGGTGTGTGGTTCTTGATACCAACATGAGGGTGGATTCCATGGATTGTCCTAGGTTTTCATGTTCAGATGGTTGTTGTACTTCAAATGGGGACAATATATGTGCCTCGATGAGGTTTATGGTTTGCTTTCAGAGCAAGACACAGGTAGTACGATGATCTGGTATGAACTTGATGTTCTTGATTTGAGCCTTTATAGCATGTTGTGGAGAGAATCTACTCTTCATCTGTCTCAGGTAATGCGAGATTGGAAGGAATTGGCCTTCTTCGAAGGCAGAAGGGAAGTGTGGGTACTTCCTCAAATCTCGGACACAGATTGCTATAAGGTGATTAACAAGGTGTACTGAAGCCAGAAGAGTACCTACTGGAGAGCTCAGTGAGAGTTCGTGGTCTAGGTTATTTGGAGATATTATTTTGTTGCGGACCTTGCCAAAGGAAGGATGGGTTGAGACAGACCCTTAGAGCATGGTGCCTGGAAGACCCAGGTTGTTCACTCATTATCAGGGGGACAATTGGAAGCTCATGGCCTCTAGATTGCTCGAGTTTGAAGGCAGGAATGTGATTGAAGGTGGTGCTAGGAGGCGCTACCAAAGATGGACATGTGTACCACGATGGTGTGGAGAGGCGCAACCAGACCTAGTGGAGGAGGAGCCATTGGATGAAAAGCCAAGAAAAGATTTTGACATCGAAATGTTCCAGAGGACTACAACTAGGGAGTTACTGGAGCATCGTCATCGACATGTTGGCATTGGGGCCAGATGTGTCGGTGAGAGGGGGTGTTGGAAAAGTCACCTCTCCATCTGTAAGCCCCCATATGAGGAGAGCGTGGGGGAGGGAGACCTAGGGCATTGGCCCATAGAAAAGAGTGAAGAAAGGGGCTGCCACATGGACAGCATGATGGCTGTCAAGTGGGTAGCACGCAGCAAAGGGAAGAGGCTGCCACAAGGACAGCACACAGGCTGCCATATGGGTAGCTGTCAGGACTTGTAGATGGCACTAACGGATGGCGACACATGGCAGGGTGCTGCAATAGCAAAGGCGCACACGTGGAAGTAGGGACAAGTCCTTCAAGAGTGCCGTACAGAGGCGCCTGCAAAGGAGGTAGAGGTGGAGGCTATGGTGGGCCACCCACCTAGCCATATATGTGCCCAAGGTTGGGGCCCAATACCCTTGGGGCTAGGCAGCAACCCAAAAGAGCCTGGCAGTAGCCCTTATATAGGGCAAGAAAGTTGGTCAGGAGGGGCCAATAAAAGTCGACTTAGGGGGGGCAGAAAGTCGGCCACTTCCCCCTACAGTCGGTCGGTTTTTTGAGGGGGCTCAGCCCCTATAAATGGAGAGGTGTTGCAGACTTAGCTCCAGGGAGAGCCTAAACCTAGACTGTCTTCCAGGGCAGAAGGTTGCTGAGATCATTCTAGATAGAAACTCTACAAACGCTCCAAGTAGAGCACGCGGGCTCGAGTCTAGAGATATTTGGCAGAGAGTAGAAGTACCTTGTGGTAAGATCAGAGGACCACACCATTGATGGGACTCTGGATCTCTCTTTTGTTGTGTCCATAGCTTTGGACGGAAATATATTATCTTGGTGGTTTCTATATTGGCTGGATCATTGTCTATTGATGATTCTGCACATCTATGTGATGCACATTAAGTAAAGAAGTTTGTAATTCCACACCCCACACACACTTTGTAAGCTCCTGGGCTATTCTATCAATCTTCCACTGTGTGTACACTCTGTTGGTCAATTTCTAACATAGGTGGGGGGGCCTCTTTTGTCTTTCATTGGATTCTGTGAGGACAAACAACGAGGTATCTTGCCTACCAGGTCGGCATGGACATCTCAACGGAGGAGCAGATTGCCCCGTTCTAGAGAGCGTTCAGTGCAAGCATGGATGTCGAAGTTATGTTTATATATTAATATAAAATCTTGGCGAAAATTTATCAAGCTAGTTTTTTTAGTTTTACAATATTGATAGAATATGGTACACTTTTGTATATTTTCTTCTAAATTTTGAAGTAATCCTGGCAAAACTTCAAAATATTTTTCACATAAAAGTTTCAAATCCTGGTGAATGTTTCAAAGATTTTTTTACATTAGGACATACAAACTTTCGACACCAATATTAAAGTTTCACTCTTTAACGAAACTAACATGAAAAAATCATCTCTGAGTGCAAGCTCTTGTATTGGAGCTCAACAAAATCTCCTTAGCAAGTAGAGCACTAGTAGTCAATCAAGTTCTTGCCACAGCCTGGTATATAGCCTCCTACTGATGTTTTCACAGGAGATGCATGGGGCAGTTGAGACGGTTGGTGCGCAACTTCCTTTAGGCAAGTTCGGATGGCACACGAAATACTAGAGCAAGAGTGGCATGGAAGATTCTAATCATGTTGCAGACACGAGGAGGTTTGGGATCCGCAAATGCAGAGCAAAGCAGAGCCCGCTTGGGCAAGCTGGTGGTACATGATCTCACCACAAGCAATCCCCGCCTCTTGGTGGGAAGGGCTACACAATCCTTGGACTCCTCACAGTTGGTCTAGGTAGTTCTCATAGATGTGGGTTTTTTCGAGAGACCCTTGTTTCCTTTCACCGCAGTTTTACAGGGTGGGATTTGGAGGCATGTTGCAACTTGAGACAGGTAGGGATGAGATGGCCCTCGATGGTTTGAAGTGGCAACAAATCAGAATAGTGGGCCGCTTAGGCAAGGGATGGCACATTGATCCAGACACAATCTTGTTAGTACCGGAGGGAACAGTTTGGTGTTTGTGGCTCTGAGAGGATTGGCTCCTCCATGATATTTAGTCGGACCTAGGGGAGTGGTTCTCGCCAGCTAGAGCAAGGCACTCGAGCAAGGTAGAGTAGGTGCGCTTTTTCTCGTACACCACTCGCATCGTCCGTCATCTTTAACTGGAGAGAGGGAGCACTACTGGGCTGAGTAGCAGGTTCCTTAGTAGGTCGTCTCTCGGTTCTTGCCTCATCTCTGGACTAGCATGAGACCACAGAAGATCTCCTATTTCTTTTGGTTGTTGGCCCATGGGGGTTTGCCTATCGGCCCTTGGCTAAAGTAGATGTGTGTAGATGGCATATGTTTTTGTTGCAAAAAAGGAGTTCTGAAGATGATACCCTCATTGCCTATGGGGATGTCCTACAACTCAGAGGATTTGGTTAGTGGCCTTTAGGATTGTGGTCCACACGCAGCAGATACAACATGACTTCACTTGGGAGATGGTCTCATGGCTCACAGAGGGAGGGCATGCCTTCTCGAACTAACCCAGTCTTGCTAGCATACAAGATCCATGGCCAGCAGGTTTTTTAGATAGAGACCAATGACACATCGCCACCTTCCTTACACCCAATGCCCTCACTAGAGGACATTATTGGGGAGACAGTATCCAACATTACTACTTGGAACATATGGGTCGCGCGGTGCAATCAGACGACGGGAGGTCGACAGATCACTCCATTGGCTATCCTTGTTGCCATCTGGCAAGACATTATCTTTATCTTGCATGCCATTTGGGGGCGTGATACTCCAGGATTGAGAGCGACTGTCGAAAGACGAGAGCAGTTTTGCAAGGGTTGGCTTGCATGCATCTTCTACACCCTTTTTGCAAGGGATATCCGCTAGATGTATAGACCACCACCCTCGTTGTTAGCCCCTGTGCCGGGGATGCCTTAGGCAGTGTGTTGGGTTCTCTGGGAAACATGCTAGTTATTTTTTGAGACAGCCAGTTGTTTCTCTTGTACTTACCTTCCTTAGCTCCTTTTGGCAGCTGAGTTATACGTGTTTTCAAGCATTAATAGAAGCTTCCTTTTTTAGAAAGCACTCTTAATCCCTACTGCCTTGATTAATATCCACTCTCAAGCACAACATACCTGCCACTAGAGTTTGTCTCATAGCTCCTTTATTATCACCTTACAAGGTGCTTCCACTCTTGCCAATTGTTCGTTCTCTCTTACCAATTTTGCATCGGAGCTAGCACTATACCATCAGCCAAGGAACTAGCACTATGGCATGTATCTGAGGATTTTTTTGCAAATCTGCATGGTTAGTGTTAAACTCCTACAATGTATCGGCATCATTTGCTATGGTAGTAAATGGACTTGGATCCATGTGTATATACATGTATCACTAAAGTCAAACTGTGGTTACATAGATGGAACAACCTTATGGTGAGGGCTTACCTACAAATGTCCATGATCATAACTTGGATTCTAATCCTTGCAATCATGTGATGAATCTATCACCTTTGAGCTGTGAGGTCCAAATTAGGATCGTACAATAGTAGATACCCTTTGGCAACAAAAGGTGAAGTGCATACCCTTTTATGCTCGATTGAAGAGGTGGCGATGGATCAAGATGTGGTTTCGATGATGAGGTTTGAATAAAATTTAAGGTGTGAATGTCAAATATCAAATTTGATGTGACCATTGCTTAGAGCATGATCCATTGAGCGTTTTTTTGTTTTATGACACTTCAAAATTCCTCATGGATAAAGAATTATGGCGATTTGAAAATTTGCCAAGCTTTGTCCAAGGAGTGGTCAAAATGATGATGTGGCATGTATGGTGATGTCGCACTATGTTTCTATCTCTACACAAATATTGTGTCAAGGATTTGTGCGCACGTGTTGCATGCAAATGTGTTCCTATGGAGCACCACATATGATAATATGATAGGGATATGGCATGACAATGTGGCGTTGATGAGATGGCTACTAACATGACATGTGACTATGCAAATGACATGGTAGTTAGGTGTACCTACCGATGACATGGTACTCCCAAGTGTCCTATAATTGGAATGATATGCCTATGTCACGTGTTCCTTCTATCACCAATCCTATATATGACATGGCACTTTTATGTGGCCTGTGTGGAGGAAGATGCGATTTGGAAAGATGATAGGTTAAGGGAGAAAAGTTGTTTGTGTGTATGTCTCCAATCTTATGTTTGATCTCAAGTCTGTGTCTTTGCTTGTAGTCAAGCCTTGAGCTCGTAGTTGTCATAGCATTGTTAATGTGAAGGTGTTTTCTTAGTCTACTTTGTCCCTTATGATTCTTTCTCGATTTTGTGCAATCCTTGTTGTTACTTTATTATGTTTAATCATTGCTAGGCTCTCTCGCTTGCGCCTCCTGCTGTCGAGCGCGTATGCTTCAATTACTACTAGTGTTTTCTTGTTGGCTTTGTAGACCCTATTCTACTTTCATACACTATTGATGCTTCCTTTGCTTTGTTTGTCATTAGCTTTTGTTGTTGCTTGGTTCATTGTTGGTAAGCGTCAATCATCCCTAGCTTGTTGACATCGTGTGTCAAGTACATCCAATGCACTTCTTGTATCTTGTTGTTGTCTACATTTGCCTTATTCTATTTCTTTGCCTTTTGCGTTATACGTGTGGGTCATGTACACATCGAGTAGTTGCACTTGCTATGTTGTTCTCGCTGTGTGTTGTGTTGCTAAAAAGTCTAGCTTTGCTTGTAGCCTTCTTCTGTTATAGCGAGTCTCTTTTAATAGAGTCTCAATTACTTTGTTATAGTGTAGCAGTAGTGGTAGAAGAAGAAGAAGCAAAAGCACAACCACAAGAAGGGTGTTTCATAGGCATGAGGGGCAGCCTGAACCTTTCTCTCTTTCTCTCAAATTATTAACAAACAGTAGGTTGAAGGAAAGCCTCTGTGTGTGTGTGTGTGTGTGGGGCGGGGGGGGGGGGCGCGGGGGGTTAGACTAAAAAGTCCCATCAATAATTGAGCTATACAATTAATTCCATCAATTGGATAAAAACTTAAAAAAGAGAAACATATAAGGAAAAAATATTTGAGACATCTAAGTTGAAAAATGCAACTAGAGTTTGCAAAAATTTCGATCAAAATTAAGAACTTTTAATAATATTGAGTTTGACAAACATAATATTGAAAAAAGATATCGAATCCTCAGGCAGTCTAGGTTCCGAGGTTAGGGTCCACTTACCTACCACCATCCAAACAAACTAGGTGTTAGAACACCATAGTTATGTTTGTGTTGACAGGTAATGCCTGTTTTCCTTGGCTTGTTATCACTTTACCTAGGAATATAGACAACCATATGGATTCTTGGAAAATTAAAAAAACAATTTAGCCACAAGTGAAGTTTAAGTCACAAGTGGAGTAAGGAGCGAATGAGTGCATGGGTGAAGAAGGGATTAGAGGAGGTATGGGACGATTAGTGGGCCTGGTATGTGGGGTGGTTAAAAAGAAAATGTAAAGGAAAGATTTCACAGGGATACATAAAAGAATAATTCATACTTAGGGAAGTATTCATGTGTGTGTGTGTGTGTGTGTGTGTGTGTGGCCCAGCCCCAACCCAAAGGGTAAGACCACATGGTGGGGAGTAAGCCTACTATGTGGAACTTACTCCCATCTACTGATAATAAGTGAATAAAAGTGGATCTTTATGATAATTGTCAAAATAAAAAAATAATGCCAATAGTAGATGCGTAAACCACTTCTGCAAAATAGATATAAAACTTAGTAAAAAATAAGGTGGATCACAACATAACTAGGGATTATCCATGCTAAAGAATGGATGTGAATTAATTGTATGGCACTAGCCCGACCAAAGCCTAGTTGAAAAATCAAAGTGTGTTTAGATTAAAAAGTCCCATCAATAATTGAGCCATATAATTAATTCCATCAATTGGATAAAAAGTTTTAAAAGAGAAACATATAAGGAAAAAAATTTTGAGACATCTAAGTTGAAAAATGCAACTAGAGTTTGCAAAAATTTCGATCAAAATTAAGAATTTTTAATAATATTGAGTTTCACAAACATAATATTGAAAAAGGCAGTCCAAGTTCCGAGGTTGGGGTCCACGTACCTGCCACCATCCAAACAAACTAGGTGTTAGAACATCATAGTTATGTTTGGGTAGACAGGTAATGCCTGTTTTCCCAAGCTTATTATTGCTTTACCTAGGAATATAGACAACCATATGGATTCTTTAAAAATTAAAAAAACAATTTAGCCACAAGTGAAGTTTAAGTCACAAGTGGAGTAAGGAGCGAATGAGTGCATGGGTGAAGAAGAGATTAAAGGAGGTATGGGACGATTAGTGGGCTTAGTATGTGGGGTGGTTTAAAAAAAAATGTAAAGGAAAGATTTCACGGGGGATACATAGAATAATTCATAGTTAGGAAAGAGTGTGTGTGTGTGTGTGTGTGTGTGTGTGTGTGTGTGTGTGTGTAAAGAAATAAGTGTCGGTGTGTGAGATACATTTACTAATCAAATTTAATTTTTGTGTGTGTGTGTGCGCGCGCGCACATACACACACACAAATAGAGAAAACTTTCACATTCACTTAGAAAGAAATTAGATGAAGAACTCTCAATGCTAAAACAAACATAACTCTCTCGCCATACCTCAGAACGAGCTTTCTAAAGCAATCATTCCATAAGGTCGAACAAAGAAAGAGAAAGATGCCTCAAGTACAGGGCTTATTTCCTTAATGGAAGCAAGGACTTACACCTTGACGAAGCAAGGGCTTGTGCCTTGAGAAAGCAAGGGTCTTGCACTCTCTCATAGAAAAAGAGTATAAGTGGCTATGAAACCATGCTGGAGGATTGGGGGGGAGAGTGGAGTGCAAAAGAGATGACTTACTGTATACTATATTGTATTGAACATAATGAATAAATACATATTTACCCCTAAGGGTTAGGGTTAGGGCTAGGGTTTGATCCTATGCCTTATCTCTATGGTATTGAGTTCGTAGCTCGATGTTGTCTTTGTCTACTTGGTCGTTGTTCGCTTGTGCATCGTTTGCTTGGTTATTCCTACACTTTTCTTACGCTTAAGCTTCTTTAGCTCTTTACTTCATTGGCTTCGTGGAAAAATGCGGCCTATTGCTAGATCTCCTTCATTGCCTTAGCTTTACATTGTTTTTGGTCGTCTTCAAAGGATATATGTTACCCATAGACTCTCATTTTCTTCTTCTAACGTTCGAGCCATGTATTCAGCAACTCTTGGTGGCGTGAAACTTTTAACTACATGGCATAACAAGTTCCTTGCTTGCCAGGTCTTAAGAGAACAGACACCACAATATTTGGTGAGCTAGTAGTGACATCGATTTGAGGGATAGGGGGCATCATTCGGACTTTGTATGGTAGCCACTACTCCATTGGGAGCAACATCATGGGTCAAGTTTCGATGGTTGCTTGCCACTCCGATGGACATGCTTCAGTAGTGTGGCTTGGACATCCATGTTCTACGAGCCCATTTCCTTTGTCATCAAGCTTCGACTTTTTGAGCAGTTCCTTTGCACTTGGGGCCTCTCCATTTTGTTGCTCCTCTGCCTTGTCTTCGCCAATGGTGTGTCTGCTTCTTCTCTCTTTAGTGTCTCCTCGAGCAAGTCATCAAGGGAATTTTTTAGCAAGGGCAGTGGTTGGCTTCATATCTCTTCGATGCTACATGCCAACAAACACAGGTGTGTCAACTGCTGCTTCTCTCTTTCGTGTCTCCTCGAGCAAGTCATCAAGGGAATTTTTTAGCAAGGGCACTGGTTGGCTTCATATCTCTTCAATGCTACGTGCCAACAAACACAAATGCACCCCCACTCGTCTTGAATTGTCTTCCATGTTCAAGCTTCATCACTTGGTCACTTCGCCTAGCTAACTTATGCTCTCTCATAGCCTTTAGTGCCTTTTGTACAAACGTTCATGGTATGCATGTGTCCAACGTCTTTAGCTAGGTTTGCTTGGAGAAGATCAAAGAAAGCTATTTGTGGCTACTTGCTTTGCTCGTGACATAGCCTTGTCCTTGCAATCATACGTCTTCCTTGAACGACGCATCATTGTTCTGTGATTTGGGAAGTCAATAACTTCGCCCAATTGACTTGAGCTCCCCCACATCAATTTCTTTTCACATTTATCATCTTTGGTTTTAGACAAAACACCAAACCAAAATTAATGAAATACATATTAGTTCCAAAGGTGACTCACTCACTCTTCTTAGAGGGGGTTGAACGTCGTTAACAAAATAATGAGAAATAAGGACACATATGAGGCTTATCTAATTCTACCAAAAAGGTCAAGGGTTGACATATTTTACCACTTTAAAATCAATTACATATGTTTAAATCCTAACATGTGTTTTATGTTTTTAGTCTTCTTTGAGTGTCTTAGATCCCAAAGATTGTTAAGATGTACTATAAGCCTCTTCGTCTCTAATGATTTTGAAGCAAGCAAGATAAATAGTAGGCTGTATGTATTGAATATTTATGATGTACCAACACAAAAAATCACTCTGTTCGCTCTCCCAATCAAACGTGGATTGAAGGCTTGAAAAGAAAATTTCAATCAAAGCCTTTGTCCTTGGCTCACCGAATATCGTACGAACCGGTGTTTCAAGGCCTCTACCTTGGGCTTCATCCATTTTGTGCCCGCTTCTTTTTACCTATTTGTTCCATCCCTCGATCGACGATAGGCTCTCAACATGCTATAACTATCCCTAAAAGCAAACAATGCACTTCGCATTGATTCCTTTTCTTAATGATTGCGAGATTCTTTACTAATATGATTGCATCAATCCTTTCCCCAATGTAAACATTTCTAGCATCCTAAACATAGAACATGTGTGCATATGTGCGGCTTTGTGCATGTGCATTGGGGGGGTACAATAGCAGTTGATGGGAGGGGAGTCGGTGACAATTTATTGACACCGTCAAAGAGACCATAATGATCTATGAGACAAAAAGGGGGTACATAATGTAGTCGAAAGAACAAGGGAGAGCCTATCCCATCTAACATGATATAAACGACATACACCATATGTCAATGTGTAGTACAGTATCAACTTGGCGGCTGAGTAAGACAATTGGAATCTTATATTATGTATCCTAGAGTGTGACTTCCTACCGTGTAAGACCCTCTGGAAGCAGTCCAAGTTTCGTATAAGCCACCACTGTAAGTGAGGGATATGTCTAAAGAATAACTTGAGCCTTTCACCATCAAGAGTAGCAATATGAAACAATTGAAGGGAATACGCCAAAAATTAGGTCGAGGGATATGCTTTCGAAGCAGGTGCCTATGAGCAGTCAGCAATAAAGGGGCAAAATACAGAGATGAATTGCTCGGTATCTATCCCAAGCTTCACGTCAACTTCTCCGCCACCAAGCCAGAAAAACTTGGGCTGAAGTTTGGTAATAGCATCGGACATGATAATCTACAGACCAACCTTCAAGTTGTTAGTATGATACATTTAAAACTACACAAGAACCTAGAATCTTAACTTCCAAAAATATAAATAAAAGGAACCACTGCATTTACCGGCATTTTACTTTTCATGCCCACAGGAGTCACAGAATTGTGTGAAAAGCCTGTCAACTTGTAAGCTTCATCCTCAGGAGCAAGTCTCACTGTTTATAACACATCCCAACAAATCATTCATGTGCCAATATATGCATGAAAATTTTCCTTCTTATATAAGAAAGAAAGATGAAACTACACAACTATTGCAATATCGCATAGAAATCTTATTAAAGAACACAAGGAACAAGTTGATCAAAACAAACTAGCACCTCTAAGCTTTTTCTGTCCAAGAACTATCTACTGCATTCACAATTCGCAGGAGTACAAAAGTTCACTTTTGTTAAATAAAACCAAGACTAAAATGCTGAATAAAGATACATGTTTCCAGGCGTTCTTCCGATAACAAACGTAAAAAAGTAACATGAAGAAATTCGACAAGCAGACCAGAAAAAATGCCCAAAATATTCCATTAAAATGAAACTTCAGAATTCGAATTACTATCAAATAAGCCCGCACCAGAATTAACTTGAAATACGCCTTTCAGAGTTCATATGAGGCTGTAATGCTTCTGCATCAGGAACAAACCAATACTCCACATGACAAGGATGTAAAGTCCCAACATCCTGCATTGCCTTCCTCCTCTCCACCCAATAGCCCCCCCCACCCCCTTTCATCTTCCCTTCCTCTTCCTATAAGGAGCATTGTGGTCTGTTGCTGAACAAGACTCCTTGTTGGATTAGAACTTGAGCAATTGACTCAGCTTATCTTGTATTCATTTCAGTGTGGGATATATGCACAGCCCAAAGATTATGCATTAGCAGGCTGTAAAACGCATCTTCCGTTACTTGCAAGGTACAAAGTCTTTTGGCTTGATGTTTCCCAAGGGGGGTGACTTGCAAATGCATGCTTACAGTGACTCAAATTGGGCTGGAGACTATGATACTAGGCAGTCCACCAATGGGAATTGTTTCTTTCTAGGACATGCTTGCATTTCTTGGTTGAGCAAGAAACAATCTACAGTGGCTACCTCCTCATGTGAAGCTGAGTACAGGGCAGCTTTCACAGCGACAGTTGAATGTGTTTGGCTGCGTCATTTGTTTGCTGATCTTCGTCTTTCATTGGAGGGTCCTCTCCGATTCTCACTGATAGTCAAAGTGCTATAGCAGTGGCAAAGAATCATGTGTTTCATGCTCGCATGAAGCACATTGAGGTTCACTATCACTATGTTAGAGAGAAGTTGCATGCGTGTCAACACATGACTGTTGCAGATATCTTCACCAAAGCACTTCCACGTGAAAAGTTTAAGGCATTTCGCAGTGCCCTGAACTTATCTCCTTTTGGTGATTGATCATATCCTTGTACATAGCATTGGTATCAACGGTTGGCGGGCAGTCTACTTTGTCTGACCAACACCAGGCCAGACATCTCCTTTGCAGTTGGGCTAATGTGACAATCCTTTGTGAAACCCAAAGAGGATCATTGGAAGGCAGATCTACAGATGCTAAGGTACCTGAAGGGTACTTGCACATACAGGATTACATACACCACAGGGATTGAGTTAGACGGATTCCATGACTTAGATTGGGCAGCTGACAGCGATACCATGCATTCAACTTCAAGGTATTGTTTTGTGCTTGCATCAGGGGCCATTTTCTGGCTGAGCAAGAAACAACCCACAGTTGCCCTTTCTTCTACAGAGGCAGAGTACCGAGCTGCGTGCACTGCAGCATGCGAGACGTTCTGGCTCAGGTGGATACTTGAGGATATGGGCGTGTTTCAAGAGGAGACGACAGTGGTCATGTGTGACAACCAGAGTTGCATAGCCATAGCGAAGAACCCAGTGTTCCATGCACGGACAAATCACATAGAAGTCCATTACCACTTCGTACGGGAGCTCATCATTGACGATGTCATAGAGCTGATGTGCTGTCCGACCGCCGACAACCTTTCCGACGTTTTGACAAAGGCTCTTCCACCGGAGCAAATGGAGCACCTCATTCGACACATGGGAATCGGCCCACAATGGCATCATTGAGAGGGGATGTTGGAGGTCAATGCCACCCACCCGATTTGTGGGGACAAGGGGGCACTTTACCATGAGGGGGGGGTGATGTTTTTGGGGGGGCCTATGGACTGCAGGAAATGCAGCAAGCAGCACAAAAAGGCAGCCAGGGAAGGCCCTCTCTACAGGCCAACCCCTGGGGCTGGTCGGCCATATACAGCAGAATTGACCTGCTGGTCGGCCTGCTCAAGGGGGCTGGCTGCCCCTATATAAAGCCCCTTACCCCCCCTTTCACTCCTCAGCAACCACTGAAGCCCTCAAGAGGCAGCACCGGAAGTAGACTTGTAGAAGAGTTCCAGATCATACTCAGCCCCTTGCTGGATATCTTGTGCTCACCCTGAGCTAGGTTTTGCCCACTATTCAGTGGAGGAATACAAGTTCTCTCATATTCTCTCACTTGTATATGCAGTCTATACTCTCACTTGTGCATTGGGTGAGTGAGACGGAGCTGTTCCTATTCCACAGAGGTTGCAAGGTTAGAGTGATTCTATCCCTCATTTCCAATAGAGGATTGGGGGCGGGAGGGTGCATTCCGTAGTTCATAGTTGCAGCAGATCTCAGTCAGTATTGGGCTCCACATTGTCGCTGTAGAAGAGTACATTGTGTGCAGGAGGGAGCAGCATGCAGAGCTCACCATAGAGCAATCCAGGAGGGGTTCTCAAACAGAGGTTTCAACAAACAGAGCTAGTATTGGAGCCATACCTCAGTGGATGTTTGCTGAAGCTGTTGGAACAGATTTTTTAGTGGCTTTGTAATTTGATTGGATAGCTATATACTTTTCTTCTGGCTCTACATTTGTGTGCAATCTTCCACACCTAAAGTGCTCTCTACATCTTCTTGTATATGCACAAAACTTAAAGCAAGACACGTGGGTGTTGCACCGTGGCATATCTTCTGCACTAGATGTCTTGCATGCGTAGTTAAGGACACTGGTTATCTACATGATGTTTTAGCTTTCCTATGCCATAGACAATTCTCGGTTTATTTTCCAACAGGAAGATCTTGAAAGATCTCCTTGATTCAAAACCACGGAGAATCATCACGCTCCAACATCAGTTGTTCACCACGATGATAGGGGAAGGAGAGTCAGCCCATGACTTCCTTCTGAAGGTGAAGACTCTCAGAGATCAGCCGGCTGGAATTGGTCATTAGGTGCACAGCAGCCAGTTGGCAATGTTGCTGGTCAGTACGATTCCCAAGAGCTTCTAAGGATGATGACTCTCACCAATGATGGAGAATGGTCAAAGCCCATCGCTTTCGAGGAACTGGACCAATTGTTGCCCCAAAGGAGGCACAAATAAACGGTAACGATGCCGGTAAGAAGGCCTTTATGATCAAGGTTGAGCCTCACTAAGGTAAGCCCCAAAGAGAGAAGGATTGCCAAGGATTCAAAAGATGACAAGGACTCATCTGATGGAGAAAGCAACTGCGACAAATCCAAAGATCGCGGATCAACTCTCTCCTACTATTTCAAGATTTAATACAGTTAACAAGGTGAAGTAGCCGGGAGTTGAAAAAGACTTACATCCTGATGGTTTACAAAGGAGGTAAGCATTCCCAAATGTAGAGCATTTGAAATAACATTTTTTAACAAAAATATAAAATAGCTGACCAGAAAATGCAATAGCATGACCACACAGCTTTGTATTAAAAAGAAAATACTTCTAGCCAGATAAATATTGCCACGAGACACTAAAAATGCATAACCAGACAGATTTTGGGTGGAAAGGTTGACACTTCAGCTAGAAAAATAATACAAGAGTATTTTCTGCAAAGCACTTACTATTAAACCTCTTTTTGGGAATTTTCCCATTGTTTAGGGAATAAACGAACTGCTTGACTTTTTCTGCATTCAAACGAGCAGTGTACTGCAAAATAAGTGGATACCGATAAGTGCAAGGTCTACAAGTCTGAACTTTCTTCGTAACATAAGAACAAGTAAAGAATAGCAACCTGAATGATGACCAAGTAATATTTTGAATTGTTAAAGTCGCTGCAATCCGTGACGCTTTCGTGAGCTTGCGTATTCACCTGACATCTTTCCGGGTTACATGTTAGTTGACCGTTTGCAGACAGATCCGCATATTCAAAAGGCACATATATGAGACTTTAATTCAGTGTCGTAGCTGTAGAATTTGTAGTTGCTGAGATGTGTGAGGGAAAAAGTTGCCATTCTTAGTCAAAAAATGAAAGCAATTCCATATTTTTGAAGGGTTAGGTCTAAACCATGACAATGCTCTTGCAAAGATGGTCCACTGACGCAGCACCGAGCAAGTCTCGTCTCTCCTCGAAGGTTCTGTCATAATAATCTGGCGGCACTCTCTTGAACTGGTAAGAAGAGACTCCAGAGGCGTGCAAAATCCGTCCAAGCTTCTCGTCTATGGGAAGATGATCGGCTAAAGCCTGAGGCAGCTGGAGAGGGGGGGAGGATGGATCATGGCTGGAAGGAAAATCAGGTATGGAGCATTCGAGGCATCGGATTCGTTCTAAGATGCTAAGCTGCAAGGATTCAAGGTTTGAGAGCTCAGGGGACTCAACGTCCACCATACCTCCTCGTTTCCCTCACTAGAGTCTAGTCCTATGAGCTCTCCTCAGTTTCAGGTTCCCTAGTTCAGTAGCTCCACCTCACTTGAGCTGGTTGCCCACGTTCGATTCCTTCGCGAAACCCCTGTTGCCTGGCGGCGGCGACGTCCAGACTTGCCTCCCCGTCATTGGCCAAAATATAAATTATATTCGAATAGGTCCAAATGCCCAACTTTTAGCCCACAAGGCTAACGCGTGTGCGGTGTCGATGTGTCAGTCCTAAGTTCACGCCCAAGGGCAGCTCAGGGCTTTATCTTGCTCACCTTGTTTTGGCGCAAAAAATATATCGCATGCAGTACACAACTCATGCAGCCACCACATAGCCTCACCCAGCTGCATTACTCGTTTGTGCATGCAATGGTCACACGTCAACCTCCACTATCTATATCTCATGTCTATCCTCCATGACTTCTGATGATTTTTTTTCCCCCCAAAGAAGAGTTATGATGATGTTACCTGCTTGTACTTTGGGAGACTGCCTATCCAAAGAGCCCAAACTCTATCCCTTGTAGCCTGTGAATCATTCCTAGTAGCATCTGCATCATCCACATCTAATCCCTTCTAAATCATCCACATACTCTAGCACATACAAACCCTTCATGTTATACGGGTTTGTATATTGTGCACCTAAAGGATCCTCGAATGCCCAAGGGTTGAAAGCTCTCAACTATGACCAATTGTCAACACAACCATTGTGGAAAGCTCTTGCAATTGCTCAGCCAACCTGGCTTGAGTATCCATGGTAGCCTAAAGAGGCATTAGATGAAGAAGCCCATGAGCCCACTATGTTAGGGGATGTTGTAAAGTTGGTGTCCACTTAGTTCCATTGCCCATTTTGTTCCCCATATAAGTCATACTCGAATAGAAGGCCTATGTTAAGGTTCCACCTCTTGAGTGGGCTCCTGAATTGCCAGCATGTTTCTAGTGGTTTCCAGCCTACTAGGCTACTACCCATCATTGCTCTCAAGTGTGAGTTCCACCTCATGGTTGTTTGATTATAGTATGTTGTTGTGGCTTCATTGTCATCATCAACATCTATTTGCAGAAGCTCAAGCTTTCTCACTTTAATGTCTTGTCTATTTAAGCAGCTCTTAGACTTCTTGAAACTATGCGTGAGTTGATGTCCTGCAGACTTCTTTGCTTTTGTTTCGAAATATCCACACCTATATTTAATGCTTAAAACTAGTCTTGAAAGGTCTGTACACAAACACATCTTGAACCATCATCATACTCGTGGTCATCCATGTTTGCTACTTGTGTATGCATGCACCCATTTCCACCTAATTGCTCTTTGTTTGTCTTCGCATCTTGGTTTTTTCCATTGCCCACATACTCCACATTCATAATAGGGGGATTTGCCATGAAATCGAGCATTGTGATCTAGTGGCCAAATGTTAGTCACTTTGAACCCAGATATGATTGTGCTCACAATCAAAGATTTTGCATAGCTCTTAGTGCCACTTTGTGAGCTCCTTCTTCACCATATGTCCTTGCAAATGGTCAGCATGTAGGCTGCCATAGGGATCTTTCCACCCGCAATGCTCTTATAAAAGAAGAGAAGAAAGGAACATCTATGGTTTGTAGCTTGTGGGATGTGCTAGGAGGGCAGCAATGTCCACCACCCTGCTCTTTTTCTTTGATAGCTTAATCAACAATGTATTTGAAGCTTGCAAGTATAATAGTGATATAACCAAGCTTCTTGCTGCATTTTGTAAACAAATGTCACAACATTAGTTCTCCAGTTTGTTGCACTGCAAATCTTGCATTGTAAAGAGAAATAACATGAATGGTTGCACACTGGATTGGACTTACAATGGTTTTGAAAATATTAAAGTATGGAGCAAGGCTCGCCATTTTTCTACTCTCGAGGTACCTCACTGCATTCCAATCTAGCATGTTTGATTGTGGGATCATGCACTCTTGCATTTTGATGTATATAAAATACATATACCCTTCATATACAAAGTCTCTTGCTTCATAACAAAGTCTCTTGAAAAAAGGGTATACGTTCTACATTTTACTGTGAAAGAAAGCCTAATGATCAAGAAAAAGAGAGATGTTTGATTACTCATTAAACTATTTACCCATTCTTTGAGAAATATGTATTTAATTAGAACTCTATTTAACACTAACTTAATTTTTAAAAAACAAAAAAAAAATACTAACTTAATCAAAGTAGCATCTTTTATTCTTTGCATATTCTTCCATGCTAAGTTCTAAATCACCCTAGGTAAAGCCTTTAAAGGTTGGTTGTCACATTTTCTTTGTTTCACCATACTACTCCTTTGCCCATTCTCTTCTAAGCTCTCCAACTTTGAAAAATGGTATCAACAAGATCCATGCTTTTCCACAACAAAAAGCAAGTTGGAACATCCTATCCCATACTTTAAAGCTGTTGGTGGGCCTTTCGGACCCTTTAAAGTTTCAAAAATCCATGTCTCATTTAGCAAAGTCAATTTCACCTATAAATTAAGAGCACATCGATCCTCTTGATAGTTACAACTTATAGCTACAACAACCTCATTGTGATAAAAACATATTAATTCTATCCATGGCATCAATCCATGATAATCATTGCCGTTGTTGTGGTCAAAGGCCAATGACTTTGCCTCCTCATCACTCACCACTATACATTGTACAATTACAAGTCTTACAATAATTATTACATGGAAACTCAACATTTAGCTACATTTTTGCTCGTATAGAATGGGAGCCTCCAATGAGATAGTACTCATAAACATTTGCTTTGCAATATAAAACTTGTGTGTTAGACTATTGCATTGGATTGACAAATACAAGGAAGTTGACAACTTGTAAATGGGTGTTATCCTTCATCCTTGTATTTGAATTTTCTACATGAAATTGATGAAAAGAATGCAGCTCTAATAGGCATACACTAGTATCAAGATGTTTTGTAGTGCACTCAAACCATGTCCACCTAAACATGCATATAATCCAAGAGAGATTAAAAGAGAAGGTGCCCTCAATCCATGAGCACTTGAAGTTGCTCTTAAGCCATGTCTAGTAGAGCACACTTTCTCACCTTGAAGACTAAATAGTCCCATGACCCACATGCAATATTTGCCTTTGAATTGAAAGAAGTATTGGTTTTGATAGGAGACGATGCAGTATTTCCTCACATTCCTCTTCTCTAACTACCTTGAAGAAATCTTTGAAGTAAATACCTCCAGCTCCTTTATAAAATCATCAACCTCTACAACTTGATTTATTAAATGATGAATAATATCCCATTATATTACACATTGATTTTGAGTTCCAAAAATAAAATATATGTAGAAAAACACACAAAATAATTCCAAATGAAAATAGATAGTTGCTCACTTTTCCTTCTTCTTGAATTTTGACAAGGTGTTCACCTACTGATCAAGATGTAACACCTTTAGAAGAAGATAACTTTTCTATGATGATACATGCAAGAGCTTTATTATTGTTGTCAAATGTAAGCATTTCAGTTTCCTTAACCCTGATTTTAGTCTTTGCTATATCTTTTACTTTGTTAAATTGTCTAAAGATAAATATTCCAGTTGGAAGCCCCTTTGGTAGCATCAAAGACATCTCTTCTATATCTCAATCATCTTTGATGGTCTAATGTGAATCTTGGATGATTGGCACTTTTGCTTTGTCTAATAATTTCCTTAGCTACAAATAAGATTCATCATTGGGATCTAGAAAATCATAAATTTATTCTTTTTTAAAATGTTGAGATTTGTTTCATGCCATCCTACTCCTTCAGGGTTATTTTCTTTCTATTGGAATGAACATCTAAATTAGAACAAATCTCTCCAAAAGTTTTTTTGCTTACCATTGTTTGAAATATATTAATATGGCACGTGAAATATCACAATTTCTTTGATTTAGTGGTTTGACCCAAGAAAAAATGAATTACATTCAATAATGTAACAAAATCCTCACATTCACATAAATATAACATTCAAAATGATTCAAATTGAGTTTTAATAATTATTTTCTAATTAGTACCAAATATTTGCATTAAATGATAAAAAATAAAACAAAAATAAAAAATCCATTTGGAAAATATTAAAAAGCACATTAAGATTTCCTTATTATGCTAAATAGCAAAAAAATCTAAGTTTTGAAGCATAACAAAAGAGGTTTGGCTAGGTGTATTTTGAACTACAACCATGTGAAGCGAATACAAAAATATAACCATGCAATGCTGAGTTTTGAACTACAATCATGTAAAGCCAATTCATATCACACTACTACCTGAGAACCATGATTGAGAGGAGCGCCAAATGTTGAGAGTTCACGCTCAACATCATGTGATCACGTGTGCATAGCACCATCATGTGATCATATGTGCATAGCACTAACCTTATAGAGTGCTATAAAGGAAAGGGTTAGATCCCCTAACCCTAACCCTAAATGGGTTTGTATATATTCTATTTTTTCAACTAAATCTAGTGTACAGTTAGTCATTTGTGGTGTGCTCTCTAGCTGTGCCCTCTCTCCTCATCTCCACTCTTCTCCTCTCCCCTCTTCATATTTTGTCATGGTATCAGAGCTCCCTTGCCTTCCGTTGGGGCATAGTGATTTGTATGCGAGAGTATGAGAGAGTGTGACAATTTGAGAGATTGAGAGATCGAGTTTTCTCTTTCATTGAGGGATAGATAAATTTCCGTTTATTAAGAGAGAATTCCATCTAGGTGAGATTGAGTGATTCCTTGTATTGATCTTCGATTTCAGTTGAGAGAGAGAGATCCTTTGAGAGAAAGATAGAGAGAGTTCTTCATTGAGAGAGATTGTGTGAGAGAGACTAGAGAGATTGGCTTTTTTCTTAGCAAGCCTCAAACCCGAGAGAAACCTTGTAGGATACTTCTCTGCTCCATTTATAAGAAATTGCTTACTTCTACGTCTCCATCTAAGGCTTGCCTCTAGTCCAAGCTGTGAGCACCTGCAACAAAGTGAACTCTTTAGCATGGCTCCTCCAACAACAGCTCCAACTAAAGCTTCAAGCAATAGACCGATGACTCCAAAAGCCTTCCACAAGGCTTCCCAAGGCACAACATTCCACACGACTTCCCAAGCGCAACACTCAGGCTTCCTGTGACAATCAATGACTTGAGCGGCCGATCAAACATCCTACTCTTCAACAACCCTGTGGTAACTAGTCAGTCGCCATAGCTCCAACTACAGCTTCAATGGGGACTGCTCTGCACACATCGCCCGCTTTGATGACGCTTTGCAACAACGCCTCCTAAGGGCCATCGACGGCTACCCGAAACTCAGCAAGCTCGTTGCAGCTTGTGAGCTCCAAAGCTCCAACCACATGGCTGCTCCAATGCATCCTTGCAATGCTCTTGCAATGCTACCAGCCCAGCAACCAATAGATATCTCTCAACGACCTCCCAGCAGGGCTAAGGAAGCTAGCTCCCGGCCAACGACCGCTAGCTCCAGCCCAGCTATACGACCAAACATCCACTTCGTACAGTAGCTCTGCTCATTTGGAACGATCTCCCTCAGCTCTGCACGTCGATCGAATAGCTCCACATCGACAGAATAGCTCGAGATGACGGAATCTTTGAAAGGTAGATTCGAAAGGTAGCCCTCCTCCGACACGTGGCAGATCAGATAAGGTTGGTCCCTAACTGTGGTTAAGTCAAGTAAACCCTAGTTAAGTGGGTTGGTTAGAGTTTTGCCATGTGGCAATCCTTATCTGCCATGTCACCTTATCTGCCACATCACCACCAACTGCCACATCAGCAATCTAGTCACTGCCATGTCAGCGGTGACACGTCACCTACCATGTTACCCTTGCCAGCTCAGCAGTGACACGTCAGTAGAGTCACGTCAGAAGCCACGTCAGCAACCACATCAACAATCCACGTCAACACTGCCATGTCATCTACCACATCACCACTACCATGTCACCTTTGCTGACATCATCATTTGCCACATCATCAGTACCACGTGGCACACTGGATGTCTGCAGGCATACACAGTGCTCCATAGTCACTACATGTGACCACTCCTACCACCTCAGCATAGGGCTCCACTGGCACACCTCTTTGCTAGGCAGAGTGCCACATCATCACTGCATGTGACCCATAGTGACACATCATCATTGAGCACCATTTGCACTCCTTTTGCCCCTCCACATAGATCAAGCTGTATCTCTTGATCCATGAAAAATTTGAGGGCACTCCAAAAAGGAAAGTCACTCATTTTTTTGTGCTATGTGTGCTCGTCACATCATGCACACATTTCAGTGCAGGTTACACTCACATTTGAGCCTCGCTGACAAAAGCACTTCCTTCATGCACATTTGCCTCTACATTGATGCATCTGACCCAGCACTTAAAAAGAACAAAAGAAAAGGAATTATTTGTTGTTCTTTCATCGATCGACGGTTGGTATAGATGTAGATCAGAGTAGACTAGATCGCCATAGAGGGGACGCTTTGAATTTTCCCAAGTTGCCAATCTAAGCCATGCCCAAAATTCCCGACTAGTACCTACTCGGAGTCAGTCCACTCACAAGTTTGGACACTATGAAAGAGATTGCCGAGAAGCAGTACGACCAAGGCGGTCAATCCAGTAGCAATAGAGGGAATTTTTGAGGCAAAGGAAATCATTGTGGTGGACATTGTAGTCACAGTCATTTTGCAAATGAACATGGGAATATGTTTCTTGCAAATGAGGAAATGTAGCAAATTGATACAGTGTACCTAGACATTGATTTCAATCCCAAAGAGGATTTCAGCTATCAAGTCGACCAAGTGGAACAAGATCCTTGGTATATCAACAGTGGTGCATCATCTCACATGACAAATCATCAAGAATGGTTCACAGAGATGAAACCATTAGAAGGTTAGAAGAATGTCATCTACACAGCAGACAATACACTGAATCCAGTTCAAGGGGCATGTGTTATCCCTATGAACATTTCACTGGTACGAAAGGATTGGTGAAAGATGTGCTCTATGTTCTGAAGCTCAGCAAGAACCTCTTGTTATTAGTAGGTCAAATGATGGAGCACAATCATCGAGTGATCTTTGATGGTAATGAATGCACTATCAAAGATAAATCCAAAAGATGTGAGCTAGTAGCAAAAGGTGTCAAGGAAGGACATTTATATAGAATGCTAGCTACAGTACCAGATAAGCATGCCATCTCAGCTCAACCACAACAGATGCCACTATTTGCAAAATGGCACAAGAGATATGGTCATGTCAACTTCAAGTACCTGTTAGATCTCAGGAATCAAAATATGGCAATTGGGATTCCAAAGCTACAATTTCTTGGAAAAGTTTGTGAAGCATGCTGCTTCGACAAACAAAAGCAAACCAACTTTGTTAGAAGTACCTCTTGTGCATGAGGTATTCTTGATTTGATACATATAGATTTATAGGGTTATGCCGAGACCCACAACATCAATGGTTCACTTTACTATTTGACTTTCATCGATGACTACATCAGATATTGTTGGGTCTACTTTCTGAAAGAGAAATCTAAAGTGTTTTCTAGATTTCAAGAATTCAAAGCCATGGTAGAAAACCAGACAGGCAGAAAGATCAAGGTCATGAGATCAGATAGAGGAGGTGAATACATGTCTTCAGCATTCATGAACTTTTGCAGAAGTCACGGCATATGAAAACAATTGACTTTTGCAGATACTCAGCAGAATGCAAGAGTTGAAAGGAAGAATGGGACTTTAGCAGACAATGCTAGAGGAATGCTTAGTGAAAAGCATCTTCCAAATCAGTATTGGGCAAAAGGAATAGCTACAGCAAACTACTTGCTTAATCGGCTTCCTACTAAACCGATTCAAGGTATGACTCCTTATGAAACATTCACTAGACATAAGCCACATGCATCATGGTTGGCTATAGTGAAAAAAGAAAAGCATATAAATTGTATGATCCCATCAACCACAAAATCATTATCTCCAGAGATGTAATCTTTGATGAGGAATCAAAATGGAAAACCTCACCTACACAGGAGATGGAAGCATCAACTTCACAGTCTCTCAACCATGGGGATGTGCCTTTGTACTTTCCAAATATGTTTTATTTTTCACTTTATTAAGGGACTTAGAAGGGACTCCAAGTAGACTTCTCATCGTATAATGGCAAATGCATATTGCAATGACATGAGAGGTGCATGAGAGATGCTCCCAGATGGATTGATGGGAGCATGAGAGGCATTGAAAGAGCAAGTGCAAAGGTTTTGTGATGAAACAAAGATTATTTTGAAGAGATACAATGCTTGCAAAGTCAATGACAAATGAAGATGCACAAAATGCAGTCATGACTCTAAAAAAAGAGTTGAGAAGCTTGAAAAACATGAACTCATGCTGCTTAAGGTAAGACTACATGGATCAAAGAGCCACATTGCAAGGGTCATAGTTAGAGGACATAGAAATGGTTATATTTTTCCTCCTTCAACTCCAACCTACTACAATGGAGGTGCTTTGAATAGGCAGCGATGATGCACTCTTATGTCTTATTTTTTAAGACAAATTTTAATGCATCTACTAGATCTCATACCACATCTTGTGGGCATAGGTTGACAAAATATGAAGAGGGGAGAGGAGAAGAGTGGAGATGAGGAGAGAGGGCACAGCTAGAGAGCACACCACAAATGACTAACTGTACACTAGATTTAGTTGAAAGAATAGAATATATACAAACCCTTTTAGGGTTAGGGTTAGGGGAGCTAACCCTTTCCTTTATAGCACTCTATAAGGTTAGTGCTATGTACATATGATCACGTGATGGTGCTATGCACACATGATCACATGATGTTGAGCATGAACTCTCAACACCTTCCCTCAAGATCAACATCATGAAGTAGGCCTTGCCTCAAGATGATGATTCTGGGGAATCAAAGAAGGACTGAGCATTACATTCCATCACACCCCTTTAATGGGAATGTCCTTCCTCTATGTCAAACCAAGAACTAATCGGTGTTTCTCAAAAAGCTCTTTACCGAGTGGTTTGGTAAAGATGTCTGCAACATTTTCTTTGCTATCACAGTGCTGCAGTGTGATGTCACCAACAAGTAACACTCTTTCTTTGATGAAGTGCTCTCTGACATCAATGTGCTTTGTCCTGGAGTGATATACTGGATTCTTGGCCAATGTTTGAGCCGATTGATTATCACAGTATATTGTTGTTGGCTTTGACTCATCAAAGTAATATGTTTCTGACAATAGTCTTCTGAGCCATATAGCCTCACATGCACCTATAGTGAGTGCCCTATATTCTGCTTCAATCGAAGACAAAGAAACAGTTGGCTATTTGTTTGACAACCATGATATAGCACCTCGACCAAGGAAAAATGCATATCCTTGTGTTGATCTCCTGGTCTCATGATCTCCAGCATAGTCACTATCACAGTATCCATGCAACCGTGGATGACTTCCTCTGTATTCTATCCCAAACTGTCTTGTACCTCTGATGTATCTCAAGACTCTTTTGGCTACATTCCAGTGAGACTGCCATAAACTATGCTAGTGAGCTTACTGCATAACAAATATCTGGCCGTGTGATTGTCAGATATATAAGAGATCCATGAGCTACCTGTAGTATCTGTCATTGACTGTAGGCTTTTCTGAAGCTTTAGTAAGTTTCAAACTCTATTCCATGGGAGTGGCTGCAATCTTGCAATCTGCCATATGAAACTTCTTCAGGAGACTGTCAACATACTTGAGTTGACTCATGAATGTGCTATCTGAATCTCTCTAGAACTCAATTCCAAGACAATAGTGCATAAGTCCAAGATCTTTCATGTCGAACTCTATAGATAAGTCTTGTTTCAATTTTTTGATGAAGCTATCCTTGCTTCCTATCACAATCAGATCATGTACGTACAAAAGTGCAATAGTAATGTCTTCCCCTTAAACTTTGTAGTAGAGAGAATGATCTGTATTGGACTTCATGTATCCCAGATCGGTAAATACTTGTCAATTCTAGTGTACCAACTTCTGGGTGCTTGTTTTAAGCTGTAGAGACTTTTCTTGAGATGGCAAACCTTATTCTCCTTTCTGGGTTCAACATAACCTGCTGGTTGTTGCATGTAGACTTCCTCATCTAGGTAACCATTGAGAAATGCATTCTTGACATCAAGTTTATACACATTCCATTTGATGAGTGTTGCTAGTGATATCAAGAACCGTATGGAATCCATCTTTGCTACTGGAGCATAAGTCTCATCATAATCTTGACCATATTGTTGTGCAAATCCTTTTGCAACTAATCTGGCTTTATATCTTTGAATAGTTTCATCTGGATTATTGTACTTTACTTTGTATACCCATTTGTTTGCTATGGCCTTCTTTCCTGGTGGAAGGTCGCATAATTCCCAAGTATTATTCTTATACAAAGCATCCATTTCTACAGTTTGCCATTCTGGCTTGTCTGCTGCGTCTTCGAAGTACACTGGCTCTTCTGTAGCCATGATGGTAGTCATAAGAGCATAGTTGGTGGTTTCCACCTGAATTGCTTTGCCTTTCTGAGCATATGTCAATCTGGCTGGTGGTCTGCTTTCCCTAGTAGATGGTCTGAGCTGCTGTGGCTCTACTTGGGGTGTTGCTAGCAATTCTTGCTCTTCTTCATCAACCTGTTCTATAGATGACTGTGAAGTCGATGCTTCTATCTCCTGTGTAGGTGAGGTTTTCCATTCTGATTCCTCATCAAAGATACATCTCTGGAGATAATGACTTTGCGGTTGATGGAATCATACAATTTGTATGCTTTGCTTTCTTCACTGTAGCCAACCATGACACATTTGCATGACTTCGCATCCAATTTTCTGCGATGATCATCATGTATGTGGGCATATGCTATGCAACCAAATATGCGGAGATGCCTAATGCGTAGCTTGTGTCCAATGAATGCTTCATAAGGAGTCATACCTTGTATCGTTTCGGTAGGAAGCCGATTAAGCAAGTAGTTTGCTGTAGCTATTGCTTCTACCAATACTGATTCGAAGATGCTTTTCACTAAGCATTGCTCTAGCACTGTCTACTAAAGTCCCATTCTTCATTTCAGCTCTTGCATTCTGCTAAGGAGTATCTGCACATGTGAATTATCTTCAAATGCCATGACTTCTACAAAAGTTCATGAATGCTGTGAGAGTGCTCTCAACGGAAGCAAGAACGGAAGAAGGAGAGAGAGAGAGAGAGGAAGACAGAGAGCCATACAAGTTTTGGTGGGTGCAGAACCACCCTAATCTTCTTTTTCATTCATTTATATATGTGTTTGAGTATTGTACATAACCGGGGTTGAGGCACAGTGACCTTTAACCCCCAACCCATACAACCTCCCACTTAAAGGACAATGTGCCTTTAAGAGAGAACAAGCTAGTGAGCATACTATCCAATGCCCATCAATACACGACAATACTCAAACCACTGACTAGGTTAGACTCTTCGTCAGCATATCTGTAGGGTTATCATCAGTATGAACCTTGACAAGCTCTATGCGCTTGTCCTCAAGTACCTCCCTGATGAAATGGTACCTGACCTCAATGTGTTTGGTCTTTGCATGAAAGACCGGATTCCGTGCTAGCTGAATAGCACTCATGGAATCACCATGCAATGTCTGTACACCTGTACGAATCCCCAAATCTCCCACTAGCCGATCAAGCCATATAGCCTCCTTGCAACCCTCTGTGGCTGTAACATACTCAGCCTCTGTGGTAGACAAAGCAATGCACTTCTGTGCGCGAGACATCCACGACACTGCACCACCTGCAAAGGTGAACACATAACCAGAAGTGGATCTCCTACTATCCACATGCCTGGCATAGTCTGAAGCTGTGTACCCAAGTACACGCATGTCTCCTTTACCAAAGCAGATGCACATCTCCTTGGTACCCTTCATGTACCTCATGATGCACTTAACTGCCTCCCAATGCCTCTTTCCTGGATTAGCCATATACCGGCTAACAACTCCCACTGCAAATGCAATGTCTGGTCTAGTAGCTATCATAGCATACATAAGACTCCCAACTGCTGATGCATAAGGAACCTTGGCCATCATGGCCCTTTCCTCATCTGATTTGGGACTATCTGTATGACTCAGTTTCACATATGGAGGCAATGGAGTACTCACTGCCTTCCCCCCCTCCATATTGAAACACTGCAATACTTTTGTAACATACTCTTTTTGTGAAAGCCAAAGGAGTTTCCTACTCCGATCACGCGTGATGCGCATACCAAGAATATGACTTGCAAATCCCAAATCCTTCATATCAAAGGCCTCATGCAACTTGGCCTTTAATGCATCTAGCTCATAAGTATTCTTGCTAGCCAATAGCATATCATCCACATATAGTGCCAGGATTATCAGGCTACTATCCTTAGCCCTTTTAGTGTAGAGGCAGTGATCAATTTCACTCCTTCTAAAACCCTGGGACCGAATGAAAGCATCAAACTTCTTATACCATTCTCTAGGTGCTTGCTTAAGACCATAGAGACTCTTCTTTAGCTTGCAAACTAAATGCTCTTTGCCCTTTTCTTCAAAGCCTTCCGGCTGCACCATGTAAATTTCCTCTTGCAAATCCCCATGCAAGAAAGTTGTCTTGACATCCATTTGCATAAGCTCCATATCCTCTACTGCCACTAGTCCAAGCATGCATCTAAGTGTAGTCATCTTCACAACCGGAGAGAATATCTCATCAAAGTCCACACCCTTCTCTTGCTTGAACCCTTTAGCAACCAAACGGGCCTTGTACCTAGGCACATCATCACCTGTGACCTTCATTTTGTAGACCCATTTACATGGCAATGCTTTCTTTCCATGTGGCAAAGAAACCAAGTCCCAAGTCTTATTCTTCATAAGTGAACTCATCTCTGATTGCATAGCATACTCCCACTTGCGTTGATCCTCATGCATCATAGCCTCTTTGTAGCAAGAAGGCTCCCCGCAATCAGTAAGCATCACATAGTCTACCCTTGGAACAAACCTATCAGGTGGTCTAGACACTCTAGATGATCTTCTCAAGGGCATTTCAGCTTGCTGTCCCACTTGCATATCAGCCACATTTGGCTCATCATTTCCACCAATAGATGATCCATCATCTACCCTTGATTGTATACCTGTGGGAGTACTTGGTTGTACCATTTCTTGCACATTTGGTGCATGGACAGCTTGCTGTCTATCAACATATGCAGGTGGATTCACATCCTGGAAAGTGATTCTCCTCATTTCCACATCCCTCATGGGTGCCTTATGCATCTTCTTCTCATTGAAGACCGCATCATGGCTGCGTATGATCTTCTTTGCTTCTGGATCCCAGAGACGATAGCCCATCTCTCCACTTTCACCATAACCCAGAAAGATGCATTTCCTAGACTTAGGATCTAGCTTCTTTCGAAGCTCTTTTGGCACATGTGCATATGCCTCACACCCAAATATACGCAAATGAGAGTAAGAGGGCTTCTTGCCACTCCATGCCTCTTCAGGAATACCACCATCCAAACTCTTACTAGGTGATCTATTGATCACATGCACGATCACATGCACTGCAGTCTTCATTGCCTCAGCCCAAAAAACACCAGAAAGACTTGCATTGGAAAGCATGCATTGCAACCTTTCTTGAATGGTACGGTTCATCTTTTCTGCAACTGGATTTTGCTCTGGAGTACGAGGGGATGTGAGCTCCCTCTTAATCCCACGTGTATCACAGAAATGCTGAAAGTCATGAGAGAGATACTCTCCACCATTGTCAGTCCGTAGGCATTTAAGCATTCTACCTGACTGATTCTCAACCAAGGCCAGCCATTTCTGAAATACCTCGAACACATCACTCTTCCGAGCTATAGCATAAGCCCACACTTTCCTAGTTGCATCATTAATGAATGTCACATAGTATTCAGCCCCGCCTAATGACCGTGTAGGCATGGGACCACATACGTTTGAATGCACCAAATCAAGCATTTCAAACTCTTTCTTTCCTTTTCTTTTATGGGCTGATTTAGTCTGCTTCCCATAGAGACAGTGCTCACAAAATTCAAAATCATAGAAACTCAAATGCGGTACATAACCCAAACGGCATAAGAGTTTCATTCCATTCTGGCTCATGTGCCCCAACCTGCAATGCCACAAAGAAGTGCTTGGCTGCTCGGTTATTGCAACAACATGATCAAATACCCCTGATACATGTAAGGGATACAAAGTCCCACACTTGGCACCCCTAGCCAAAAGCATAGAGCCCTTTTGAATTTTCCAACTTTGAAAGCCAAAAGTGGTTTGAAAACCAGCATCATCTAGCTGATCCACTGAAATAAGACTCTTGGTCAACTTAGGCACATGTCTCACATGTTTTAAAACAAATGCAGACCCATTTGCAAAAGAAAACTTTATGTCACCTGCTCCCACTATGTCACATACATAGTCATTTCTAAGATGCACACAACCTATCTTTCCACTGTCATAAGTGGAGAACCATTCCCTATGGGGAGTAACATGGAATGAAGCACCAGAATCCAAAATCCAATCCTGGGAATATGCATCATCTGAAGTGGTAAGCAACTCTGTAGATAAGCTAGACATGAAGAGAACGTCATTGTCACTATCATGTGTGACTGCATTGATCTCCTCGATCTTCACTTTTGCTTTGTCTTCCCTTGGACTTTCTTCCTTTTGATTTGCACCCCAATTTGCATTCTTTTTCTTATTCTTTTGCTCTCTTTTCAGCTTGTAGCAATCCTTTTTCATATGGCCCTTCTTGCCACAGTGGTAACACTCAATGTTTCGTGCCCTGGATTTGCTACGTGACTTCCCTCTTTCTTGGGACTTCCCCCTGAACTGTGATCTGCCCCTTTGCACGTTTAAGGCTGCATCCTGCTTGTTGCCATCCATAGACTTCCGTCTAATCTCCTCGGCCAACAAGCTACCCACAACATCATCAAATTTCAGTACTCCACCAGGTGCAGAGTTACTGACAGCTGTACGGAAGGTATCCCATGAGGATGGCAATGAACATAAGAGAAATATTGCCTTAGTCTCCGCATCAAAATTCATTTTCTGAGCCTGAAGCTGGCTGAAAATAATATTGAATTCATTCAAGTGAGAAGCAATGGAGACCCCTTCCTTCATTTGCAGCTCAAACAACCTCTTCATGAGATAAACTTTATTAGAGGCAGTTTCCTTCTCATAAGTGGCACACAGTTTCTTCCACAAATCTTCCGTAGTTTGCTCATTTACTACTGTGAAATAAACTGACTCTGCAAGATGAAGTCTAATAGTAGACTTTGCTAATGCATCCAACTCATTCCAATCATACTCAGACATATTTGCAGGCTTAGCTTCAATCCCTGCCAAGGGTTTAATCTGCTTCTTTTGAATAAGCACAATGCACATCCCTTATTTGTTCTTTCCACAAAGAAAAGTTTGTCCCATCAAACTTTTTAATGCTGAAAAACTCCTTTTCAGACGTGGAAGAGGATGCCATGATGCAAATGAAACAAAATCCCAAATGCTAGTGCCTGCAAGAGAGAATCACACCAAATACTAGGTGCACCCAAATGTGTATGCCACAATAGAGTGAAATATCACCAAAATTCAAAGCTCAAAGCATCAAAAGATGCATCTGACTCATGTGCATATACTATGCATCCATATGAGCAAATCTGGCCCAAAAGAAAATGCCAATAAGTGCCAAATGACTCAAGCATAAACACCGTCCACTGGCATTTGCATCAATAATATCTCATCCAAGAGAGCATAGCACTATCAGTGCATCACCAGCAATGTGTCAAAGCTGTCCCTCAGCATAAAATAGCATCCATGTGCAAAGCGTCCATAAAAAATAGCATCCCACAAGGCAATTTGGGCCTATCAGCGCATCCAACAAGGACCGCAATGCATCCAAATGACCTATAAATCATCCACTGCAACCTAATGCATACCACGAATGAGCGCACACTGCTCAAACTACAACCAGAGTGATCTGCATAAGGTATGCTCAAGAAATCATAGTCCCACGGTAATGAGCGCTACTGAAAATAGAACCTGAGATGCCTTAAAACATGGACGCCATTGCATAATCGGACTCAACAAGAAAATCTGCAAATATCTCTCTTCTGCCAGAACTCCAAAATCCCAACCGATGAGTGAGAAATGGGAGTCAACACTTATCCACTACCATGTGGCATAAATCTAAGGTTTCAAAACCTTAGTATGAAAAAATGCATAACAGAGAGACGGAATCGAATACACAGAGATCTATAACTCTGAAAATCCTCCACCAAATCATGCAAGAACTGATAGGTAGGGGTTTTTGGGCGTCCGGAACGCAATGGGACAGACGGTTTTGGAAACCGTGGTCTCAATCACTGGGTCCAACACACGGGCTGAAAAACGTTTTTTGAAATAGAGCTGTTTGTAAACTCCACCGGAGTGCGAATGATGAGCAACATAGAAGTTTTAGGACCTCCTGAGTCCACCGGAACTGACAGATCTGCAAATGGTTGCTCCAAACTTGAGTTCCAACACCCGGGCAAAAAACGCAGGAACTGACACAGTGAGTCAGAAATCCAATGAAATGATCCCAGATTCAAGAATGAAGGTGTTTCCAAGCTCCTGAAGTAATGTGGACACCAAAAGCAAGCAATAGTTGCCTCTACAAGTCAATATGGAGTCTCTGTCATCGAACGGAACAGGGAAAAGCTCAAAAAACGACTTTTTCTTTGAAAGCTCTTAACAAGCTCTCAAAACCACTTCGCAAAGCCAAAGTGACTTTTCCAAATGTTCCTCCAAGGTCTCTGCACACTCGGATGCAAGTAAAGTCGCCCACAAAGCTTCCCACAGAGCTTCTCCTTCCTCCCACAAAGCTGCTAAGCTTCAAGCATTCATGCACGCTCAACTAGATCACCCGGGCTCTGATACCAGTTGAGAGTGCTCTCAACGGAAGCAAGAACAGAAGAAGGAGAGAGAGAGAGAGAGGGAGACAGAGAGCCACACAAGTTTTGGTGGGTGCAGAACCACCCTAATCTTCTTTTTCATTCATTTATATATGTGTTTGAGTATTGTACATAACCGGGGTTGAGGCACAGTGACCTTTAACCCCCAACCCCCACATGCTGAAGACATGTATTCACCTCCTCTATTTGATCTCATGACCTTGATCTTTATGCCTGTCTGGTTTTCTACCATGGCTTTGAATTCTTGAAATCTAGAAAATACTTCAGATTTCTCTTTCAGAAAGTGGACCCAACAATATCTGCTATAGTCATCGATGAAGGTCAAGTAGTCAAGGGAATCATTGATGCTGCAGGTCTGGGCATAACCCCATACATGTGTATGTATCAAATCAAGAATACCTCGTGCATGAGAGGTACTTCTGACAAAGTTGGTTCGCTTTTGTTTGTCGAAGCAGCATGCTTAGCAAACCTTTCCAAGAAACTGTAGCTTCGGAATCCCAATTGCCATATTCTGATTCCTGAGCTCTAACAAGTACTTGAAATTGACATGACCACATCTCTTGTGCCATTTTGCAGATAGTGGCATCTATTGCATTTGAGTTGACATGACATGCTTATCTGGTACTGTAGCTAGCATTCTATATAACCGTCCTTCCTTGACACCTTTTGCTACTAGCTAACATCTTTTGGATTTGTCTTTGATAGTGCATTCATCACTGTTGAAGATGACTTTGTAATTGTGTTCTGTCATTTGACCTACTGACAAAAGGTTCTTGCTGAGCTTGGGAACATAGAGCACACCTTTGACTAATCCTTTTGTACCAGTGAAATTGTTCATAGGGATAACACCTGTTCCTTGAATCGGATTCGGTGTATTATTCGGTGTATTGTCTGCTGTGTAGATGACATTTTTCTGTCCTAATGGTTTTATCTCTATGAACCATTCTTGATGATTTGTCATATGAGATGATGCACCGCTGTCGATGTACCAAGGATCCTATTCCACTTGGTTGACTTGATAGCTGAAATCCTCTTTGGGATTGAAATTAGTGTCTAGGTGCATTGTATCAGTCTGATGCAATTCCTCGCTTGCAAGAAACATATTTCCATGTTCATTTGCAAAATCACTGTGACTAGAATGTCCACCATGATGATTTCCTCTGCCTCGGGAATTCCCTCGATTACTGTTGGATTGACCGCCTTGGTCGTACTGCTTCTTGCGGCAATCTCTTTCATAGTGTCCAAACTTGTGACAGTAGTTGCACTGAATGTTTGACACATTGGTGGATGCATTCCCTCGTTCTTGAAATCTTCCTCGGTTGGAATGATTTCCTCTTTGCTGATTCTGATGTTGCTGAGGATGATGCTGATGCTGATGCTGATTCTGACTTTGATTTTGTTAATGATGACCACTTTTTTGGTATGATCTACCTCTGCCTCTGCCTCTGCTTCTGTCTGAAGCTGTGAATGCCTGATCATTAGAATGACCTTTACATGCTTGAATGGCCAGAGTCCTGAGTTCTTCACCAAGTAGGACTGACTGAAGTTCTTCTAGTGTCAGAATTTGCCGTTGGATGGCAATACTCTGGACTAGATTATTGTATCCCTCTCCTAGTTCATTTAGGATTACTTGAACCATTTCTATGGGGTTCATAGTCTATCTTACTGCTGCAAGTTGATTGTTGTGGTCTTTTATGCGGAGTACATAAGCATGACCGGTTTCACTACTATTGCGAAAGCTCTGGTTGATCTAGTTTCTCAGGGTGAGAATCTTGGATGTGTTCTTAGACTCGTAAAGAGCTGCAAACATATCCCATGCTTCTTTTGATGTCTTGACTGTGTTGAGCTGTCCTAGCATGACATCTTGCACATTCTGCTTGATTAGGTGATAGGCATACTTGTCTTTCTTATCCCATTTTGCTTGAGCTCGGGCAATGGCAGGACCTGCTACTGGTGCGGAAACTGTTTGTGTAGATGTAGGTCCCAATGTAGATTCCGTTGCTGGTGCTGTGACAACAGATGGAGTAGAGCTATTGGTAGCAAGATCGGCCAATGGTCTAGGTGTAGACCCATCGACATACTCCCATTTGTCCTAAAGCACAAGAATGGTCTCCATTCGGTATTTCCATGTATCGTAATTGGAGTTGTCTAACTTAGTAGATGCCTCCAGATTGAGGTTGCTAGTCGACATGGTGCAAGCAATGTACTCAAATGTCGTGAAAATCTCTATATGAATCAACTGCAAATACACTGAATATGCCAAGTGAAATCTATGTACCGTCGGTGAAGATAGAACTGCAGTATATAAAATCTGATATGTATTACAAGGCTTGTGGCAATGATGCTAGGAATAGCTAAGAGGCTTTACAAGGCTGAAATGATGTGCACGATGCCATGAGATAGCCAAATAGGCTTTACAATGGTGGCATGTGTGTGTGAAATCAAATGCTATCTACCCACTAAATCAATCTGCAATGCCTCTGAGCTCTAAAGTCTGCTCATTGGACTGATGAACGTAAGGTTTGAGGTAATGTAATGATGTGAAAACGTATGTGAGCGTATGGACTGACTCCGAGTAGGTACTAGTCGAAATTTTAGGCATGGCTTAGATTGGCAAGAGTGGTCACATGCAATGACTGTGAAGAGGTAACTGTGTCTGTAGGGGTTTCAGTGCTGACTGGACAGCTGAGGTGGCACTGCTAAGGTGGCACTGCTGATGTGGTAGAGGTGATGTGGCCGGATGATGTGTCACTAATGATGGCTGATAAGGATTGCTGATGTGGCAATCGACTGCCACGTGTTAGTTAGATGATGTGTCATAATGATAGGGGTGATGACATGGCACGTGGGCTACCGGGTGCTGATGTGCTACGATAAGATGCCACGTGGAGGATAAGAGCCTAGAAAGGTGCCATGTGTCGCTCAATGGAGAGCCGAAATCTTTAAGATTCTAATGCCGATTCTATCCTCCTTGGATTTCGTTGGTGTCATGGGAATCGTCTACTTCAAGCGGCGTTCGTTTGGCGATGGCGTTCGATAGCCCGTGGCAGGGCTATTGGCTGGAGTGTGACCATAGAGCTCACAGGGCTGTGGCACTATCAGTGCTAGTCGAGTGTTTGTAGGACACTGGTCATTGCAGTTCGAGCTGTTGGAGAGGTGCTATTGGTTGGAGACAATGCGTGTTGGAGTTTGCAGTTAGTGGAGTCTTGCTAAGCCGTGTCTATGAAGGCAAAAGGTCACTTTGTCGTAGATTGTTGAAGGAAGGAGTAGAGCCGCCATTGTTGAAGGCACATGAGCACTGAGAGGGGCCAGTGGCTTGCAACATCTATTAGAGGAGATGTTACTATGGGCATCGCTGCTGAAGTCGAAGGAGCCTTTGGAGGAGTTGCGTCTACGAGAAGGAGCTCTGTGAAGTTGAGGCTGCTTGCTGGTGCTAGGAGTTACCAATGCAAGAGAAGCTCTTGCGGCTCATTGAGGACTATTGGCATTGGCTGGTAGCCTAGCTATAGAGAGGCTAGCATCTATGGAGAGGGATAGCGTGGGATTTTGTTGGAGGTGTAGGAGGCGGTGTATACTTAGGAGTGTCGACAGCCCTTAGTTTGGGCTGCTAGAAGGCTTTGCAAGAGCGGCTGGAGAGGAGTGTGGACGTCCGTCGCTAGCTTGCATGTGCTATGGTAGAGTCTTGTGAGGTGCTCTTGCTGGAGATGTAGCTTGTTCAGAAGCTCTCTAATGTCATGAGTGTGGCCTCTGGTCTACGGATAAGTCGTTGGAGGCTGCTGGGAGCCTTGTAGGGCTCGTTGTCAGCTGTTTCGTAGCTATAAATCTCACTCCTCTCTCTTACACTCCCTAGAAGCTCTTAAAGATAGATTTCCTCTCATAAATCTCAGGAACTCTCCCTCTCTCGCAAGAAGCTCTCAAAGAACTCACTAAGTCTCTCAAAGAAGATCACTCTCTCAAATCTCTCACAAACAATGAATCAAATGGACGGATGAAGATCTCTCACCGGAAGTGGACTCTCACGGAGAACACTCAAGAGTACTCTCACACTCACAATCTCTCTTGCACTCTCAAGAATCACAATGCCTCAGCGGAAGGCAAGGGAGCTTTGATACCATGACAATGAAGAGGGGAGAGGAGAAGAGTGGAGATGAGGAGAGAGGGAACAGCTAGAGAGCACACCACAAATGACTAACTGTACACTAGATTTAGTTGAAAGAATAGAATATATACAAACCCTTTTAGGGTTAGGGTTAGGGGATCTAACCCTTTCCTTTATAGCACTCTATAAGGTTAGTGCTATGCACATATGATCACGTGATGGTGCTATGCACACATGATCACATGATGTTGAGCGTGAACTCTCAACATAGGTTTCACATTATTTGTTTGATATGGACCATGCAAGGAAATTGGATGTTCTTACTTTGTCATTGTGAGTTTTCACCATCATACAAGGATTTTGGGGCTTGGCAATATCTTGCCACAATAGCCCATGAGTCATGTGAACTGACCATCTTCCAACATTTGAATATATATTATCTATATATTTTTTGAGGAATTTTGCATAATGTGACTTGTATTCTTAATAGTCAATTATGTGCATAATGTATACCAAGTCTAATATAATTGGGAATTGAAGCAATTCATTGAAGCAAATCTATTTAAGAAAAATCATTGAAGCAAAACCCATTGAAGTGACCCATTGAAGCAACCCATTAAAGAAGACATGCAAACATTGGAGCATACCATTAACACATACATACTAGCATTAAATTAATGCATACACAATGCATAGAAGCACATATTGGTAAATTATAAGAATTCAATCTCTCAAGATATTACAAGCACCTTCTATGAGAATATACATAATACCATCAAAATGTGTGCAAGTTGCATCAATGGACTTTAAAATCCCTTTTCCTAATCCCTCAAGGGTGAATCCCTAATCCATAATAATAGAACATAGCAAATAGTGATCAACCCCAAATAATATTTACAACTCTAGCATGATCTAGTGCTCATTATCGCCAGAGCAACCATTGTGCTCTTGTAACTTTCAACATTGGGGCTGCCACTTGACTCTTTGCAAGTCACAATGTTGGATCTGGCAATAATGTGTGTAGTACGATTAATTTGGTATTGGACAAAATGCTACATTAAAATGTCTATCTCTTTACTATTGAATACAACAAAAAACGTTTTAAAAAAAATGTAAATTGTAAAGTTTTACTTTTAAAACCAATGAGCCAACAAAGCAAAAAAATCTCATTTATGTTAGGGGTTCAAAAGTTTACTCGACTTTCAAAAATCATCAAGGATCTGACCATCAAATTCATAATCTGTTGAGGATTCGTCTCAACATCATGTGTTTGATATTGTGCATAACACTAGCACATGCAGTGCTAAAAAGGCACAAGGGTTGGAAACCCTAACCCTAAAGGGGTTTGTATATACTAATTATTTTCAACTAAATCTAGTGTACACTTTGTCATTTGTAATGTGCTCTTTAGTTTTGCCCTCTCTCCTCATCTCCACTCTTCTCCTCTCATCCATATTTGTTTGTGGTATCAGAGCTGACTGCCACATTAGTAGCCTAGTCTATAGTGCAACCTCATTCCCTCCACATCAACAACCATGTCAGTAATGCCACATCAATAGTTCCACATCATCATACCACCTTAGCACTACCATGTGGCATAGTCCCTTGGTAGGCATAGTTACCTCTCTGGAGGCACACTATACATGCTGCTTGTGCACCTAGCTGCCACATCACACAGTGCTCCATAGGCACACCCCTTGCTAGGAACATCTTTGTAAGGGGTGGAATCAAGAACAATGTCATATGTCCATTTTAGAGCTTGCTTCTTATATCTCACATCTCCTATGGTAACTAAAATTTTATGATTGCTCCTCATATCTTGAATCTTCTAAGATAAACTTGCTTCTCATATCTCGCATCTCCTAAGGTATGCTCCAGGTATCATACATCTCCTAAGGTAGCTAAAATTTTACGATTGCAATAAATTTGCACAACCATGCTGTAGCTCAAGTGATGAATTGAATTAGAGCCACTCTAAGTACTTTGAGGTACAGACTCCAAATACTTTGGTGTACGCATCTTGTGTGAGCCGGCAATGGTGCAAGGTTGATCGATAGGATGCTATAGGTTTGGTTCAAGAAATAGCAAGAGGTGCAACCTTACCATGGAGAAATGCCAAAGTGCACAAGATAAAAAACTTCAAAAGTTCGCAATAAAAAATTTACACTTAAGGAAGCATGGCTGCTCTTGCCTTAACAAAAAATGGAAGAGGACAAAAAGATCAATTCAATCATGTTCCTTCACGTTTAAGTGACATCAAATCTTTGCTACAAGTATACCAATGCATGCATTATACTAATCATCACCTAATCTTCCTTTGGCTTTAAAGAGAATCATGAAGTGACCAAATGGTCTAGATAGACACAAAAGGTTTCATGTGTGAGTAATATAATGAAACATGGACACCTTTCAAAAGGTCAAAGAATTGGATGAAAAAGAGAGTCCTAGCATTGTTTCTTTCTCTTCTCTATAGAGCATCATGTACTAATAGAACTGCTGAACATTGAAATTTTTATGTACGGGGTCATATAATTGCACATGGACATTACTCAAAAGGTAAAAGCATTATATGAAAAGGATAAATGATTTATTTTAGGTTAGGATCATAGAAACCCATTTTCCATAAAGATTAAAAAAGAAAAGTATTCTTTTATAAAACAATGAATATGTATTACTACAAAGTCATGTAATAATAAACAAGCTTAAAGAATGTATCTTATGTCCTCTTTGGAGAATTGTACATTAATGTATTGTGTCACCTTCAAAGAAACCAAATTAATATCATTATTTGAAAAATAAGAAATTAATGAATGTAAGATTTATGACCACAACTCATAGAGTGCAAATTGCATAGCTAAGTATTCTTCTTCCATGTTTTTAGTATGTTGAATGCTTTATGCATGCATACTAATGCATTTTTATCATTATTTACTGAAGTTAACATGCTTCACAACTTTTTAAAGTACTTACATACTTTTTAAAAACTCTATTTATCAAATAGTTTCCAAGGTGTTTACATACAAACAAAAAAAAGCATGCGGAGATCCCTATAGGTGGGTTGATGGTCATGTTGTATTGTCCTCCCCCCTTAATTTGGAATCCTTAAATCCCTAGAAGAGGGACAATGAAAGCGGCATCTCCCTCCCCTTAGCAATATGGTTTTGTTGTCCATAATAACATTAAGGAATAAGCATTTGTTATGTGGGATAATAAAATGAAATATGGAAATCCCAAAGTGGATTTAAACTACTTTCATCACCTTCCATTCTTCTCTACTTTTTGTAACTCTAAGATGCCACTAGATTGTTATACTAAAATCTTACATTACTATATTATTTTTAACTTAGTGCATAATTATTATATTGTTTATCAAAGTGGCAATAATGAATCTAATATTATGGTGGTGAGACAGCTTGAGACATCATGAATTGCACAATTCTTTTCCTTTAATGGGTTCTATTTTCAACAAAATAACAATGTTAAAAATTAAATCAGGTATGTTCATGTGATAAAACATATGAGATGTTTGTGCAAAGGGCTAGGCCATCTCACTTACTAAAACGTGGATTGTTTTGCCATTATTGACAAAATTCTTGCACCCTTTCCTTTCCTTATTTAAGTAAGTGGGGCTATCTATTATTTGTGATAAATTATTAATTTTCTATTCCAATATAACGCATCAAAATACAATATGAGGCTTCATTGTGAGGCTGATGTCTACTAGTGCTTACGAAAATTGAACTCTCAATGGTGAGGAGTTAAAAAATAATGGATTATGAAAATTGACCTTTAGAGGTCAAGGTGTTGGCTATACTGGATTGCATCACAAGCCTTCTCCAATGTTATTCCTATAGGCCCCATTAGCCCTAGGTATTTTATTAATGTTTTCACATACATGATTCATGGATGTCAATATTTTTCAAAAATAGCATGATGTCAATATTTTTCATTCATAGATGTCAATATTTTTCAAAAATAGCATGATAATAACATCATGATGTTGGTAACCAAGAAAAATAATCAATAAATCGGATAGATATACCATCGGTACATTCCACATTACTAGCGGCAATATGTAGACAATTGGTAGTAATAAGGTTTATGTCAATAGGCTATTCAATTATTATCATCCATAATAGTATTTTGGATAATACCAATATTAGTATGGTTTTTACCGACAATAATATTTCATGGTGTCCCACAAGTTTCTTATTATTACAAAAGGCTTTTGAGAACCACAAGCCCTCTTCATTCAAGAAGGTTGTAGTCCATAGCTCTTGCACCTAGCATGCTGGGTAAGGTGGACCACAATTAAGCCATGAGAGGATGAGAGTGAGGGAGAGAGTGTCCATTGTGGTTATAGAAGTGGCCTATCTATCCCGATATCTGGCATGCAAGCCAATGTATGTGATGGGAATTACAGAGGAGAGTGAGGTAATGAGATTACCAAAAAATAAATTTAATCTTTTTATTGGATCTAAATCCTAGTGTAACTTGCATACACCACTCTATATTTGTGTTAGCTGCTAGTAGTATCTAGAGAGATTGGACTAATGCTTGTTTATGCTTTTGGGAGTTTTGTTTGAAAAGCTATGAGTATCGAGACAAGAAATATTTGCATAGGTACTTGCAAGTGTAGCAAGAGAATTGTTGGTAGGGGTAGCTAGAAGAAGTAAAGCATAAGCAATGGAATGAGCTTCAAGTAGGAGGAAAGCTACAAACGAACTGAAAAACATGGAGGCCTCACTCATTCATACTATGCATAATGTGGTTGATGAATGTATGGCTGGAGTTTTAAATGCTAAGATCAAAATGAAGCCCCACAAATTACAATCACAAGGAGAGAGAACATCCTCCCCAAATAATGGTCATGATAGTTCTAGTCAAGGTACACCTAGAGCCATTGTTGAGGCTACTTGAGCAACACAAAGGAGAGAAAGAAGATGGTGGGGGTAGGAACATAAAATTATGGTCTAGAATAGGAGTTTGTACTGAATTTTGCATGACTATGCTGAATAGGAAATGAAGACTTTGTCATGAGGAGAAATTTGGAGGTGCCCCTCATATAAGGGGTCACTGACTTGGTTTTGTAAATAAATTTATTTCAATTTGCAATGCTTTAGGGCTAGTTATAGATGCTCAACAATTAAATATAAACTAAAGGCAAATGTAAAATGTTAATTTGGAAAGTAATGAGTACTAAACCCAACACTCCCACCTCCCATCATTCCAACACAATAAAGCTTTGCAATTCACGGTCTAACCTGCCACCCTGATTAATGCGTGTCAGAGTTAGCTATCTCACCAGTCTGACAGTCGTTGACTCATGGCCTTAGTGCTACCCCCACGATCGTTGCTATACTAGTATCCCACTGACTGGTGCCTTCAACTACCCCCACACAACTGTCACTATATTTGTATCCCATCGATCAAGATATCCCGCCAACCGATGCATTAAGCTCATCCTCGTGACTGTTGCCATCTTGCTACCCCATGCCCATGGCCATACCATTATCCTGCCAACCTCGTTATCTATTCTCCCGTAGTCTTAGCTCATACCTATGATCGTGGGGATACCACTTGCATCCCATCCTGTCGATCGGCACATTAGGCACTATTCCACCACCTGTTGCCATACTGCTATCCAATTGACTGGCATGTTAAGCTATCCCTACGACCGTTGCCATAGCTCTATCCCTACGCCCATTGGGATACCTCTGGGGTAGTTCAAAAAAAAAATACAGAATTAAAGTTTCAACCTGAGTGTGATCTATTAGAGGTCTTATACATGCACTTGCGATCTAGAAGAATTTTGTCCAAGGAGCCCGTGCCTCACCTTTTGCTCTAGCTTCAGTCCGGAAGCTTGATTCCTAGCTCCCACTCCATAATAGGACCCCGACAGGAGCATCCATCTAGCTCTAGTGAGACGAAGAGCTTGGATGAGGAGATGCAAGATCCTGTGGGTTCAAGGGCTTCTAAAGCCCCCTTCACTAGTGTGGCCTCTCCTAACTCGAGATCCTACTCCTTCTATAGCATCCAGGATAAGAGATACATTCTCCAACATGTTTGGATGTTTAGACTAAACAAATTCAGTAGACATGGTGAACCCCTTCGCCTGCATGTCAGTGGGAAGGGAAGGTCAGCAACAACCAGCTCCTAAAATGCAGATAGGGACTGAAACCACTTTTGTGGACCCAAGGCGCACCTCCTTTGGAGGATGAAGACCCATGGATGAGGGACTACTAGGGACAAGACCCTAGTCGAGGAGATGTGAGAGGCTCCAAAGGAGGGGCTCTTACGAACCCCCAACCTTCCCGGTGCCATCGACTTGACTCTAAACTAGCACTTTGGCTTCTCAAGGAGGAAAACAATGGTAACCAAATGAAGCATCAAGAAGGTATCTCTCACTAGCTATGATACCATGTCAAGGAATGGAATAAGAGAAAGCTAGAACCACCACATGTGGGATGAGGGATATTAGAAGAATGGAGAACCACAAGATTAGAGCTAAAGCTTAGAGCATCTGCATTAGCTATCAGCCTTACATACAAGGCTCCTTGTGATCCATGCCTAGAACCACAAGGTACCACCTATCATATAGGCACCCAAGCTGCCTCTATCATCCAATCCAAATCCTATCTAAGATCTTCACCAACCAATCAAGATGATCGAGGCTTCTACCCCTCTAGACACCTTGATGTAATAATCTCAACAAGGCTACGGGATGGGCAAGGTTGAGGGCGGAAAGGGAGGCCTTGAAGGGGGAGGCAATAGCCAAGACAATCGTTTGTAGAATATAGATATCACATATAGTTTGTATTTTAATAGATAGAAACAACAACCCTGATGCAGGAGATGATGATTAGCTTATAACAACATCCGATGGTATTCCGATCTCAGTCAGATAACAATTAGAAATAAACATAGTCCCAGAAATGATGTGGTGGATAAGGCCACTACTACTAGCTATTAGGGATAGTTATAACTATCCCTATAGTTACAAAATTATCAACTACTTGCTATTGTAACCCCCCTTTACTAGAGGTCTACTAACCCTCCTTGGTTAAGGTCCACATGGGTGGAGGGGTCATCCTCAACACCTGGCACACTCGGTGGTAAAACTTTTTGCAAAAAAGTGGAGGAATCGAACCCTTCACTGGAAGTGATCCATCAGCTGAACTTTGATGGTGTGGGTGGAGTTCATATCTATGACTACTCCCTTAGCAGCAATTGGGTCTGCCTCATTTGCATCTTCTTTGCAGGTTTCATTCAGTTCTAGTTCCTCCTCAAATGTTGTATGTTGTTTTGCAATGTCTGCAAGGGGGGATAAGGCATGGCTCGGGGTTGCTATGATTTTCGGGTCCTCGTATGTGGCATCCATGAATGTGGTGTGATTTTTATCCAATTGTGTTGACAGATTCTCCTGGAGTGTTGCAGCTGGTGACTTCTTAGGCTCTACTTTCAATTAAATAATGTTGTGTCATCATGCATGGGCATTTGCCTCTGTTTTACACTCTATGTTGTAGCTCGGAGCGTCTTCAATTCTTGTGCCATGATATCATATGCATATGTAGCAGAAGCAAAGGCCTCGTAAGTTCTTTGAGCAATTATGAATAGGTGTTTTTTGAGATTTGACCATAGGTCTTGAGACGTCTTTGCTAGCTGATTCTTCATATCTGTGATTTCGGAGGAGATGAGGAAAACTCCATCTACCTCTTCTACCATTTCCTTGAGTTGTTGTTCAACTCCTTCCAATGCATGGATCTGTTCCTTCAGTATAGTATTCTCAATATTCAAGTCTGTGTGGGCTGCACCCATTCGATCTAGTTGCAAAAAAATTTTGCTTTCATTTCCTTTAACCAAGTTGTCACAATTGGCAGGCATTCCTTTTGTACTCTCACTTGGGAAATGAGTCTGAAGACTTGCTTCTCTTTTACAGCTCTGTATTGAGCATATTCCCTCTTGATTCCTTCTAGTTCCAACTGAGTGGCGTGGAACTTTTTTTGCATATCAAATTGCTTAAGCATATATTTGTGTCCAGCCTTTTTATCTTCTATCAATTCCTGCACTTGCTGTTGTAGCTGCATCTGTACCTTTCTGTGCTTATCAACATAGCTCTGCAAGATTATGAGGGCATGTTCTGGTTCCATGCTGGAGTCTATTCCTCCTGCAGCAGGCGGACTCATCATATCTTGGTTTGGGGATGCCTATAAGTTTGTCATGTTGTAGATAGGGGGAAGGTTCGCAGGAGCTTCTAGGAGGCATTATAAGTAGTATATTGGCAATCTTCTCCTCTGGTTTTTTCCAGGTCTCTTTCTTTTGAAGCATGGATTTTGCCTGAGGATTTAATTTTATCTTCTTGGAAGATTTGGGCTCTCCAAGCGTAGCTAACAACTCTTCTCCTGCTAAGGGCATATTCCACAGGCAGTCTGCCACCAAAGATTGGCCATACACAGCCATAATAGCTTCCTTATTGTAGTACTGAGCATCTTCCAATGCTTGTAGCATGTCTTGCTTTGTCTTTTCCTCCTCATGTTGGCTGTCGTGCATTACTTTGGTGCACTCTTCTCAGTTCTGAGGGATTATTTTCGGGGTCTTCATAACCATCTGGGACATTCTTAGCAAGCATACCTTCGCTTTGTTGGAAGCTCTCATATTGTGCCAATGCATGCAGGGAAGCTTTCCATGACACCCAAGGTAAGCTCCCATACTGCATTAAACCGATTTTTAAAAGCCACTTCTGATGCTTGGAGAAATCCAGTGATACCTTGAATTTCACAAAGCTGGCCATGAGCATCTGCTTCTTTTGTGGAGGAAGGGGTAGTTCTCCATCCGATTCTGTCTCCTCTGGATCTAATATGTGTATAGATTTTTCTACGACCGAGCTTTGGTGTGGGATTTTGCAAGCAGGGGTGAGAGATTTCTTAGGACCCATGGCTACATTGAGGAGCGTTGTAGTGCTTAAGAGTTTAAGGTTTGGCTCTAGTTGTTCTGATGGGCTTGTAAATGTGAGCCGATGGCTTCTTTTGGGGGTGCCATAAGTAGAGGAGTTGCATGGGAGAATCTTGTGTCGATGTGTTGTTGCGATGGACAATTCGTTAGTGCCGCATGCAAGGAACTGCCAATGCTTTTTGGTGGTTGCACTACGGGATCTTCATGATGGAGTTCATTGGGGAGGGGTTGGCAAGGACAACTATTGTGGGAGTGAGAGCCTTATCCGAGGAACAAGCTTGTTGACAAGGATCGGGTTGATACCTTGTACATCCTTGGGCTGTCCAGAGAATCCATCACTTTGTGGCATAGATTGTGTTGTTTTTGGTGGAGAGTCGGGGTGCTATCGGAGACTCGTTTGTATGTCAAAGCTATGTCGAATGCCAAAGTAGTGGTCATATCATACCCGCAGTCTTTTCTTGTGTGTGAAGTAGATCAAAATTGGATGTCTCAGTTGGATTCAAAATTAGACTACGCTATCAGAGCAAACTCAAAAAGACTCATCAGATGTGAGTCAGCCGGGTTGGACTGTAGGATTCATGTCGCACATGTCAAGCAGATCGAAGTTAGAGTCGTTTGTCCACTCGTGCACGCTCATCAGATTGGGGTCAGAGTCAAACACATTGGTCGGACTTGGATGGTATTCAGAGTGCTCAACTATGGGCATTGTATTAATTGGATTGGAGTCGAATCCTTAGTGGTCGACGGACTGGTGTCATGGGTCTAGGCTTTCCACTATGGGTGCATCTACTAACTCCCGTGTACCTTCACCACTTATGTGATTTAGACATGTATGGTTTAGAGCATACCTGCGTGTTTGTTGGAGATGAAGCAAATCATTTCCTTTGCGTTTTTTAGACTGGTGTTTTACTTCTGTTGGAGTCTATTGTACAAAAACCTTTCAGTTTGAATTATAGTTGAAACATATATAACATCTTGATTGAGGTTAGTGGAGAGTTTTAGAGAGATTGTATTTATCTTTGCTTGAGTGGGGTCAGGCCCAATATAATGTTTTAGTCTAAAACCATTCACTAGTTTGTCAAATGCATTGCCATGAAGGTTAGCTAAATGGAAGGTGCTTGATCCAAAACCTCAAGTACCTTGAATGGGCCGTCATATCTCAGATTAAACTTTCCTAGCATTTTTCCCAGCTTTGTGTTGAACATTAACACTAAATCACCCTTCTTGAACAACTTGAAATTTATGTTTCTATTAATCTAGTCTGTCCTTCTTTTTTGAATAATATTTGCAGTATGTCAACTTGTGAGCCTATCCTCATCCCATTATAGATTCTCAACACCTAAATATTTGACAACGATTCAACACAAACACTCTACAAACTCACTAAGTCGATCCACCTCTAATACCAATGCTAGATTATGAGGCCTCAATACTCAAATATTGCACGCAACAACATCATCTCTCAGCCCAAATCATTTTATCCACACAAAATGATGGATTATAATTGCAACCACCAGATATATCATGAACTAGAAAAGATTGTGACATAGTAAGATGATCCAAGAATCTACTTAGAGATAGAAGACAACAATGCACCTCTATAGAGTTTGTAGCTCCTACATACAATTGGAAGCCCTTTATACTTGACTATGGACCCTTGGATGAGCAACTGCTCTACCTTTTTTACTACTAACAATCGAGTCTCATGTGCAATGGACCACATGCTTATCGCTTGGATAGAGAGACCTTGCATAGGTTCATGACCTGAATAAAAGAAAGAAACTCTTGCCATCTCATTGACTATGTAGGAGTCAGGGATGTTGGAAGCATGTAGAAGCATCCACCAAGTGGACATCATGCGTAGGCTAGTCACAGGCCACCAATCAAGAACATTTTCATTGCATGGACCAATTATGTCCCTTCAAATAGCCTCTCCTTCTATGTGTATGATCCAACCATCATTTGCCAACTCAAAAGGACTAAGCCCATGCCAAACCTTAGGGATACAATATCCATGAATATTTTCTGCCAATGTTCCCCCCCATGAGGGAGTACCACAAGCCTACAAACCCAAGACCATTCACCTTAGGGTCAAATTGAAGAATTACTTCATTCTTCACTTGTTTTGACAAGTCACCAACCTTGTGCATAAAAGAAAAAGAACAAAAAGTTATGAAAGATTGGAAAAATGAGAACTAAGGGAAATTACAAAAACAACACATCACAAATAAGAAATTATGACAAATTATCTTCCTCAAAGATTTGTTGTGTTTTTAATCTAAGCAATACTTATATACTTACTATGTATGATTTTATAGATGTTCCACTAATATATAGGTGAGCATAACCCAATTTTAGAGCATACAAACAAGCTTGTATATCACTCAAAGGATTTGGCTACTTTATTCTATTTAAGATCTCCTATTTAGAAAAATCCAAATTAGTTCTACCTATTCTGAGCTCTTACTCTTGAAATTTTGTTGATTGTTCCTTGTCTAGCTCACAAGCATCTCCACTTTCATTTGGGTGAGCCCAAAATCACTTGAAGTGATCGAACTAAATATTGGCTCTAGAGTAGATTCCTCTAAGAAGTCTTTTATATACTTAGTATTAAACTTCTTTCACTCCAAAATACATATATTGGTGAAGAATGATATGATTGGTTCATTGCCATAAGATTAAGCTTGATAATAGTTATTATATCATGCACTTTTCTCAATTGAAGGTGATAAGGGAGAAGGTCAATACTCAATATGTCACCAGTCTCATCTATCTTGAAAGAATCTACGTGTATACAATTTTCTTCAGGATTAACACACTCATTAAATGGACAATCATCAATAAGTAAGGTGTTACTAGGAGTGAATTGTTTATCATTTGCCAAATAGCCAGCAAGGGCTTAAACATGCATTCAACACCTGGCTTGTCTAGTCTATATAACTTATCTAAGACTGGTTTGACCATATTCTTACTTAATACTGCTGACCATATGCCCATGTGAGTGTGCTTAAGAAATATATCCAAGAATTAAACATATCCATTTTGAAGGACGATCCACTGTGTCCTTCCAACTTGTATACTTTGGTGAATACTAGAAGTTTTATTAGACTTGAGGAGCTAAATTCTATTCAGGTCAAGTACAAGTAATCTTTTGTTACCATAGATGGAGAATGATACAACTGTTCCATTGATTCATCATGTTTTCCTCCATATGGTATATGGATTTCCATTTGTATCATGGCATGCAAAATCCCCATTAAGTTGTGAAGTGACGATTCAATAAATGTAGGCTAGGCTTACAAATGTAAGCCTAAATCTACTCTATATCATTCTCCATGCTCATTTGAGTTTTTTTGGGTAAATAACAATATCATATTTGAAATTTATTGTTTAAAAATTTCCCAAGTGCTTAATAATCACAATATATAATTTGTGATTTGCAATATGGAAAGAAATATTACTATTGAAATGCAAATTCTACATTACATGTCCAAATACAACATCAAAATGCATGTCTACATACACACCATGACTTCAAAGTCTTTCATCATCCTCCACCAACTTTGGTTTTAAAAGCCCAAAAAGCCAAGCTCAATTTTAAAATTGAGCTTGGTGGAGTATGAAATCCAACCCTTGCTGATTGTTGAAAGTTAGCTCGGTTTCAAAACTGATCTTTTCTTTCATCCCCACTAAGGTCAATTTAAAATTGAGCTAACCCTTGGTCAAGTATGAAAAGTCAATATTGATTTTAAAACCAAGCTGGGATTTTCATCCTCCAGCAATCTCAATTTTAAATTTAAGCTAACCAAGCTCACTTTTGAAATTCATATTTTTTGCAAATTTCTTATGTTTTTTCTCTAATCACTTAAAAAGCTTTATCTTCTTAGTTACTAAATAATACAAAAACTTCTAACATTTACATCAATAACTCAACTTAAAGGACTGAAGGAGCTTCAAAGATGCACTATAGGAATAGAAAATAAAGCTTTCATTATAATTCAATAGATATTATTTACAATAATGCTTCAGAAACTATGCTGACTTGCTCTTTAGTATGCAAGCATTGCATAGCAAAAATTTCAAGGTCTATAAGGACCTTTGCATCTTGTACACAAGATATAGTCATCACTTGCTACTCATTTGAAGTATACACATCCACATTGTGTGACCCTTCTCGGTTGTCTACATTAGCTTCTTCCAAGTTTGCCCATACTCTAAGCTCTTTGGAGTTGGAGAGTAGCTTTGAAGACTTGCCATTTATGTCATTCTCATCTTCATTCTTGCTCACAAATGCAAGTGTCTTTCTTTTCCAACTTCAAAGATTCCATAGTAGCCACTTCTTTGTGAATGCATCCACAACATATTAATCTAGCTGGAAAAAGAATTGAATAAAAGCTTACACAAATTCCAAATTTTGTAAGTCTTTGTGTCCTCCTTCCTCTTTAGGCTCTTTATCCTCCTTAGAATCGTGGGTCAATAGGTTTTAAGTAAGGCATAACTTTATTGGATTTTCCTTTAATTTTTTTATCATTTCATCATTTGGAATTTTTCAAACCATGCTAGCAATAATCAAATCACCAAGCTTTCAAAAAAATTGGATTCTCTCCTAAGCTCACTATTGCTCCCCCCCCCCCCCCCCCCCCTCGCTCTCTCCCCCTTTGTTCCTCCTCTCTAGCCACTTCTTTGGCTACAAATCCCTTCCTCCTTCCCCCATCTCTTTTGTGCCCTCTCATGCCTCTCCTATTATGTAGCTCCTACTAGCAAGAAGCTGACCCCCTTTGGGGAGCCATGTATAGCCCCCATAGTACATCACGAGTTTGGTTGCTTCCTTACCTAGCCCTTGGAAACTCCTGTGTAGTCTATAGTTCCAAGTAGGCTTGGTGGCTTCCTTGCCTAGGCCTTTTTAGCCAAGAGAGCCTTAGCCCCCTTCATATCATAAGGGAGGCTAGTAAGCAGGTCCCCATTGGCTTGTAATGCTCGTGGGTGTTTGGGTCGGTGGATCACTCTACTAGTGCTTCAAGCTGCCCCCCTGGTGTTTTTAGATGACTCAGTCCTCAGCTTTGGAACCCCTTTTGGTAGTTTTCCTTAGGAGGTGTATGCCTTCCTAGCTCTCTCTTGGATGGCTTACTTCCTACCTTGGAAGTCCTACTTGGTCATTTGTTCAACTTACTGAAAAGGGGTTTCACTGGCAAAACTACCTAGATGGCTTGCTTCAATGAGTTTTCTTTGAAGAAACCTATGTTGAGAGAGGTTTTCCAATGTCACCCCTTATTAAGTAAAAGTTATAAGAAGGATCATAAGGGAATTTTCATAGAGAAGCCTACTCTACATGTGGGTTTCTTCAAAAGCCATTCCATTATGTTCTCACCATTCCTAAAGATTCACGTAAAGATTTTTGTATAAAATACGCATTGATATAATACTTTGCATATTTCTAAGTGAAACTATGTTTTCTTCTTATCCATTTTTGCCATATTTTTTATAGTTGGAAGCTTTCTTTTTCCTGCGCTCAGACATTCAGAAGATTTTGCTCGAAAAATGCTCGTCCCCCTCTCTAAAGATCCCTTTTGGAAGGCACTTTGAGGTCCTCAATTTTTTGGTGTTGCCCCTTTGGAGCAGCCCACAATCGGCCTTTGGCTGGCTATGTTTTTGGTTGCTTTTAGAGCACCTGGCAGTGGTTGGTGCCTTTGTACCCCTTGCTCAAAGCTCTCTTGGTTGATCCCTTTCAAGCCCATTATTTGTGGTCCTTTAAGAGGGCCTGTCCTCTCCCACAACCCACCCTTGCAGTGCAACATTGTGTTTTCTCTAAAGAAAGAATCTTGGTGATGACCGTTGGCTCTTCCAAAGGGGCTCACATGGTAGCACCCTCGATTCCCCACGGTGTTAAGGTTCTTCTCTCTCCAGATGACAAACAACAGGTGAAAAGCTGTATAGTCACTACAAGTTAGGGCATTGATAACCAGGATAGTTGGCCTCATACCCACCAAGAGCCAAGTTTGAGATTAGATCTAGATGAGCTTAGAATTGTTTCCAGGTGAGCTTAGTATTGGATTGGAACTACATTCAAGAGGTTATGATCTATAACAGATGGGTTTTCATTCTTCATCTAAGATCCCCTAACCCTACTTGGTCACTGGTGGACCGTAGCTTAATTCTTTTAGACCCCCATCTTGTTTCTTTATCCCTTGGTACCATGGGTCCATGGTTGATGATATGGAGTCAACACATCATCTACCTCATTTCTCTATGACACTATGATTCCCAGGGCTGGGCCAAGGAGCATAGGTTCATTGTCCACTCCATTGGGGAGCCTTTGGCATAGTGTTAGAGTTGCCTCCTCAGATGGCCGCTTTAGTGTTTGGTCATGATGGGGTCCCCAACAATCTCAGGCTAATTGTGGAGTGTTTGAAAAATCTCCTAGAGGAGAACCTTCTAGATACACTGGATGGCGGTGAGTTTAGACAACACAGCTAGAGGTTTCAAGTTTGTTGAGGTAGTGTTTATGATATTGGCAGATGGGACACTTGGTTAGGGATTGTAGGAGAAGTCAAAGGGGACTTGGCATTTTGCGAGTAAGTTTTTGTGAGTTTTTATTGAAATTTTTCTATAGCTCATGGCATGCCATTAAAGATTGTTTGGTGTAAAACTCTTACAGCCACCTCGATCTCTAGCTACAAGGATTGAATTGACCCAACTATAATGTTTTTTTCAAATGGGAAAATTTAAGCAGAACTATGCATTTAGCATTGGGAGAAATTTAAAATAATGTTATATGCACAAATTGTATTCTTACATGCAGAGGACCCAATATAAACAGACACATATCCCACAAAACTAGAAATTACTAATGTTCAAATATTTGACCTATGGTTGACCATCGTTACTTTGCTCCATTGGTACAAATTTGTTGGAACAAAACAAAACTTGAACTTTGCTTCCAGAGGGGTATAAATTCGTTGGAACAAAACAAAACTTTTGATACATGCACAATTTGACCTCTTTGACACCAGAAATGAGCTCAGAAGGCCCAAAATGGGTACCTGTAGATGAAACCCCAAAATGCCATCTGGGAAAATAGTTTTTAGCACCCTGCCTTTGTAGCTCACTGGCGAGCTATTTTTTCAAGCGATTTATGCTTGGCTCAATGGATGCATGAATGCAGTGATGCTTGGCTAAGGCTTGCTTGCTTGCCTTTGTAGCTTAACGGTGAGCTATTGATTCAAGGTATTTATGATGAGATCTTTGCCTCTAATAGAACTAACTATATGGTTTCCATTGATTGTTTCCTATGTTTAAGAAATATATTTTATTACGATTTATACTTGCATGGTGATATGCAAGAATTATAACTAGCCACTAGCTATAAAATTCACACATTAAAATACTTCAAAAAATCACAAACTCGCAAAGTTATGAATTTGGATAGATGGAAAGACTGTTTGCTAAAGATTTCTTATTTTCATAGAATTCATAACCTACTATACACGCTATAATGAACCCTTTAATGATTATAGAACTACATAATAAGATAATATGCAAATTGTCTCAAAGGGAAACTCTCTTTGAAATAAGAAGTGCTAGATGTTTTAAAGTTTCTCCCCATTAGATTTACAGTTTATGCTACTTCAATCTCTTTCCCATCCATAGAGAGAGTTGATTATATAACTCTATTTCAACCTTTCAAAATTGTTAACTTTAAAACAATTTACATTTGAAAGCTTTCATCAATTAGATCTTTTCACTCTATGTTTTAAATCCAAAAGCATCAAATTATGTTTGTAAGATTAAATTAGTTTTAAACCAAACAAAGATGATATGAAAGTTTGTAGCATTCTTATTTAAATTATTATAACCTTTAAAAGTAAATAATAAAATATATGAAATATTTAAAAGAAAATATATAATTTTATCAATCAGATTTTTTGATAAGATTCACTTTATGGTGCATATTTATTTATTATAGATTAGTATTTAGTCTGCTTGTAGTTTGAGCATTGATTCATCAATTGGGATTGAAACTAATGGTGGTTGATGTGGTTGGGGACTTCCAAAATGTATTCTAAGGTTTTGCAAAAGATAGCACTTTGGTAAAGGATGTGGTCAATGTTGCCATGCATTATTTTCTCATGTCATTGAAGTGCTCGGATCAGTGTGCCTTGGATGTTCCATTCTACACTAGAGTATGGCTCAATCATTGGCCAATTAATGGTGCGATCCTCACCCAAAGTGTGTATGGTTGGTCTCCCATCTTTGCTGTCACAGAACTGCATAGAACTTGGGATGGGTTCTAAGGTATAGAGGTGCATGGAGGTATTCTTTCAAGAAGATTACATCAAAGAGCTTGGGGTGGTGCCAATCGGGCTGGGGATCCAACTTGCTAATCCAAGCTTCACTAATTTGGTGTTAACGAAGGCTGGTAGGAAGTTGTCCAAGGTCTATTGACCTCGAGTTTTCATATTAGGAGGAGATTTGTTCCAGAAATTCTTGATTTGGTTACTGGGAAGTGGCATTATTTCAAAATCATACCCATTATTGGAATTTGGCATGGATCTTGATATTCAAAATCAAATATTGTGTCCATTTTTGCTGATGGAAATAGAAGTAGTGTCAGAGGTGATGGCAGGGCATGAAGAGAATCTAGGGACATGGGGTAATAATATGGAAGATTGTTAGTTGTTGGATGGGAATCTGAGGGCAGGGACAGAAGAACTAATCCTCGGGGGTAGGATTAGCAAGGGGAGGGAAGAGGTTTGGTGTGAGGGGCTAGTAAGTTTGCGACTGTTGGGTTAGTTGAAAGTGGTGAGAGGCATGAGCAAAGAGAAAATGAAGGGAGTAGATATTTGGTTGACAATGAAGGGCGTAGATATTTGGCTGGAGCTAAGGGAAGGTTAAGAGGGTGGTAGCAGCAAGGGTAAGTGAGGTTATGAGATTGGCATAGAAAGTGGTTAAATATGGTAAGTTAGATGTGAGATAGGCCATGTCATCCTCTGACACTTCTTTTTATTGGTACGATGGGATCATCAGCTCTACAATTGAGGGATATTGGTTATGCCATGCCCTATAGATAATAGTGGTGCCTTGTGTAGCAATGGCAACAAAACCACCAATGACCCTGAGGGGAGGACTACCCATGAGGCATACATATGCGATGAAAGCATCCATCCTGAGTGCAATAATCCTAGCATGTGTGGACAAGAAGAATATATTTTTTTCATCTTCGGACAAGTCTTGGAAATTTTTGCACAAAATTTTTGCCCATATGGAATGTTCCCATTTGATGTTTGGATGAGTTGATATGAGCTTGAGTTGGAGTTGTTTCCATTGGATAAGCACTCGTGCTTTGAGGCAATCATCCTCTTGTGGTACACCATCATTGTGCACTATAGTAGGACTCCATTGTGGTTTCTTCCATCGATTTATTGTTTTACAATAGCAATTCGAGTTCAAGATTTGACATGGCTATCTTTTGGGATTCCATCTCATCCATTTTTTGTTTATACTTATAGTAGATGGATGTATATGCATCCTTAAGCTTTTTAGCTGCAAGGTGACATGTTCTTGTTGAGGAATGACTTCATTGGTATTGGCCCATTGGTCCAAGACTTGTGCTTGAGCCGTGCTTGCCTCTATAGTAGTCGCAATTCGGTCTTTTAATAATTGGCATTCTCTTGTAAGCTCCTCAATGCTGAAAGTGCATGTTGCCAAAGATTGTTGCATGTCGTCAAGCTTTTCCTAGAAATCTTGGAGCTCTTCTTCTTTTTGGATCAACTTCGGCAAGTTACTCTACTTTTTGAGCATGTGCTGAGGTTTATTGGTCATAGAAGGCCTGTAGGATTGCCATATCTTGAAGTGTTGTTGTCAGCTATATTTGGCTCTAGTAGAGGTTGGAAGTCACATCCTACACTACCTTCTCTTGAGCTTGGAGAGCTTGGCTCATGCGCACTTCTTCACCCTCTTTCTCATCTATTTGGGCCCGAAGTGTCATGAACTCTCTGGCGATTCCACGGAATTGGTCTTGGATGTCTGATACAGTTTGTCTTTCCAATTCTCATGGATGCTCCTCCTTGGCCAAGCTAGTGAATAGTTTAAACATTTGAAGCATTTGGTTGGCATGATGATGGAGGATGATAGATGGTGATGAGCATTAACCAAATTGTTAATACAATTGGTGCCCACGTAGCCATCTTGATGATTTTGTAGTACTTGCTGGGAGTTGCTCCAATGGTAAGTCAGCCACTTGGGTACAATAATCATATTTCTGATCTGGCACTAGATCTCCTTGCGGCTCATTGACTCGCATGATGTTGATGGGCGGTGCCAGTGCCAATGTAGCCTCAGGCTCTTGCTGCTACTATTGATGGAGATATATTGGTTGCAACTATGCGGTGAGCTGTAGCATCTCGTGGGGCGATTCCTGATTTCCTACCTCCATAATAGGCATTTCTTCCAAGGTATCCGCATTGGCCAATGCGATAGTGGGAGAAGGTGGTGACGGTTCCTATGTTGGTGATAAGGAAATATCTAGATCATCAATAGGTATTAGTGAGACTGGGGCAAGGTCATTTCTTTGTCTCCGTATCTCGTTTACTGATGATTGTGGCCAATAAGTGAGGAATCTTGCACTTTTGGCCAGATGAACCATCGAGTTTCTTTGTGAGGAATATGCCCAAATGCTGGATCCAGTCTTGATTTTAGCTGCCTACTGAGCAAAATGTGCAGAGTGGGAGGGATAAATTCTTGCTGCACTTGAACCCCAAGATTGTTGATAGGAATGTTGCTACTTCCTCGAGTCGAGGGTTGATGATTGTGCGAAGTAATATCCCGTCCCTATGGAACTTGGTGCCCTTGGCGAGGAGAGGTTGTATTTCAAGAAATTAGGCATCGTAGGCCTTGTGGGGTATTTTGCACCTTGAGTTGGGAGTGAGAAGGTCCTCTAAATCATTGTACTATAGAGTATCATATTTAGTTAGCTCTGATTTACAGTGATAGTGCTGTACTTGCCAACCTGTCCATCATTGGAGTGGTAAGAATGGAGAAACTCCCTAATGTATGTGGTCATTGTAGGATTATCGTCCAAGGATTGTAGGGCTCAAAGAAACTGCCAAGGACCCTTTTCTCTAAGAAATATTTTGCTTCATTTGAAAGTGCATAAGTCAATGGAGGTGGCCACACAAGCTTCAAGGACTAGGCCTCATCAATAGTCATGTATGCCAGTGGTGACTGGGGCAGCATTTGTACCTCTTCTGTCTCCATGTCATGCACAAAATCCTCATTGGAGCTATCACTTTGAACCAAAAATTCCTGTAATCATGTTGGTTGAGAGGAGGTAGATGGTTGTGAACTCTAGAGGGGGTCCCATGGTTGAGGCTGTGGGCTCTTTCTTCAAATCCTCTTTAGTGGTGGCGGCATTGTTTATGAACCAGCATCCATTTTTATAGGGTGTACCACTCATCATTTGAAAAAATAAAAATTTATAGGGTGTACCACTCAGCATTAGATTAGGTGGTGTGCAAGTATGATACTTGCTTAGTGTAGTGTGAGAGATGTGATTGTAGTACATGCTTTGAGAGTGTGGAACGAAAGTGTGTGGCACAATTATTGATGCAATCTGCTATGTGTCTAAGCAAAAGCGTGTGAGTGCATGTGACCTAATAACTAGGTAGGGACTAACTATACTTTTTTTTGGCTGGGATTTTGTAGGGCAGCTAGGATTCAGTCATCACTTCTAAGCCCTAGGTTGAAAATGGTTGATGCTACCTGTATGTGCAAAGATGTGCATATGTGAGTGAGTGCTCGATACAATCTAATACTAACTATGGAAGACTTGGGGCTCCCAAATATTCATTATTGTCGGGGATGGCTTGTGTGTTGATTTAGTAGTGCTTCAATTGGCTCCTGGTTATTTTTGTGTTGAATTGGACTCCATCTAATGTCTCTAGCAGCATAGCTCCAATGGGTTCATCGTTTTGACTCTATAAGGTCCTTGACCTAGATATTTCAGTTTGCCCTTGTGGACTTTCTTTTTCTGGAGTCTCATTATCAAGTGTCATCCACACATGTGGCTTAAACTTCTGAAACTTTTTATATTGGAAACTGTGGGGTAACTTTTCCACTGGCAAAGTATTCCAAAGTAATGGTTCATCTATTGTGCATACTCCTTCAAGTCCATCGGGGACCATTTAAGAGAAAATGTCTCAGATTTTGGGAGAGTTGGCTTGGTAAGATACAACTCTACAAGCCTGGTTTGGACTCATTCGAGCTATTGAAGTGGTCAGCCTTGGCTTTGCGATGATGTCTTCTTTCGATTTTCTTGCATCATCTTTTGTTATTATTCAACTTTGGAGTTTTGACTTTGAGAAGTTCAATAACCATTAGGGCATGGAGAATGGCTAAATCATTGTCAAAGAGATGGTCTTCTAACTGAGCATTTTTAGCCTTTAAGCTTCAAGGTCTTAAGGGAACTCTGAGTCCTTAGTGTCATTGATAGCTTCTTCAGGATCACTATTCCATTCAAGGTTAACCATAAAGAATGGCACTTTTGGATCTATTGGTTCTTCATGTATGAGTGGAGGTTTTACTTTCATGACCTTACCATCCATTTGAGAAAGATTGGATCTAGTGTATGATAGTTGTCAATGGTCACCAATGCTTGGATCCAATTGTTGACATTGCTTTGTGTATCTCTAGCTAAGGCACGTCGTTGCAGGAGGGTTGATTTTCTTGAGATCACAGTTGAAGAGGTTTCATCCAAGGCTCTAGGCACAATGGGTTTTATTGCTCCTGTCCCCAGATTGACTCTTATTGCCGTAACACGCTTTTGTGTTGTCAGTCTATCAATTCCCCAATCATGGAGGACTGATGCTTCACACAACTAAGGACGTCCAAGAAAGATTTTATAAGATTTCTTGGGGAGATCCAAGATTGTGAACTGAAGAGTAAAGTGGTCTCTTGCTACTAATGTTTCATAACTACTAATATTTTTCATGTCCTTGCGGATCTTCTTCCTTAGGCCTGCAATGAACCAGGCTATCAGGTACTTATCATCTGGACGTGGGTCACATTTTGCAATTAGACGTTTCATTTTTCCCAGGTACGCATGTGCATCTTCCCTTCGACCTCATTCGAGTGTGCTCGATTGGAGAGCAGGATTATCTTGAAGTCTTTTTGTTTGGAACCGCCTCTTGAATTCGGTTTGCACCCAGTCCCATGTGGCTCGTTCTTCCACTAGGAGGTCGAGGTACCATTCGGAGGCTTCATCAATTAAGGCCATGGGGAACCATGCGACCTTGGATTAATTTGATTGATCTCCTCTAGCTCGTCATGCGGCATCAAAATGTTGGAGGAATCGTGGTGGATTGCCCTGGCCATTGTATTTCGGAAGGTCAAATTTGCCCAGAGGTCCCCTGCCTTGATTGTTATTGGGTCGGCCATAATTGTTGCGAGCATTCAAGAAATTATCCCGATCTGCTTCTAGGTCAATGTCACCATCATTGCAATGGCGATCTGCCATGTTGTGGCTTTGAGGAGTCAAATGGATTAGATAAATTCCAAGGGGGGAATTTAGGGCAAAGGGTGGTCAGAGACATAGGCCGAAGCCTAGTTGCATGCAAAATTCTTGAGAGGTGGATCGGATACCTCCTCAACAAGTCCGGGTGTTGATGTATGTGTGTTAGGGGGGTTAGATATGTGTGAGTGTAATAGGGACCGTCATGTTGTAATTGTGCCTAGGATTGTCCCCTTGAGCGCAGGAATGTGAGATTATTCCTAGCCTTACGCAGGAGCTTTGCCACTACTCTACATACACATTATTTGCTACAAGTCCATGTTGGCACAAAGACAACAAAAATCTTACAAACTTAATACATTTATGGATGAACACTCTCATTTACTATCGCTAAATTATTAAGAGCAAAGTGAAATAATAATAATTAAACAAGAATTTCATAAACTTAATTGCCACCATGACAATTGAATACTATGAAAGAAAGAAAATAGAGCAAATATTAAATAAAAGTGTATACTATCATTACATAAAATATGTGTTACATCAAATGAGATCTAAATGTCATACAATTGATCATTAGGCTTTTAATAGATTGTTGATTTACTTGCTCTAAAGAATCAAGACAACCACTTCAGGTCCTACTTCCTCAAATAGTTCTGCCAGCTCATATTCTTCATTATTAAAGGCAGGTTGGGGCTCTCTAGATGCCATTTGTATTGTTGCATTGTCACTATTGTATTTTTCTCCAACTTCTTGATCAGCATCATGAAGATCGTTGATTGTAGAGACCCAATCCACAATGAATGTAGCTTGCAAAGGATCCTTCTCAACATTAATACAATTTCCATGCTTTTTAAAAGCACAAATAATGGTTGTTTCGATCCCAAGAAAGCAGTCAAAAACCCTTGCTTGCATTGTTAAACAAATACAAGAGGTTGTTGATTAAATGTTGTGGTTTCTAGGATTAAAACAATTTTGCATTTCTCTATTGTAGAGAAGTATCCAATGGAAATAATTTTGAATGCATATATCATCTTACGTCCTGGTACATGGTTTAGATTGGTCTTCACCCTACTAATCAAATCAATAAAGGAAAATTGTTACATTATATGATATTCAAAGATATGCATATTTTTTTAGTCATGCACGACACGGGGTGAGAAACAAGAAAATGTACATACCCAAACATGCAAGTGGTACTTGATGGGTATGATTCTTTGCATGGATCTTAAATTGGGTAAGCTTGAGGCCCTTGAAAAGTATCATACCTATCTGAGGATAAAAGCACCCCGATGCATGTATTTGATGCTCATGCATGGCACGTGGTGAGAAACAAGTAAAAATACATGTAATTCTTCTCATCCTCTAAGAAAATGGAGCCCATGACAAAAATAATAACAGTTCTTTGTCCGTAAACTCTAAAAACCATTTGTTGCGAGGGTACTCGTGGACCTTCTTGGGGGAACTGCTCTGCTGCCAATAACTTCTGATCAGTAGGCTGGTGGTTCGATGTTTAGGATCCCTCTTTGCTGGCCTCTAGAAACAAAGAGCTTCTTTTGAGCTATAGGTGAAGAAGATTTGGACTTTTCATCTTATCAAAATTTTTGGTTGATAAGATATCAAGGATTTAAAAATTATCTACATATTTTTTAAAAGATCCCATTAAAAAAGCAATGAATTTTTTGATTTCAAGATTTTTAAAATTGTCCCCAACCAAAAATTTATATAAAACTATTTTGTTTTTAAATGGATAGGTTTAAGTTTCACCACAATTTTAAAATTTAGTTAAAATCTAGCACTATGTTGAGGGAATCTTAAAAGTAGCAATGCGCAATAGTTTTCACTTAATATGCAATAGTGTTCATGTCGCTATAATATAGAAAGTTCCCTTATCTAGTTCTTTCACTATTAGGAATGAACTATTATATCTGAGCTAAATCTTTCACAAAAAACTTCCGAGTTTGAAATTATATAGCAAAACTAGATCTCCTTCTTGAAATACTTTGAAGTTGATTTTTTCGATTCACCCATGCTTTTCTTGTTTCTTGGAAGACTTGTATATTATCTTTGGTGAGAACACAATTCTCTTCCAATGGGTGTCGACTGGTTTGTCTAGAATTCTTTTTGTCTACAAGATAGATTTCATCATTATTTGCTTGATGATGTTGTAGGGTTCCTCTAATTATTGACTCTTATGTCTAGCAATTAATAAGGGCATAAGTGTTATACTCCATATGGTCTTGTCGAAACTTTAAAAAATACTAACATAGGAAACTAGTAGGTCTTGATTAGAGGTGATTTTATCGATGACTAGGTTAGGTCTAAAAAGTCGAGCCTTGGCTATGGGAGGTAAATTTAGAGAAGTGACTTCTCACAGGTTGATCCAATTTATCGAGCCTTCATATTAGGGTTTGGCTTTTGCTTTGTAGGCAATGCTCCCCCCCCCCCCCTGCCTAACACACACACACACACACACACGTGTTTAAAAGACAAAAAAAGAAAAACTATGTGCTTAATGTTGGTCTCATGATAAAGCTTTTAAAGCCAACCTAGTAGAGACACTTGATATTCCTAGCAATTTTATTAAACAAAAAGGATCGTGACATAAGCATTGAACAATCTAGCCATGACATAATAACAAATGTCTTCCTCAAGTTAAGTTATTGAAAAATTAAACATTATACTCCATTGTTTTAGATAAGTTCTACTCATATAGATAAGTAGCCACATCTTGCATTAAGAGTGTACTTCTTACCTTACTTGAGCATTGAATTGATAAAAAGTGTATAAAACTTTGCATCTCGAAGGCCAAGTTAATCCCAAGGAAGAAAGATTACAGTTTTTGGTCACATGTCTTGTACCTAGAAATACTAGAACTACGATAGACTTGAGATGGTTTCATTAGTAGTGTACATACTCCCACAAATAGAACGTAAGTGACCCAACTTTTTTACCCGTACTTTAGATAAGGGACATATAGCTAATCATAGGTATAACTGGCAACTTGAAGATGAAACAAGACTTAGGAAATTTTGCTATATGATCCATACGGAAGGTAGTACAAACATAATGCAAACAACCAGAATACTTGAATTAGGCAAAAAGCCTTGAGTGTTTAACTTTTTACCTCACAGAAAATAAGCCACTCCAAGTTAAAGATGTCCCTTGCTCTCTCTGTTTTCCTTTAGTCCGCACGGTTTTGCAATTTTCTCGTCTCGAGGAACAAAGCCCATCTTGCAGATATATAGATGAACCGGAACCTTAATTAGATGTCCACGAGAAGACATAGATCCGCTTCGTGATCTGCCGGGCAATCTACAGCTAATTATGCAACCTTGGTCTGCAGACCTCATGAGTTCTTTTGCAATCATCTCCACGAGAATGCTGCTAATCTTGAAAGAAAAAAAGCTTGTTCTAATGCTGCCGTTCAACCACAGCAAGGAACGAAATGAGTGGCGAAATGGGCTAGCTAGTGTCAAGGAGGGTCCTGTGGAATAGGTTGAGGGGCGGGAGATGTGGGAGGCCAAGATGGGGAAGGAGGAGTTGGAGGGTGCGAGGCTGGACGAGACGGGGGTCGAATTTGTGGCCGCTTGAGGGCTGGAACAGGCCCGTAATGCGCGAGAGGAGGTGTGATCGTCGGAGGCCTTCCAGGCGGTGCGTAATCCTCAAAATCGAACCAACCCTCCACGTGCTGCATCTGTTCCTTGGACAAGCCGCAGTCGTCGCAGATTATCCCGCCGTCCAGTTTTTGCTGGAATCCATCCGCCTGGGTGCAAAAACCAAACGAAGACGTGAATGCTCTATGTGCACTGTGCAGTAGTTGAAATTAACAGAAGAGTTTTCTCATGAAGACGAAGATCACAATCATGATGGAACGAACAGTTTTGAATTTTGGGCAAATCACTCTTGAGCAATCTATAGCTAGCGACCTAAACTCCGTAAGATAGAATCGGAGAGGAGAATATGACTGATTACCTGCACCTCGTAGTTGACAACAAAGCACCAGAGCAACAATCCTGCTAAAGTAAGCATGAAACACCAAGATGCTTCAAAATGGGGAACCGCGAGAGAGCCCAAGGTTGCCCAACTAGATCTCTAAATGGTGTTTGGCTCAGAGCTTATTTTATATCACTCAAACCTATTGAAACCAGGTGCAGTTGCGTATTGTGGATCACTGGATCTGACAGGTGATTCTTCAAGGCTGACGAAAAAGCCACAGGATTTAAATGAAGCGCATCGAGTTGACATTATTAATAGAAACTATCAAGTTCCACTGGCCAGTTGTGAACGGTGGCGATCTATGAATGGACGCTCGATGCCGATTTTCAACATGACGGGTGACGGGTCCAACTCCAATGGGGTCTGAACAGCTGTCAAACCTGCTCTGTATGTCGGAAACATTAAATGTTGACGTATTTCTTGACTCCACGCATCAATTGATTCCACGATTTCATCTGTTCAGGTGAATCAGGTCTGTTTCAACTTAAATAAGTTAACGCAATCGATTTGTCGCCAATGCCGATCAAGCTTTTAGGAATCAGAATTGACGTGGCCCGTGACCAGTCGCCTCCAGATTTCCAATCCATTCAAGTTTCATAGATCAACCATAAGCCTGCGTGACAAGATTTTCTATGAAAGTGTTACGTGAGTCGTGACCCATGTGTTCATGCTTGGATAAACGTAGGTAATGGCATTCTTTGTAGTGCTCCATCACCGTATCATGTGTGAATTTGAAACTTACTATTGAATCAACATGGAATCGCTGTTTTGCTGTAAAAGCAAACCGAGCGTACGAATCTCAGCAAAAAATGTTCGCTTGAAACAGGGCATTGAATTGCGACGCGCTAAAATGCGCAGCAGTTATTAGAATTCTCGAAAGGCCAGCTGGAGCGTTGAGTCCTGGCCGAAAAAACTTTAATGCGCCATATCAATCATCGCATGAGTCATGTGACATGTCTCTCATCATCCGCGATTTGAGTCTGCAAATTTGCAATTGAACTTGTGCGTTGATGGCAGTTACGACCTGTCGAGATCCTGCCACTCGTCACTGGTCGCAAATTCAGATTCCAGAAGTTCCCTTGGTGAACAGCCTAGCCTTAGGAAGGGTTCTACTTTTGCAAAGCTAATTCCAGATTATTGGAAATTTGGAAATTTTTCTTTTTTGCAATTGGTCCATTAGCTGTTGCAATTGCAGTTGGAGGCTCCATCGTCAAAGTGCTCTAATGCCTAGTCTTTCTTCCCTTGGAGTTGCCCTCACGTATTGTTTTCAAACTATGGCCTTTTAGTTGTGGATTTTATGTGGTTTGGGTTGCCTTTGATTAAATGCACCCCACTTGTGAAAACAAGATTGTTTCCTCTAGATATCCTCCACATTTTTAGAGTCTCTCTCTCTCTCTCTCTGTCTCTCATGGCTTTCAATTCATCATCTCCTCCCTCTATCGCTATATGGATCTTGGGCAGGCCTTCTGAATGATTTATTATCATTCACCTTGTTTTGCAACGATGATTTCTAGCCAAAGAGCTCAAGAGAACAAGGTGAATGACAAAATTAATTCATGAGGCCTGCCCAATGTGTTTTTGTAGAAGTTTGTGAAGGTACGGAGTAGTATTTGAATTTAATAAGATTTTTTTTTTTTTGGTGAACTTCTAAATCTATTGTTTTTGTTGTCATTTGATGGCATATTCGGAGATGTTAAAAGTGTTATTTGTGTTGTTTTGCGTTGTGGGAGTCAATTGTAACTTTGTTAAAGTGAGCTAAAGGTTTTTATATTATTTTGAAGATATTGAAATTTTAGAATCTGTGTTGTAATTTCCTTATGATTATATGTTTTTGTAGAGGAGGGAGTGGTTTGACTAATAAATAAAGTTTATCCCTTAGATCGTGCATTCATTGCTTTGGTTTGTCCAGATGTGGTCAATGGTTGTTCCACTAATAGTTGTTGGATTGTTAATTAATTGTGTGAAATTATTTTGGCCCATGAAACTTTCTAATTTTTTGTTTGAAGAGTTTGAATTGTTGAAGTTAATGTTGAAATCTCCTATGATTGTTGTATGTATGTTAGTATCGATGTTTTGTAGTTCTTCTTTTATGCATGAAATAAGTGTTGCAATTGTTGATGAAGGTGAGTTGTATACATTTATGATTGCAATTATGTTAGATTTGCTAGTTTTGAAAATTGTGAGATAGCATTCACAACCATTTTGGTTAGTGTAATGATGTTTGAGCAATTCAATGTTATTCTTGTAGCATGTAGCTATCCCCACTCCATTATTGTTATGTAAACATGTAAACGAAGGAAAATACACATTTACTTAGTTAAGTTCATGTAGTTCTTGCAGGCAAAGGATTGTAGCGCTCATTATGCTTTTATCATTGACAAGGTTTATCCAATGGGGTGCAAGTTTTCATGTGTTTAGAGATTGCAATGTGTCGTACCTGTGTCCTGATGATGAGAAATTCATTTTCTTTGGAACCCGTTGCATATGTAATTGGAGGCGCTACAATTCTTCCAACACGAGTTTGTCTATTTTGATGTATTTTGGTTTGATTGGCTTCACAAGGTAGAGATTGTCAGGGTCACGAATGCATGATAGAGCTGTGTATGCTAGCCCATATGATTTGATGAGGCAAGGATCAAATGCAAGGCTATCCATGGATAACCCTCGTGAACAATGGATTGTTCTAGCAGCTGCTGGTTGAATAGGAAATTGTGTTCTTCAGATTGTGTTCAAATAATTTTTGCCTATTTGAAATTCTTGTGTAATTGAATGAATGGGTGTCCATGTATTTGGAATGCCTTTGTCGTAAAGAGAGGAGTATTTGTAATGTGCTTGTCTTGCAGTGTTTGTGTTGCAGAATAAGATCCACAAGATTGAATCTATGTTTCTCTTGTTTGAATGTTTGAATACACCGTCAGCTCCATTGACCAAGCCATCAGAGATGTCGAGATTATCTAAACATATTTCAACGATCATTCCTAGTTTTAAGTGCAACATTTTGTGTAGTCCTACATAATTCCTCGGGTTAGGTGGGATAGCAATAGTCTTGCTACATGTTTTGTGTCTTTTATCTATTGATTCGAGGATATGAGCCTTTTGTTGTAGCAATTCGAAAACTTCTTTGTTGTGAATGTCTTTTGAAGTGTGGGTGTAGAACAAATGAGGAATGTTTTCTTTTTGTAGGGGTTGTCTACAATATTTGTTTTTAAGGAAGGAGATGTTAGCTAGTGTGTGATTTCCTGTTCTTATTCTGTTGAGCACAGCAAGGAATTCTTTGTTTGTTTGGTGCATTGGTGTTTTAAGTTTGTACAATAGAACATTCTCTTTCTAGAATAAAGCTTGCATTGATGTGTTCGTAGCGTGAGTCATAAAGAGCCACGAGTCTTTGGTTGGGCTAGCTTGGCAAAGGTCCCCACACAAGAGAATGTCAACACCTCCGAATGGTTGCAAGTGGTTGTGTTTGATTTCTTGCAAGTGCATGTTTGCCGCAACTAGGGTGTCGTGCCCAATAAGAGAGACTTCGTCGAATACAACTACTTGAAGGTCTTTGTATAGCTAAGAAAGTTCTTGTAGTTTTTCACTGGAGAGGCTTGTATAGTGGGATGCCATTAGTCAAAGGTGCAAGGTTGCATGAATAGTTGTGCCGCCTATGTTGAATGCTACTTTTCCCATGCATGCTAGCAAGAGGACTTTTGGCAAGTTGACATTTTCTATTTCCTTATGGGAGTAATATCGTAAGAGTGCCTGAACAATGGAATGTAGGGTGTAAGTTTTCCCTATGCCAGCCTTCCCGGTTAGGAAAAGGTAAAATGGTTTGGTTGGTGAGACTCTTTTGGAGGGCATAATATCGTCCACAATGAGACGTTGTTTGTCGTTTAGCAATCTAAAGTTATTGTAGTAGTCATTGTTAGACACAACACTATATGTTTGAAAATTTTGATTATGGTATTGGTTTTTGTGCGTTGTTTGGTTCATGTCAATTCCAATGTCGTATCCTTCATTGTTCTTAGTTGATTGGTGACTTGTTGATGTTTTTATGGCATTTGTAGTTGTTGAAGATCTTGTTGGAAATGTCGGAATAAGCTTGTTAAAATGTACCTTGTTTGGATCTATAATGTCCTTATATTGGAGATACAAGTCATGCCATGTAGTGTTTTGGTCATCAAGAACTAGCTCGATGTTGTGATATAGAAGGAATAAAAGACATAGCTCTTTGTAGTAGTTCTCGGGATCTTTTGTTTGGTTATAATTGTTGAACTGAATAATTTTTTGTTTTTTCCTTTTTCTTGCTGTGTTTCCTGTTATTGTTTAGCTGCTTGCAAATGTTGCAAGGCATATATCATGCAAATCTTCTTATCGCCATAAGTACTTTATGTTGATATCATCGAAAAAAATGTTAGTGCTTTTTGGTTGCATGTTTTGGAGTTGTTATCTATGCTTAAGCAATAATGTGCATTTCTCTGGTGGGTTTGTGTTAATGTATTGAAATTGTCTTGTTGTGTTGGAAAGTGGTAGCGATAGTGCTAGGTACACTACTTGTTGGAAACTTATATGTTGAGTATTCAAGATTGCATTTCCAAATTTTCTAATTCATTCGTTTAGTGTAGCACTTGAATTCATGCATTGTGACAAAGCTTGCTTAACTGCAGAAGTTGTTTCTTTGTCTACCATTGTCATGTAAGATGTGCAATAAGCTACAGCTCCATGAGGGTTTAATATGAATTGCACACCTGTATTTGCTCCCCATAACCTCGACATTGTAGGATTGAAGTTGTTGGTGGAAATGTCTATTGGCTCTCTTTTTAGGAAAAGGGTTCGTTGGGAAATAGATGCTTGCAATGTTAAGATATATTCTTCCTCTGTCATACCAAGAGTTTCTAAGAAAGTGTGGTCACTCAATGATGTGATGTTTTGTTCTAGAAGAGTAGAGGTTATTTGCTTAAATTATTTTTTTAGTGTGGGTAGTGACACATCATCTCCTAGTGGTGTTAAAATTCTAGTGCAATGCATTGGTGAACATGGAAATCCAAAACGGCATCTATTCTTCCTTTTGGAGCATGTCTTGAAGTGCTTATGAGTTTGAATGTCGTCTGTGGTAATGTATTTTTTGATAAAAGCTTCAACTTTAACCACATTAGAACCATGAAATGATTGAGCATTTTCCACCCATAGAAGGCCATGGTCATCCTTTTGCAGCAGTGCTTTCAATGCATGGAATCGGTGAACATAATATTGCATAGTGGTAATTGGATCAGAATGTACAAGTCTTTGTTGTTGCTCTCTTGCACTAGGTGGGTTTTGTAGGGCGCTCTTTGGCTTAAGTTTCTCTAGCGCCTCTATAAAAGGTTCCCACAATTTTCCTATTGCAGATAGTGTCACGAAGAAAGTTTGTGGTCCTAATTGTCTCAACATTGAGTGTAAAAGTTTTTCGATGTTTACATCAAGCAGGGCATCCTTTGCTTGTAGTGTTGTTCCTTTTGTTTGGGCTTTTTGCATGCGAACCCATGAGGATGAAAGAACTTGTTTTACTAATATTTTCATGGTTTTGAAGAAGCGATTCTGTATGCAAAATGCAAAACCATAGAAGAGTCTAGGAAAAGAAAGTTCTTCGCAAAATGTGTGTTTGAAGATACTTAATGGTGAGAAGCCTTCTGCAAGTGCAATACCGATGGTTTGATTCTCAAAGTCTACTACTTGTTGGCTTGTATATATTCCATGGACTAAAGTATCTGTGAGAAGCTCTTCTTCTTGTGCTTCTTGAAATGGCTCGTAATTACGAGTGTATATTTTGTTTAGTATTTGTATGGCTTTAATGTGTTCTTCCCAAAGATGATTTATAAGAACTTTGTTGTCTTCATATAATGGTGTTGATAGTAATTCTTTCAATGTAAGCATTGTATAAGTAGGCCTCACAACCGTGCTCATGTAATTATGCTTGTATGAAAGTTTATGCTTCAATTCAACTAGAACAATGTCAGTTTCACTCAAAAATCTAGGTAGCACTTGTTGCGCTCTGTCAACATCATCAAATACATTTACAACACTTCCATGAAGTCCATATTGTCCTTCATATGTTAATTCATGGATTTGTGCAAATGGAATTCTAATTGAAATCAATCGTGCTTCAATGTTGTTGAGGGCACTAGTAAATTTTGTTGTGGTAGACATACACATGTTCATAGAGTAGAACAAAGGCATTTTTTGTTTCTTTACATCTTTGTAACAATTCATACATGCAATGTCCACCCCATTCGATAATAGAGGAATACCCCCATTTCAATGGTAAGCTTCTTCACCTTCATATAAAACTTCAACGAACGGCAACATATGCATGGATAAGTAGGAGTGTCGGAAAATTTTTTCATGTATTGTTTTTCAAAGAACATACTTTTTCTTTCTCTTTTTTGACCATGACGTTCATCTTCAATTGAAATTTCTTGCATTTGTGGAGTTGTGGCCGAAGAAGGGTTTGGCTTTAGAATAATTTTGCATAGTTTGTAGACTTTGTTTAGTAATTGCTCTTGTTGTATGATGATTTTCCAAGGAGGCGTTTTCATATAAGGCTGCTATGTCCTTTGCTGCTAGATTGGGATTTTTTGCTACTAGGTCATGTAGGATTAAATCATTCTCTTTTGACCAAACTTTATAGGAAAGTTTCCCTTCTAAGTGAATTAATGGGCTCACTGTGCAAACATTATTAGATTCATCTACCATCAAAATGAATGTAGAGTTCTTATTGGTTTTCCCTATGTTGATTTTCTTGGAAAGTTTACATCCATCATAGTAGAGGATTGTGAAAGTTGGCCCAAACATCAGGTGGAAGCATTGCATGATGTCTATAGTGAGTGCACGAGAAGCTCCTGGAGCTTTTGAAGTGCCTCCAATGTTAAAAAGTAGTCCTTGTTAATTGAACAAAACATATGCCAGTGTTCATTGTGGACCCATATTGAAGTAATGCTCTCAAAAATACTTTGCAAAATTTGTTGGTATGTAAGAGAAGCAAAAAAATACTGCAAGCAAACTCAAAATTTTGAGCTATTGATAGTTGTTTTTCTTTTAAGAGAAGATTTGTCAATGAGACAATTCTTGAAAATTTTATGAGGAAAATTGAAATGACTTCATTGTCTAAATATTCAAGAACATAAAGTGAAAGGACATACTTTCAAAAAAAGGCTATCATGCATCAGCCTCAAATGCAATTACAAATCCAAAGCTATTGATGGTAAAGCTTCCGCTAGCTTTAGTTGCTTTGAGCTTGCCTCTAGCCAACATCAAATGTTCTTCATACAATTGCACGAATGGGGAAGGCAAATGAAGAACAATATTAACATATGGTCCTCTAATGTGTACTGGAACTTGGACACCACCATGTTGTCCAATATCACCAGTGAGTCAAGGGACTAGCTCAATAGTTTGAGGGATTTTGCAGGAGTAGCAATATGGTTCCAAAGGGTCTCTATTGACACATCCACCTCCACATGCTTCACAAATGTGCTCGATCAAGTCTGCATTCACATTGGTAAAGTGGAGAACCCCAAATACCTGCTGCAATTACAACCGAACTTTTTAGTATTGTGCACATTCAAAGAAGAATGGATTGAAACAAGGCAATACAAGTACCTTAGTCCTGTAATGCAAGCGTGATACTTGGCTTACAAAAGCAGCTTTCAAATCATCTTTTATTAGACCATCGAGAACTTCAGCTAGGATTGCAAAGTCAACACACAAATTGCACCCTTTGCCTTCAAGAACAAAACGTTCTTCAAGGTGTACATTACAACACCTTCTTCATTGAACCCTTGAATGAGCTAGGTCAGAGTTGGCTTCCTCTCAGTCACAAAATTTAAGTGTGCAATTAAAACATACTGTGGCTGAAATGTGAAGAGAAGAGGAAACATGAAGTTTCAAAGAAGAAACAATGGTTGTTCTTACTACGGCTCTGTCTTCATTTCGGGTGCCATCAGTAACAACAATGATTTGATCATTTGAGCCATCCTCGCTAGCCACTTTGATTATAACAATGCCAATTGTTCCCATTACATTGGAAACATTCCATTTGTTGAAGTTCACCATCTCAGTCACCCAAGGAACATATGTGCATAGTGAATGATCTGGTAGTAAGCGAAGGTTCCCATCAAAGGGTTCTCCTTTAATAATACATGTGGTGGCATCAAGAAGCAAGAAAAATTTTGATGTTCCACCTTCACTAGCTCCCCTTGATACAACACTCGCACCCTCTATTCTATAAAACTCCCCCACTTCTAGGAAGGTCACAAATTGGTAAATGTAACTAGATGGTACTAGTAGCAACGTCACAGTGTGTGAACAAATCTTGTCTGTTAGGTCTCCTTTCAAAAACACATGGTACTTTGGATTTATCACTTTGTAAGTACCATACTTACAAATCTATTTACCCTCAAACACAAATTTATGAGGCACACAATCATACAATTGAGTGATACTTAAGGAGACCAAAGCATTCCCCCCACCCACAAAATTTTCTTTTGATGGAATTATAGCTTTGGAAATAGCAGTGTTGTGTGGAGAGGGCATGAGTTTGCTAATTGCATCACATCCCATGTAGGAATTGACCTCATCGTTCTCTTCTTTGCATACAAGTTGTTTGCTTGTTGCTGTGATACAAATATGATGGAAAATAAGCACCTTGACTATAAGCCCATGTTACATAGTTTTCCATGTGAAATAGTATTAAACTTATAATATTTTGCATTGCAATGAAATCACCATGGTTTGTAGAGGAATTGAAATATTAATTTTTAAGAAAATATCATTTACAAATTAATATGACAATACATATTTACATTCTTTTGAACTAGCTCATTCAATGACACTAAAGTTGTACTCAAAAACAAACTTGCATGCTATGTAGAAATGAAAAGAGTTACAACATTAGAATGAAATTTTCAACTTAATCGGAGTCAATGTTAATAACATCATTGACTTCAATTGTAGGTTTAGGTTTGTTATCCTCCAAATGTTTTTTGGTTTTTACTCTAGAAGAATGTTTCACTGTAGAAGTGATCGTCGATCTAAAACTAATGTACTCTGGGTAGTCTCGTAAAAGGTTCCTTGCTGGCAACAAAAACAACCAATGAAACTAGTCAAAGCTTTCACAAGCAAGTAAAGGTAGAAAATTGTAGGACTACGAATGTACCTTGGGCATATGCCACTTCGGCAACCTCTTGGAAGACTCCTTTCAAGGAACATCGAGGGGTCTTCTTGATAGGAGAATGTTTCAACAAATTCTCCTTAGGTGGTTTGCTTGCAGAAGCTAAAACTGAGGGTATTGACTTTGGGGTTGGTGGGGAAGCACTCTTGTCCATATAACGGTCGGGCAGCCTTCACACAAGATTTGTGAAGAATATGTCAGCACTTTCAAATGTTGTCATGCCACATTGAGTCCCTAAAATATACTAAAATAGAAAGGGAAACAAAGGACATTTCCAATGTTAAGCATATTGGAAGGACCGAAAATGACAAAAGTGAATTTACAGTATCAAAAAATGGAATGCTAATGACATAAGCTGCATGCAAAGTTATCCAACATTGTTCAACAGTCGTGTCAAGTGATAGTAGAGCTAAACTTCTAATGGCACTATGCAAAAGAAGAAGACTAAGGTAATGCACGTCATCTGAAAGTGGAGGCTGTATGTGCTTCGCTAAAGATTTAAAAAAAATGAAAGCCAAAGCAAATACATTTTAGACCCTAGGGCCGAAGTGGCATATGCCCAAGATACATTCGTAGTCCTACAATTTTCTACCTTTACTTGCTTGTGAAAGTTTTGATTAGTTTCATTGGTTGTTTTTGTTGCCAGCAAGGAAACTTTTACGAGACTACCCAGAGTACATTAGTTTTAGATCCATGATCACTTCTATAGTGAAACATTCTTCTAGAGTAAAAACCAAAAAACATTGGTTTGTAAAGGAATTGAAATATTAAATTGTAAGAAAACATTGTAAGAAAACATCATTTACAAATTAATATGACAATACATATTCACATTCTTTTGAACTAGCTCATTCAATAACACTAAAGTTGTACTCAAAAACAAACTTGCATGCAAAGAAGAGAATGATGAGGTCAATTCCTACATGGGATGTGATGCAATTAGCAAGCTCATGCCCTCTCCACACAACGCTTCTATTTGCAAAGCTATAATTCCATCAAAAGAAAATTTTGTGGGTGGGGCGAATGCTTTGGTCTCCTTAAGTATCACTCAATTGTATGATTGTGTGCCTCATAGATTTGTGTTTGACGGTAAATAGATTTGTAAGTATGGTACTTACAAAGTGATAAATCCAAAGTACCCTGTGTTTTTGAAAGGAGACCTAACAAAAAAGATTTGTTCACACACTGTGACGTTGCTACTAGTACCATCTAGTTACATTCACCAATTTGTGGACTTCCTAGAAGTGGGGGAGTTTTATAGAATAGAGGGTGCGAGTGTTGTATCAAGGGGAGCTAGTGAAGGTGGAACATCGAAATTTTTCTTGCTTCTGGATGCCACCACATGTATCATTAAAGGAGAACCCTTTGATGGGAACCTTCGCTTACTACCAGATCATTCACTATGCACATATGTTCCTTGGGCGACTGAGATGGTGAACTTCAACAAATGGAATGTTTCCAATGTAATGGGAATAATTTTGAAACTTCATGTGTCCTCTTCTCTTCACATTTCACCCATAGTATGTTTCAATTGCACAGTTAAATCTCGTGACTAAGAGGAAGCCGGACCCAGCTCATTCAAGGGTTCAATGAAGAAGGTGTTGTAATGTACACCTTGAAGAACATTTTGTTCTTGTGTTTGACTTGACAATCCTAGCTGAAGTTCCCGATGGTCTAATAAAAGACGATTTGAAAGCTACTTTTGTAAGCCAAGTATCACGCTTGCATTACGAGACTAAGGTACTTGTCTTGCCTTGTTTCAATCCATTCTTCTTTGAATGTGCACAATACTAAAAAGTTTGCTTGTGATTGCAGCAGGTATTTGGGGTTCTCCACTTTACCAATGTGAATGCAGACTTGATCGAGAACATTTGCGAAGCATGTGGAGGTGGACGTGTCAGTTTAGACCCTTTGCGACCATATTGCTACTCTTGCAAAATCCCTCAAACTATTGAGCTAGTCCCTTGTCTCACTGGTGATATTTTACAACATGGTGGTGTCCAAGTTCCAGTACACATTAGAGGACCATATGTTGATATTGTTCTTCATTTGCCTTCCCCATTCGTGCAATTGTATGAAGAACATTTGATGTTGGCTAGAGGCAAGCTCAAAGCAACTAACGCTAGTGGAAGCTTTACCATCAATAGCTTTGGGTTTGTAATTGCATTTGAGGCTGATGCATGATAGCCTTTTTTGCAAGTATGTCCTTTCACTTTATGTTCTTGAATATTCAGACAATGAAGTCATTTCACTTTTCCTCACAAAATTTGCAAGAATTGCCTCATTAACAAATCTTCTCTTGAAAGAAAAACAACTATCAATAGACAAAAGTTTCACCCTAGAAAATCCCATGAATTCAAATATTTTAGTTTGCTTGCAGTATTTTTTTGCTTCTCTTACATACCAACAAATTTTGCAAAGTATTTTTTAGAGCATTACTTCAGTATGGGTCCATAATAAACACTCCATGGCATATGTTTTGTTCAATTAGCAAGGACTACTTTCTAACATTAGAGGCACTTCAAAAGCTCACTCTAAACTCAAGAGCTTCTCGTGCACTCACTATATACATCGTGCAATGCTTCCACTTGATGTTTGGGCCAACTTTCACAATCCTCTACTATGATGGATGTAAAATTTCCAAGAAAATCAACATAGGGAAAACCAATAAGAACTCTACATTCATTTTGATGGTAGATGAATCTAATAATGTTTGCACAGTGAGCCCATTAATTCACTTAGAAGGGAAATGTCCCTATAAAGTAAGGTCAAAAGATAATGATTTAATCCTACATGACCTAGTAGCAAAAAATCCCAATCTAGCAGCAAAGGACATAGCAGCCTTATATGAAAACACTTCCTTGGAAAATCATCATACAACAAGAGCAATTACTAAACAAAGTCTACAAACTACGCAAAATTATTCTACAGCCAAACCATTCTTTGGCCACAACTCCACAAATGTAAGAAATTTCAATTGAAGATGAACGTCATGGTCAAAAGAGAAAAAGAAAAAGTATGTTCTTTGAAAAACAATACATGAAAAAATTGTCTAACACTCCTACTTATCCATGCGTATATTGTTGTTCGTTGAAGTTTCATATGAAGATGAATAAGCTTACCATTGAAATGGGGGTATTCCTCTACTATCGAACGGGTTGGACATTGCAAAAATTCAACCACCAAACAAAGCAATAGAATTGTTACAAAGATGTAAAGAAACAAAAAATGCCTTTGTTCTGCTCTACGACATGCGTATGTCTACCACACCAAAATTTACTAGTGCCCTCAATGACATTGAAGCACGATTGATTTCAATTAGAATTCCATTTGCACAAATCCATGAATTAACATATGTGGACAATATGGACTTCATGGAAGTGTTGTAAATGTATTTGATGATGTAGACAGAGTGCAACAAGTCCTACCTAGATTTTTGAGTGAAAATGACATTGTTCTAGTTGAATTGAAGCATAAACTTTCATACAAGCACAATTACATGAGCGGGGTTGTCAGGCCTACTTATATAATGCTTGCATTGAAAGAATTACTATCAACACCATAATATGAAGACAATAAAGTTCTTATAAATCATCTTTGGGAAGAACACATTAAAGCCATACGAATACTAAACAAAACATACGATCGTAATTATGAACCATTTCAAAATGCACAAGAAGAAGAGCTTCTCATAGATACTTTGGTCCATGGAATACATACAAGCCACATATAGTTTGGTTTGAGACCCACATATAGGGTTCACCTATTCTTTTGTACTTAGAGTTCTTTTGGCTTTCACAACTAAGAAGAGGAAAACTATTTTTAAACTCCACCTTTGTGTATATTCCCCCATTGTGTATGTGAGAAAGCTGCAAGTGAGACTCCTTCCTTCTCTCCCACTCTATTCACTTGGTATCAGAGCTCGATTCGTGGTAAGGAGCTCAAGAAAGAAAACCAAGTTCGCGGTGTCCTAGTAAGAGGATCAATGTTGCTTTCCTTTTTTTTCGAGTTTGGGAGCAAATCTCTGCAGGTAGCACAGCCGGAAAGTGCAAGAGTGCACTGTCTCAGATTGGGACGCCCTTCGTGGTGTGGCGAGAGGGTAGTATATGTTAGATATCAATGCTCCACTCTCGTGTAACTATGCGAGAACCAACTTACTCTACTTGTAAGCCCCCCATATGAGGAGAAGGCATTTGAGTAGCTCGGTTATCTGATAGGTCCTGGTTTTTGGACACCAGATGGGGGCCATGTGTGGCCTCATGGCTGGACAGCTTCAGATAGAGTTGGCACACCACTAACTAGGCTACATGCAAGTGCAGAAAGGCATCCCATGACTGACCGCATTGAGGGTAGATGGAGCGTTTCTCGAGGCAGCCCACTCTTGGGTTGCGGGGCCCGTTTAGAGCCCCAGATGATCCTGCATGGCTCTAGGCCAAATGGTAACCGTAGGTCAATTGCTCTATTTTGGACACCGGTTCTATCGTGTGGTCGGTGGCCTATTTCGAGACCGACCCGCAGTCGACCATTTTGGGTGGATTGGGTCAGTCACCCAATTGGGTCTAACCGACTACGATTGGTGGCTATATAAGAGCAAGCCCATGAAGTCCATTTCATCACAGGCTATAGCAACCGTGATTCCTTAGCATCCAGCCTTTATCTTCAACTGTTTCCAGCTCACCATCGAAGCTTCTTTCTAAGCAGCGCACGGCTAGGAGGTAGCGCCATCTATTGTATCAGTTTTACAGTAATCAAAATTTTGATTCTCCATACTATCTGTTTTCTCTCTTGCATATGAGATCCTATTATCTGTTGAGCATAGATGTTGTATTGTTTTCTTACATGGTATTAGAGCCTGGACTCTAGCAAGAAGATTTGGTAGTGTGTTTCTGTTTGCGAGTAGATTGTGAGAGATGGCCCAACTCGCAAGACTGCGAATCCCACCGTTTGGCAAAAGCAGAAAGTTGGATGGTACTAACTATACACTCTGGAAGTTCAAGATGAAGACCATCCTAAGCGCATATGAGCTTTGGGATACTGCTATTGGGGTGGACCTGAAACCAGTTTCGAGACCGACGAATCCGGCCAATGTAGCACAAAGATAGTACCAACTGCGGATGAGATTCTCACGTGGACAAGAAGAAATGCAGATGCGATGTGTTCTATTATTTGTAGTGTAAGTGACTCTGTCATGGTGTTAATTCAACATGTCACCACAGCGGAGGAGGCATGGATGGTCTTGAAAAATTAGTACAAGACCACAAATCAGACATGGATTCAGAATCTGGAGACTCAACTCGCGAACGAGAAACTGCCTAAGTCTGAAACGGTAGAGAAGTTCATCACCAGGGTGAATATCTACGCGATCAGATGACTGCGATTGGCATCACCATCACCAGTGAGAATCTAGCATGGAGGTGCATACGGATTCTCACACCAAAGTACGATGGTCTTGTTACAGCATTGAATACACCCCTCAACTTTGAGGATTTCAGTGCAATGCTTCTGGAGGAGAGATGCATCAAAAGATGAGGACTGGAGATGATTCGGCTTTCTACACTGGATCAAAGAAAGGTAAGGGTAAGGACTCTGGTAACCCATCTTCTTCTGATGATAAAAAGAGAAAGAAGAAGATCAAGTGCTTCTATTGCAACAAGGTAGGGCACAACCAGAATGAGTGCTGGAAGAAGATTGCAAATGAGAAGAACGGAGTAACGAAAGAGTCCAGCAATATTAGATTCAGTCATCCTTAATAGATTGTCAATAGCGCTGATCATCAAAGAAAGCCCCGAACTACAAAGTCTTCCACCATTAGAACGGCTCTCAGACCAAAAGTAGAAGGTTGTACGTGCTTTGTTTAAGATTATGAAAAAAATGAAAGACAAAGCAAATATATTTTACACCCCAGACTGGCCGAGTCCTCTATTTTGATGAAGATTGTATCACAACAGAGAAAGCCACGAACTATGAAGTCTTCCACCATTGGAACAGCTCTTAGACCAAAAGTAGCGTCACGAAACAAAGACAACAAACGCAACATAGAGACATGGATGATGTAAATCCTCAAAAAATGAAAGTTGTACGCAGAAGGCATGCATATGAGATAGGTAGTATGTTCATCCCTCTCACGATGCAGAGATGATAGAAGGCATGACAATGGCACAAGAAAATCTACTAAAGCAAAGATATAGACAAGAGACAATAATTGTTTTACTAAGCCCAATCTTTGCATGTAACGAAATACAAATAATGAATGAACAAAGAGCTATGCATCAGGTAGTGCACAGTATACCATCACCATCACCACCATCTACGTCTTTCTTGAAAGCGTTGTCTGCATGCTCCAAACAAACTTCCTTCTCAGAGGTCGGTGTCACAACTGAGCGCAGTATCTATGGGCATACTTTAGAGAGTCCTGCCACAAAACAACTAAAATGAGAAAGACAAGTGCATGAAAAGGTAAATCGAAAGGTCTACAGGGAAGGAAGTAAAGAAGGAAAATATCTACAGAAGAGAAGATGAAGCGAAAAACAAGTCACCCTTCACGAAAGCACCGTTGCTCGTATCCATGAAGTCATTTGAGGCATCCATCACTGCTTACTCTCGCACTCAAATTAGATTTCGGAGTTGTGGGAAAATCCCTCACGAACTTAACGTTTTATAGCAGAAGCAGGTGCATGTGAAACAGGTTGACAGTGCCTTTGAATGAATATCAAATCACGCGGAAACTTTGACTCAGATGCCTTAACTTGCATGCGCCATACCTTGTTGAAATTATTATTGCCCAATCATTATGATGGCTAATCTCTGCTACATGCAGACACCTTCACATAAGGGAGGAACACTGCAGATGCCCTCAACTAATTTCTCTTTCATTACAACTCGTATTCAACACGAGCGCTGCAAGCTAGTAGCGAATAGTTAATCTCTACCTGCATGCAAATGACTTCCCATAAGGGAGGAACGGTGCAGATGCCCTCACCTTATTCCTCTTTCATTACACCTCTTATTCAACACCAGAGCTGCAAGCTAGTAGCCAACGGTTGCACCTCCAATTCAAGAGCAGTGCCGTAATAGATTCATATTCCTCCATCGTCTTCAATAAGCACTACCACAAAAAGGAATGACGCAGAATGAGATCCATAAATACAAGTGGACCAACCAATTAGGGAAAGACACGTAAATAAAGAATTAGTTATTTACAAATAAACCTATTTTTTGCTTTACGAAATCTAAATCATTTCTAAGGCTACCCCCATGGGGCAGGCCAAAAAAGAGCTCAAGAGAAAACCAAATTATCTTGCTGCTGCCACATCCAATTTGCAAGCTATGGAGTTTGCAAGTCTGGCTATAACTAGCAGGTTGCGACACATGATCAGCCTTGTTGACAATCTATTAAGGATGAACGAATCTAATAAGGATGGCCGGCCATGTTATTTGTTGAATGCCTCAGTTCCAAACGGTACGTGATTGAGCAGGAGATTGAAGAAGAAGCCCACTTTTTCTTCAATTATGATTTCTTATGGCTCCTTTTTCTTTTTTCCTAGAATCTTTGTGCAAATTACAAAGCCCATCCACTTTAAAGATATTTGCAATTTGTGAGCACTTTCGAAAACGGCAAAGAGTTTCAACAAAGGCACATACCCAATAATACCTTCTTCTCCATGTCCGATTGAGTAGTCCATTTCTCGATCAAGGTGACTACTCGATTTAACATAGGCTTCTCCTCCTATAATACCTTCTTCAATTTCAAGGGAAGTTCTCGAGCAATCCGGAGAGCCACTCATGATATACAAATTCAACATCAACTGCTTGGTTGCAAAGGAACCGACTTGTGCGATATTCTTTTCTTTTGAGATGTCGGCTCTCCTATTGAGAGCTTGAGAAAAGCCCACTTTTTGGGCACTTCTAGAGCCATCACGTCTTTATGTTTGTAGGAAAGGTACAACTTCATACTTAAAGGGATCAGGCTCTGTGACATTCTTTTCTATTGAAATTCCAATTTCTCTACTGGGACCTTACATAAAACCCACTTTTTGGGCACTTCTAGAGCGACCACCACTTTATGTATCAGGAAGGGGGTGGAACATCATGTTTGTCTAACCTCTCCATAGAGGCACACTCGACATATGATAAATAGAGCCTCATAATAGCTTAGTGCATAGAGTGTTCCATGAGGTGAAGGTGGATGAAGTAGAAAGAAGGAACTGATATGACTGTGACACCAATCAGGGGACACAAATTTTCATCTCATAATTTTGAGTGAAAAGGTTACAAAGTTTAAATTTCATTGCATGATAAAGTAAAACACTCTATAGAAAAAGATTTTAGGGGGGGAGAGAGAGAGAGAGAGAGAGAGAGAGAGAGAGAGAGAGAGAGATTGTGTTTAAGAGACAACATGAATCTAGGATTTGAATTAAGCCAAAGGAAAATTGATTCTTTATATATAATGTGTGACACAGGGTCATTCCACCATTGCTAGCAACCTATTTCATTGCCTACTCCTACTAGTACTTTTTCTCATCCATTTTTACTAGGGAGTATGCAGATATGTAGATCAACCTTTAAAAACATTCATAGCTTGGTGGAATGCAAGGTAGCACGTGTACGAAAGAGAACAAGGTGTTTTAGGAGTCCACATCTAATTGGGCCTATTGGACATATGGACATATCATGGACGAAATCTATTTTCTTTGAAGCAAAATTGATACCCACAATAGGAAAATTGTAAAAGTGATGCAAAATTGTTGCCCACAACAAGAAATCGCACTTGATGAGTAATTACACAAGATTTGAAGTTTTCACACCATACAAGGAGGAGATGTTAGAGAGCAATGAACGGTTTGCTAGCTATATCCATTTTGGTAGATTGTGGAAGAATTCTCTTTAGTAATATCAAGATACCCAAAAAAGTGAGAATGGGAGTATGTAGTGTATGTACAAACCTCAAAAGGCGATGACAAATGGCAAAAAACTCAATGAATGAGGTATCAAGGTCTTTTAAATATAAAATTTGATTCTCTAAATGATTTTGGGTGTGTATAATACTTTTATGTGTTTTGAGATGCATATGAAATCGATAGTGCCCTTAAGTTAGCAAAGCATAGAAGAAAGTGCTTGATAAGTATCATGGGCTCTTTATGGATAATATGGATCAAAAGAACACTTGAAACCATCTCCAAATGGATGCAACCTCTTTGTACCAAATTTTCCTCTATTATAGCCATGTCCAACCCCTAAAAAGCATACCATAGCTTTGTATGCCTATTATGGACGTTTTGTAATATCTAGTGCCATGTCATCACACTATTCCCATGCTCGATTTTCTACATAAATATGCTCCGCCTTACCTATAACATCTTGCTAGCCATTCTGTACTAGATCTATCCTTTAGGACAGTCTCCACCTATAGGTACTCCTTTGAGCCTATTGCCCACATGGTAGCTCTTGTGCTCATGTGCTACCCATGTTCATTTTTTGTTCTATGTATGCTGCCCACATGGCAACCAAAGTGTTGCCCATGTGACAGCCACATCACCACTTGGATCACCCTCGCCCCCCTATAGATGGGAGATGACCATACAAACTCCAATAATCTCTCTATGCATTGTGAGTTTAATTGGCCTAACTTCTACATAGAGAATTGCCATGTATGTAGCATCCTTTCTTTGTATTACCTCTCCATGTCTTGGAACAATTCATCCCATTTGGTGATAGGAGTCCAGAATAATTTCTTGACCCTATTTTGGATTGAGCCCCACCATTGCAAAGCTCCTTAGTGAACATGATCATGGCCAGATAAAGGTTGTTAGGACTAAAACTAGAGGATAACAAAAAAGCGAGCAACAAAATTTGAGGGAGTCGAAAAAAGCGAGCAATACAAAACAATAAAAGGTTTATAAATTCCCTAATTGAGTAGGAAAAAAATATAATTTATTCAAAAGTCCATATGTTTTCTCAATGCTAGAAGGTTAAATATGCATATAACTTCAAAGCCACTAACACTAATTTCACATCCACCCTCAGAGAGCTGGTATGTTTCATTGCCAAGTCGTCATTAGTGCAAACCCTATCACAAACAAGCTCTCTCTTTCCACCATAGTAATTGAGATCATCAATACAACCTTCCACACGTGTGGAATTTCCAAGGACTCCTTGAATAGATTAGTCTACATTCCATGCATATGTAAATGCTTAGCCTTTTTAACTCTATTCACTCTTGTAACAAAACCCATGTTTCTTTGTTACTGCAAAAACATCCCTCCTCAATGATTCACTTTTACATCCCACTAATCCAACCAATGTAATAAATTACACACAAATTCATATTTTGGTGCATGAAATTTTACTAGATGGTGCAAAAAGGCATGATAATCATGTAAATCATGCCTCACCATTTGATTTGATATGTAACATGAACCCATTTCGACTTGTAAATCAAAAGATACAAAGATGTAAAAATATCATTTTGGGGCCAAAATTGGGAGCGCGTTAACAAGCTCCCTGCTGTTTGGCCCAAAAGATGAGTTTTTAACGTCCCTGCATCTTTTGATTGTCAAATTGAAATGGGATCATGTTACATATTAAATCAATTGATAAGGCATGATTTAGATGAATATCATGCCTTTTTGTACCATCTAAAAAATTTGTGTGCATCAAAATGAATTTTTTGCCGATTTGCTATACCAAATTTAAAGCAAGGTTTCCCATAATAGAGAGCGAGAAAACATTGTCTATTTTGGCCCAAAAAAAAGGCAAATTTTAACATCCTTTACCTTTTAATTGTTCTCAGGGTCCCTCTTTATAAACCATAAAGTATGTGCGAGCAACATATGTTAAGAACTACCCCTATTCTTGCATTTTTACATTTATCTCATGTTAACGGTTAAACCCCTATATGTGTTTACATTTTCAATCTTAATATTGTGACACCCCTTTATAAATCTACATATATAAGTTAAATTAAGTTGTTGTTTTATATATCCCCTCATGCACATAAATGGCATGTAAGTTCCCCCATTAAAAATATATCCCTCAATGCACTAAAGTGCTATGTTACATATTTATGCGTGACCCTCCCAAGTAATTACCAAACCCAAATGGGGCCACATTAAAATAGTTCTTAACTTTGGAATACTCAATTTCAAGAATGTGAAACATAAGCCCCCTTTTGAATACTTTCTACTTTAAGTAATTATTTTGTGGGACACTTATATTCTTTCTCTGCTTGCTTGATTTTCCTAGCACTTCAACAAATTCTCACTCACTTTTTTAAGCATGCTCACTTTTTCCCGCTCGCTCTAGAGTGTAAGATTCTTGACCCTTCATTCTAACTTCTCAGGGTTGAGAGTGCCATCAAAGGCTTGCAAATCTAGGGCTATATCCTCTTTGAATAATTTAGCTAATTGCAAGCCTAAGCTTCCTTGAGAGGGTAGAACTACTTCAAGAGGATTGCCTAAGGTATGAGGATGTGGGGCCACAAAGTGGGCTCCATGATTGGGATTTGTGTTAGCCAGCCCTGATCCCTTTAAAAGCTTCAATAACTTGAGCTATGCTTTGGGCAAGTTGTTGAGGCACTTTTAAACTTGGATATTTGCCTTTGGAGGATTGTGTATCCATGTTGAAGTTACAAGGGGATCATAAAAGAACCTTTAGCTAGGTAACCAATCCTTAGGGATTACATATATATGTAATCACTTGCACCCTTTTTCATAATTTATGTTTGTGAACATCCTTTCCAAAAAATGATGCAAGAGCAAAAACCTTTCCAATCAAAAAATATGGGAAACCAACAACTTACCGTCAATAGGGATGAATTTACCAACGGTAAATTATGCTTTACCTCCGATAGCGGAAATAAAATTGGTAAAAAAACATATTATCAATATATTATTGGTACTTGCAGTACACAACCCTCTACCATCAGTATAGTTATTTTTGTACCTAAACCGATATCAATATATCCATTAGCACTAGAATGGGTTGTTGTCACACCTACATAAGGACCCTAGCAGTTCTTTTTTCACTGCTTTGGACTTGACATGTAATTTTCCTCTCTTCTTCTAAACCTTGGCCAAGGGAATGGTTCCTAATCCCTGTGCACCCACAAGGCTACGATGAACATACATAAAGTCTCAAAGTAAATCTCCAATCCATTCTACATCGTGAATCTCTGAACCCAGCTTCTTACATTGCGTCATGCATATTCTCAACATCATAACCTTTAAAATTTCTCATTGCCCAAAGGACAGGACAGCAAGTCATGCCTTAAGCACGCACTTGGCACATTTGGGTTGCTCTGAGCCGCTAGTACACATTCAATCTCTTTAGAATATATTTGGTTTTTCCTACTCCGTTGTTTGGGCTTCTAGTTAATCATGGCTTCCAGGTTTTCCCACCATTCGCTCACGCCAATCAAGGGTCTTACACAAGAATCTGTGGAAAGGTAAGATGAAACATGATGAGGCAAGGAGAAATTTGGATAAATAGTCTTCTTTGCAAACTAGTCAATTTTAAGTTCCTCTAGTTGCGTTGGTGTTAGATGTAGATGTATTAGATTTTGGTCATTCCTTAATTCCATTCAAGAGTGAGATTCAATGGTTTAACAGCTACCATAAATAATGAATTTGTTTTTAATGTGAAATAATTTCTATTTGTACTTCTAGATTCTTGATTAAACCGACCATCCGGAGCAGCAACTCACACGAAATTTGAATATAGTAAGCTCCTCCAGAACCAAGTATTCATCAATGGCTTCATCAACTAGCACGCAGGAGTCTCGCAATAAAGAAAAGTTGAAGGCCTCAAATAAGAAAAAAATGGAGACAAGTAAAAATGACAATCTGCAAGCTCCAAAGAAGAAGAAAATGAAGTTTGAAAGTCGACCCAAAAAACAAAAAAGTTCCTTCGTCATATCTTGATGTCCTTCACCTATATGGCGAAGGAAATTTTGACTTTCCTTGTATGTAATAAAGGGTAAAATACACATGCTTGCATGTCAATGACGACAAGCCAAGCATTGGAAATTTTGAGCAAAGTTATTGTCTATATTGAATAGTACATCATTGCAATTAATGTACCTAATATTGTCTACACACATATAGCGCATTCAATATGTGCACTGTGATCGTAAATGTAACTTGAGAACTTTCACAACTTGCAGGGAAAATTTTTTAACGTGCTAATTCAATATTTGTTAAAGGTAGTAAGAATGACATTGTTCTTTAGATATGCCCTCCATTTTTAATGTTTCATTTTGCGTGTTTGCAGGAGGACACCCATATATACGTACTAATTTCGACCAAGATATTGCTTTCCTACGGTGCAGTACAAGACCAACTACTAATGTTAAGGTACAAAATCAGCATCCCATGCATTGGTGCTACCTCTTCGTGAAGCTATTGGATGCTACTATTCTTGATGCTTGAAAACTCAATGCCCAAGGGCCCGTTCCTTCATATTGTAACTCTTTGGGAAAGGAAGCGCGCCACCTCCCCGCCCACACACTGTGTGGTTACTATAATTATACTATATATTATCAAACACACGTCTTTCATTCCTCGTTCTTTGTCACCTTCTTATTATTTGATGATCTAACTTTATTTCATTGCATTGCTTGAGGTGCTTTTGCTCTCCTCGAAGTTCCAATTGTCTCAGCATTGCAGTAGCAACAGATACTTTCCTTCTCTCTAACTTTGTCACATAATTGTTGTTGAATTCTGGAAAACACACACGTGGTGTGCGATATTCCTTTCGTCTAGAATGTACCGATTAGTTTGAGAAATGCAAAACATAACCTATATGCTTGCACCTGGCGATAGGATAGCTATGCATACAACTACCTTAATAATGAGGCAGTCGATTATCGAGAGGCGTCGCCTTGTTGTACAAAGAACGTTTGATGTGAAAAAGCGTAAATTACAACCATTTACAAGAAACTAGATTTTTCTAGATAGAGCACTAGCAAACTAGAATAATGATTGCTCACAATGAATTAAGAAGCTCCAATTTTGCGCTTCGTGTGGAAAGTGAACTTTGGATTGGCAAAAGTCGCAAACATTCACAATTCCAAAACGCGCTGGAATCAAACATAGTCCCTCCTTATTGCTTCTCCAACATCCTACTTCATGTGCATGCAGAGAAAGCGCATGGTGACCTAGCATCACAAATGTTTTGTAAGGGATGCGTCTCTCTGCCTTTTCAAAAGTTATACTCATTTCCATATGAGGTCAAATATATACAAGGCATTCTTCGCACAAGTGTACTACATCCCAACACACGACTCGTACGCTTCACCGATTACCATCCCACCCACCACTTTGAGAGCTTCTTCTTCAACGAATTGCTAAAGAAGGTCCCCTTCAGGAATGAGAACGAATTGCTCTCGACATCCAATCAAACAAGGTCGTACTTTTTGGAATGTCACATGCGTGGGATTATCCGGACAAAGAAAGACATCGATACACTCGTCTCGGAGTACTATAAGATTCATATGCTTGTTAATGACACAAGACAACAAATAACCAACATGATCTTGCAAAAGAGTCCTCTGCGAGCCATGGATGATACTTCTTTGACCATTTACGAGGATGGAAGCGACAACACAATCGAGGAGCCGAATCAGGATTCTACAACTACTAGACGAATTTAAAGGCATGGGTAATAGTACGCTGATGACAGAAGATCAAATTTCTATCTACAAAAACATCTTCTAGACAGAAGGGAGGCTACACATTGTTTGCGTAACACCAAGCTCATGTTAAGACATTCATGATCAAGTACATTACATACAATCACGTTCTGCACAAAAAATCCATAGTTCTGCAAGCGACAATTGGTGTTGTAGCACTACACTTGAGCCGCCTAGCAACAACAGTCCATCATCAATTCACCCTTCCAAAGAAGAACGATATGTTTCGCAGCGCACTTGCCAATTCAGATGAACGCTACTCTACTCTACTTGCGACAGACACAATCATCATCGACGAGATATCTATGATGTTCCTAGAACACACACAATCTTTTCCTGTGAAATCCAGTTGTCATTATATTACAAAGAACAGTCCCAAGAAAAGGGACAGGCAGTTACAAGTATCAGATGATATCATTGTATGACAACAAGGCAGGATAATCTAGATCCCCCCCCCCCGCGTGCACGCACACACACGTACAAAACAGGCACCAGACTCGATCTCTCACTAAGGATACTCCGTCAACTGAACATCCCTTTAGCTGAGAGGTCTTCATTTCCAATGTTATTGCCAAAGGTACTGTTCCTATTCTATATGCTTACCAAGGTAAGTGAACTTGCTCTTATCGTCGTCATCTCCATTCTGTTTCTCCACAAAGCCATGTGTACTAGTAGAATCGTCAGCCATTTCAAACGGGCTTGAAAGGAGGATTTGGTTAACTTAGTTACCACAAAATCTTCCCCACATTCACAAAGAGTAATACAAGCTGGCTACAGTCTATCTAGAAAGCCGTTCAATACTCTTACAAGACCAAACAACAGTAATATATTGAAACAAGCCTAGAACACCCAAAAACTATTCAGGTCTTTTCCATATCCACACAGCTCAAAACTTCAAGCAATGCAAGAAGCAATGTACCTTCGAAATTACAAGGACGTGATGAACCTACTCGCTCAACCTTCACAATTCAAATGCCACATTATACCCTGTTTTAAGGGACATGATTGAATGCGAAATGCTTCTGAAGTCAAGGATCCTGAACTCGCCAGACCAAAAATTGCACCCAAGTTTGCTTAATATGCTCACAAAAATAATATGTCACCATATAAACATAGACCTTCCTCTTTAATCTACTGACATGAAGATACCCCTGCATCTATCCGTTACTCTTCAAAACTGTCTCACCAGTTCTGTAGCCTTATGGCAAGAAGGTGTGGGGACAGAACTCACATGGCTAGTGTGGCTACTGACCTCAGTCAAATACTGCAACATAGTTCACGAAAGGTATGGCACTCCAAACCTGTCTGTCAAACCCCTCCCATTTCAGAAAAGAACTGAAAATCTCTGAATTTTGCAGCTTGTGTTCCATAAATTATAGGTCCCAGCTAAATGAAGAGTTGATAATGCACTCATTTGATTTCTGCTTGTGTGGAATGTTCACTGCGCCCTATTACATCCCTTCTGCTTACTCATCTTATTTCTCGAAATGAAGCCATTGGGTGCCAAGAATGGAGATCACATCAACATCTTGAGCCACAGGAAAATTTAGTGATCAGCTGATCAATTTGGACACTACACCTGCACCAACAGTTCGGCCACCTTCTCTAAGAGCAAACCGTTGTCCTGAAAAGCAACCAAAAAGTACGAAAAGATCTCTTCATATTGCCATAGGATATTTTCCTTAGTTAAACTCTTTTGATAAAATTATTGGCATTGAAATACAGAAATCAAATGACACAATCATTGAACCTTCCTATTTCCAGCAGCAGATTAGGTTCCAACAGAACAATAACAAATCACATGTAAATGCAGCATCTTTTTAAAATATGTTGGCCCATTAGCACTGTTCCATGGGTTTCCACCATAATAAAATTGAAGACAATGGATGGGAAATAATACCTGCATCGATTGGGACTGGAGTAATCAGTTCGAACGTAGCTGTTAGATTGTCACCTGGCATCACCATTTTAACGTTCTCTGGAAGTTCAACTTTACCCGTAACATCCGCAGTTCTCAAATAGAACTGGGGTCTATAGTTAGAGAAGAAAGCAGTATGGCGCCCACCCTCTTCCTTAGTGAGGACATAGATTTCAGCTTCAAATTTTTTATATGTTTTCACCGTTCCAGGCTTGCACACCACCTTTGATCCACCAAAGAGAAAAAAATGTTTCTATTAGAGAAAAATCTACCCAAAAGAATAAGATTAGTATGCAAGCTAGGAAAATGTGTACATTGTTTCTGTTTTACAATGGCACTGATCCAGATTGTTGAGTAGAAGATAAGATGGGTATGCTACGTAAGAATTCCCCTGGGATTTATCCTTCCTGATGAATAGTGCCAGAGGCATAATTAAGAATCCCAATACAGAAAAGCAGGTACACTATACCTGGCCTCTCTCAACATCATCACGCTTCAATCCACGCATGAGTAGCCCCACATTATCTCCAGCCTGCCAAACCCGGACCAAATACAGTTAATAAAGATGCGGCTTCCAAAATTGAAGTCCGAAATCTTCAAAACCTGTAGACCCAACAGACAGCATTTGAGAACATAACATATATATTCATACTTTTGAAGATCGTGATGGAACAACGCATCAAAAAATGCAATTTCCTTTATTGGAGAAAGGGGGGTGAAAATTCCTTTCCAGCATCAATATATAGTAGTCTGGGCAACCAATTCATCTAACAGCCTCCAAGTTTCAACAAGACAAGGGGAAAGAAGATGAGCAGCCAGTTCTATTCCGATACATTCTGGTTTCCTTTATGACATCCTCATTTACAGAAAAAACAAATTGAGCATGGCAAACAGGTGCTGCAAATTTTAAGCAGGCTGACAAATCAGCCCTAAACGATGTTTATACACCAACGTAAATCCAGCATCTCCCAATATCCAGATCGCACACATAAAAACAATAATTCGTTCGAAAACTAATCACCATAGCTCCTTAAACGAAGCCAACACAGGGAGGACGATCCTCAACCAAACATTCACAGAGATTGTTAAATCCACAATGGACTTAACTAGGACCTAATCAAAACTGGACTGTCTAGGGTGAAGGCCAAGCTACCCTATGATCTTGGATTGGATCTAGGGTTAGGACGTAGTCTTAAGGTGTGGCTATTCCAAGATTAGCAGAGCTAATTAAGGAAAAGTGTGGCTTTAAGTAAAGTAAAAGCTACTTTATGCATCCAGCCTAAGTTAGGGCTAACTGCGATCAGGGAATAAAAGACAATCAAGGCTCCCACAACACCCCCAACTAGTCAAGTCAGACAATGTCAATTTGTAGTTTTTCCTATCTCTTGTTATTCTCATGCAAAGGATTTGCATGAGAATAACAATGATTAGACTTCAAGGGGATGACTCACTGTACTGAGCCTTCGGTTAGGAGGTCTAACTGTAGTTTTATTTGTTATGTGTAAAACAAGAGTAAAATCTACCACCCTTGAATTCCTTATGTCCTAGGAAATTTTATAGCGCAAGGATGGAGGAGAGGAAAGAGGCACTATAAATTGTGCAAAACGATAAGCAAATGAAAAAATTTAGCCCTCTACCTAATCCTTTGAGGGTGAACAATTATTATATATATTGTTGTGATATAAGGGATTTTCCCAATAACACCCCTAAAAAAGATTATAAGTTAGCTATAGCTAATATTCCTTATGGGTTTAGATTGAAACAAGTGTTAATGATGCAGCTCTAGGTCATACACAGATAGATTGCATGGTGTCTGCCTTCAAAGCACACAACTTTGGCACCCAATTGCACCTTTGTCATTTTTCATTCCACGGCCCACGCTGCATTGATGGACCACACGCATGCACAGGAAAGCATGATTTGGTAAGTTTATTGTAACTTTGTCTTGCATGCTAGATGTTGTCGTAACACCATTAGGTATATTATAATCATTGTTTTTATTGATTTGGTCAGCAAGGTTGAGACATATCTCAAGCACGTACCTGGCATAATTTCATTCATACTTTGAGATGATGAATGTCGGCATTATGTAGCAGCGTAATACAATTATGCACTGTTCTCGAATAAATGTAAATAATGCTTTGCATTTTTCGAGGAATGACACGGAAGCTACGATATGCAAAGAGCAATAAATCTATTATAAACCCATAACACAAGCCACAACATCTTATCAATGAGCTGTTGAATCTCTTTAGTGTTCAGGACAATTGAGTCTGCGATTTTTTCGCTGAATAGGTACGACCACAGTCTGTGCTCTAAAGAAAGATAGGCACTATATAGCTGTCGAAAAGATCCCATGCAAGCATCCTCACGTTGTAACACGCCTGTGCAGACAATGATCTACCTGATGCTGACCAAGAGGTGGGAGCAACGTTTAGGCCGGGAAGATATAAAGTGCATATATCTAGATGAATCCAGGAACATTCCCAAACTCATCCTCTAAAAACACAACATAGTGCAGTTTCAATCTCACGAGAGTCACTCATAAGATTGAGAACCATAAACTCCATCATGCATAGCAAGGACTAGCTACTATGACATCCCCACTGACGTCATCAGCGCCCAACAGTGGGTGTAGACCATAGTATAAAAGTATGCTCTCACACATACAAATCCACACACCCACACATACTTGAGCATCCATTTATACAAAATCTTTGTACTGAGTTTCTTCGGCACTCCGGAGGTGAAGGGCAAACTCAACCATGACGAAGGCTAGCACTAAAGGAGAAGGCTAATCAAAAAGTAGTCCAAATCTCTTCATTCAAGCTACAACTTCTTGTGAAGTCTAAAAGATTTCATTTTAGTCTCTCCCAAACGAGCATCTAAATCTAAATCTAGCTGGTAGGGCAACGCACCATTTAAGATAGAAAGAATTATCGCAATACCAACAGGCCGCAACTTGGACGAAAACTTCACAAGGTGAAATTTGCATGTCCACTAATACGGTAGAAGCATATATAAAGTGCAGCTGGGAAGATATAAAGTGCAGCTGGCTTCTGGAGAGCCCCAGCCTTCCTATCAAGATGATGAATCTGACCTTGCAGAGCTTGCAGAGGAGATGGAACCAAAGTGGTCAGTCCCCAAACTGAAGGGCAACAAGATGGAAAAAACGGAGGGAAGCATGCTGATGATAAACAGCTTTAGATGTGTAGAGATTTGTTGTTGTATTCGATGTATTGACTTTACATACATTTGATCAATATGAGTACCCCTTTCTTTCTTTCGTGTGTCATTACAAATAAGTTTTTTACAATTCTTTGTTCTCAATCATTTTAAAATATAGAATTTGAATGTTTATTTATTGATGTATGAAGTGAGTAAGCTTTAATTTACTTCACTATATACTTTTTAAACTCCTAATAAACAAAATAAGAATTGATGTCTTTATACTTTCATATAATGTAGTTCGATTATTTTTTGCAGATCAGTAGTTGCTTAAGTAGGAGGTTTCCTGTTTAAAAGTGTAACATGGTTTGATGCTTTGAGGTTTAGAACTCATAGTTGTAGATCAAGTTCAATGAGGGGTTTCAATTATAAATTCTATAAAGTATGTGAAATCTAAGTTCTTTTGTTTTTAACCTTTCTTCAAAACGAAAGTGCCATTAATTATCCCACATGCAACATTTCTGTTTTTTGTTCATATATATATATAACTGCAAGCTCAACCTCAAGGGTTTCTTCCTGTATGTATGCTTTCATGCTCACCGGGCAACACCCTAGGGAGGTTAGAAGTGACTAGAACAATCTTCATACATCAAGGAAATTCACCTAGATTCTGGAATCAAATTTCCTCCGATACCAATTGAAACATGCTTCTAGGCATGGAGTTGCTAAGGCCAACCTTGGAATAAACCAAGACCTGACTTTGTAGCCATAACCTACAGAACAACCAAGTGTTAGTAAGGACCAATTCCAGAGAGCTACAGAGCTCAGCCATCGATTCACTACAAGGTTCACCCTCCGATACTGAGGATAGCCAAGCACCACGCCGCATCCGTGGTCACAACCCCCAAATGAGTCCACCCATCCCGGTGTTAAGGCCAGACATGGCATAGGCCCGGTCTAGATCACGAGGAGTCCATCCAAGAGATCTTTACAAAGGAGCCCACAGCTCATATACATAGACTCACCCAAGGGTGACCCTAAGCCAAGGGCACCCGTACACTGTACTGACTTAAAGTCCCTTTTAAGGGGTCCCTTGCCTGCTTGCCCATCCTAATTGCTATCACACCGCGTTCATAACAAAGTCCCAAAAGATTCAAAAGCTGTAGGACTGGTTAGGTCCATCCACAGGCAGCCATCCATGATTCAAGAGGATAAAGACAATACTCTGTTAAGAGCAGAAGAAGCTACGTCCCATTATATGCTTTCTCTCCACGTTGTCTGCTTTAAGTTAGAATGTATGCAAGTCTTCCACAGCTCATAGAAGAAGGTAGATGTGAGCATGATCCATAGAGTCCCAGAAGATTCGGAAATAGAGGACTACTTGGGTCCATCTACAGCTGCCATGCAAAATTCCAGAGGATAAAGCCAATAATCTGTTCGTCTGCTGCTGCCAGTAGAAGAATGTAGGAGTCCTCTACAGCTTCCCTTTGCCACATAGTGGCCCGTGATTATTTGGCAGCCACATTTACTGAAAACTGGCAATGCTTCAGGTCCTTTTCTGTCGTACAGATGAAGCCAATCTATGGTCTGCCAATTGGCCACACCTAATGCCTATCCTATAGTGTAGCACCCAAAACTCCCTCGGAAGATTTGCTCAGAAAGATCAGGCATGCTCCTTCCTTTCGTTTAACAACCAAAAAGCTTTACAACATGGTCATCAAGCATAAAGCTTCCACTTTATAAAATTCCGATTGTCCCACCTGAGATAAAGGAAACCTCCTCGTTTTAAGCAGTCCACATGGCAAACGCTCAAGGTAATTGCAACACATGCATATATTGATACACATAGGGTTTTAAATTATGAACCAACTTATAGTGTCTACTTTACTTAACCGCCTTCCATCACCTCCAAATCTTAAGCCGAAGTCATTTAGATCAGGAGTTCTTTCAACTTAGTAACACAGAACAGTTGTAGGTATGGCGTCAAAACTACAGAAAAAAACATTCGTTAACCTAATAACACTGCTATAATTGTTATTATACAACCATGCTTCAATATCTGACCCATTTAGCAAAACTAGAAAGGTATGGCAAAAATTGGCACTACCTGCCCCTGGTCTAGGCTCTTCTTGAACATCTCTACACCCGTAACTGTCGACTTTATGACTCCCTGCAAGTAGATTGAAACCAAGAATGAGAATACAATGCACACTACTTGCGCACATAATCACCAAGCCTACCTCATGCCTACCTGTTTCAAACCAACCACTTCAACATCATCACCAGGTTTAACAATACCCTGCTCCACACGACCAGTAACAACTGTACCACGACCCTGTCACACATCATTACCCAAAACAAGAAAATCAAGATACAAAATGATCAAATATTTGGCTATCAGAGAAACAACCAGAGACACACATAACAAAGGAGAAAAAAATCAACATTCTAGGTTAACAACTGCCTTGCCATTCCCTCCAAGGCCTTGAAATAAAGGACAAGTATTACCATCATTTAACTAGCTGATTTCATTACACATCAAGCTTTTGTTGACACATAAGTATTTCATGCTAAAATGTTTCTGCTTTGAGGCTCTATCGATCACATTATCTGAGGACACGTTTTCTCAAAAAATGAGGTATGATAATTGCAAGAAGATTTCCACTCCTATGGAGTCTATCCTTGTTAAACCATAGGATTCAGATTACAACCATGATAAGCACTTCCGCTACCATAGAAATCTTAAGTAGTTTGATGTACTCAATGCGCTGTACCTAGCTTGAGTCTCAAAAAATTTGCAGGACTCCCACTTCTAGATAATGCTACCATGTGGTGACTATTCCACATTAGAAGCTACCACAAACAAAGGAAAATGATATCTTGTGTTCCTCATTTTTCAGTACGATCTTCCCGTCACTACAACATCAGTGGCTGTAAGTCCTATCTAAGGTATAAGCCAGAAGGCCGTGATACACAATCAACGAGTAATTTTAATCACACCTACAACATGAATGAACGCCCATGGACATGCTTTGATGACGTCATTGCGCCAAATTTCAATTGCCCAGAGACTGCAATGTGGAATACAAATAAACATATACCTTACATATCCTTTCAATTTCTGCTAATATGTCTTCAAACAAAAGCTGGCAAAGCTTACTGACTGAACAAGCAATCATCCAAATTTAAATCTTTTATCGAGAAACTGAAACAGGAGTACTTTAATGCTTGTTACAAGGACAATAAGTCAAGTTAGAAACTCCATTTAAACGTGACGCTGTCAAAAAACAACTGTTATTGACCAAAGAGTACCTGGATAGAAAACACATCCTCAATTGGCATTAGAAAAGACTTGTCCAGAGCACGCTTTGGTTCAGGAATATAGTCATCCACGGCCTTCATCAAGTTCAATATTGCTTTCTTTCCTGTTTCTTCATTAGTGCCATTCAATGCTGCTAATGCAGAACCCCTCACTATAGGAATATCATCACCAGGAAACTTATAAAATGAAAGCAGCTCTGTAGCATTCAATATCAACAATGATCATTATCAGTTAGGCAGCTTAAGAGAACAATTCTACAGCTGCAAGCAAACAGCCCTTCTAAATAGCAGGGTAATAGCATGAGCAATGTATGCAAACACATGCACACACAACCATGCATACACACTTGCATATGGATGAACACAACTGCACCCACACAGGATGTGCACATGCAAGAGCGCCAGTACACATTCATAAACTAACTGCAAATCCACCGTTTATATCCCAAAACTAACATCCTAGACAAACAAAAGGTGTGTCCTCCGTTCCGAAGAGTACCACGCACAAAGCTTTATACCGATTTTGCTATGCATAGCGTGGACACATACAATATCCTCCCTTCCCATGTCAACAGCAACACCATATCACATATGAAAAATATACGTTCACTTTGGTATCACATAAATAGTCTCCTCATAAGACTCCACTCTCTAAACATAGAAACAGATTTACCGTGCATAGAAAGAACCAGTAATATGTCATTCCTGCATATATCATGAAAAAGAAAGTTCATGACATAAGGACGGATATATCCACAGTGTTCACACACACAGGACAAGAGAGCTAGGCAGTGGACAGGAACAAGTCCTGTAGCCATGCCAGTTTATCAGGCTGCTGCCAGGTAGACAGGCATGTGTTTCCTCTTCCTTGCTTTGATTCTAAGGGAGAAGCCAAGAAAGCAACAGCAAGGCAGGTAAGCACCAGAAGAAATAATCTATTTTCAAGCTTACCTCTTAACTCCATTTCCACCAGTTCCAGCAGTTCTTCATCCTCAACTGCATCAATCTTGTTCAAGAAGCACACCAGTGATGGCACGCCTACCTGACACAATCATAAAATGACAACCTAATTGAGATATATATGCTTATCCACAGAGTCAATTGTGTCTCTCTTAAAATAATCATTGCATATCTAGGAAAAAACAAACAAACCTGACGAGCAAGTAGTATGTGCTCCTTTGTCTGAGGCATTGGCCCATCTGGAGCAGAGACGACAAGAATGCCTCCATCCATTTGAGCTGCTCCCGTGATCATATTCTTTGATCAAATAGAAATAACAAAAATGAGCGTAAACATGTTAGTACATTCTCCTGTGAATTGTGACCACTAAAAGAGACAAGTCTTCAAAACAGAATAACATGTATTCCAAGTGGCAGACAAATATTCCCAGAATCTTGTTAAATCTTCACAAAAGGATGAAATTTTTGACAGGTTTGTTGTAATATGCAAAATGATAGGATTCTACTTTACGCAGATGAAGTGGTCCTACTCTCCTCCTCGGCTGAGGGTCTCCAGCGGTATTTGGATGCTCTCCAATCTTTCTGCAAGACACACCAAGGTCACACATCCCAAGTGACTGCACACAAAGAGCAGTTTACCTTTGACCGGGCTCCAATTGAGATTGTTGCATCCTATACATACCTGGGGGTTCTTTTACAGGTCTAATCGTCACGATGCAACCAGCTATTCAGGCCCATTTGAGCAGGGGACATGCTGCACTAGCCAGTCTCGAGCATCAATGCTTTCACTTACATTTTCAGGATCCCCGAACCAAGGCTCTTCTCTTTGACTCACCTGTCCGCCCAGCAGAGATGCGACATCGCTCTATATTGTCCCAATCCATGCACCACCTAATGTGTCCCCCCTACCCAAGACCACCACATCCACCTTTTCACCACATTGAATATGCGGTCTGCATTGCATCAACTCCATAACCAGAGACCCCAAGACCATGAGTCGCAAACTGAGCACTTTGCACATGACAGGAGGTCTTGGCCCCGATGTTAGAACAGATGAAGTAACATCTCGTCAGCCACGGCTTCCCTCCTACCACCATAGTGCACATACACAAAGCAAAGGAAACCCCATGGACACGGGGAACTACCACACTCTCATGGTCACACACTGGACAAGATTTGAGGGTCGGTTAGAGAGAGAGATCGGTACCTACTCAAAGGCACAACAACAAAGGGCTTTGGTACAAGTTGGGTTTCGAAGACAACACTCTACTCTAGACCACATCTTTACTCTATGGGCCATCATCGAGGACACAAGATCAAGATCCTAGAAAGTCTACACTTGCTTTATAAACTTGAGGAAGCACAGTAGTCAAGGAGATTCAAAACGGTAGGTTTCGAAACGGGTTTGGGGTTTCGAAAATGTTTCAAGGCTATGCCGCAAAGTCTGGGAAAACGTTTCGTGCAAAATATGTTGGAATATGGATGGTCACCTCGCCACTTGTGAGCCCCCAAATGAGCAGAGCAAAGGGGGGGTGAACCATAGGGTGACAAGGCTGCCACATGGGTGGAATCTTGACTTCCATGTGGGACATACACACACTGAAGAATGCATGGACAGCTGACACAAGGCGGGATTTGTAAGGGACAAGGTACGGAACAGTATGGAGCTGCAGCATTAGATCCATGGGCTAAGATGAAGGCGCTGCAGAACAAAGAAGAAGGGTGGTGGCCGTGGTAGGCTAGCCACCTTGTCTGGGAACTGTCCAAGGGTGGGGCCTTATATAGGCCACCTTTGGGGGCTAGGCAGGAGCCCAAAAGAGCCACCCCAGGTCCTAAAGGGCCCTAAAAGTCGGTTTTGGTGGATTTTTTTTTTTTTGGGGGGGGGGGAGGGGGGCGCTGTTAGGAACGACCACAACGACCATTTCCCCCCTACTGGTCGGTTATTTTGGAGGGCTTTGTGCCCTATGATTTTGGTAACCTTTTTGTGCCTCATAACATATCTTTTGGAGCAGCAAACAGCAAGCAGCAAGGAGTAGCACGAATAGACTATTTTGGGCCTACATCCAAAAGAAGAAAAGAGTGTCAGAGTGCTGCAGACTAAGCTTGGAGAAGCTGCACACTTAGGCTGAGGTTCTGAACAGCAAGGTGGAGGGATCACTAGACGGAGAGTCTACATAACCTCAGAGGGAGCATGCAAGCTCAGAGATCTAGAGGTGCCAGGCACATAGTAGGAGAACCTTTTTGGTATTGTAACTTGTCCAATTTGTTGACAGATGCGAATATATAAGAGTTGCTTCTATATTTGTTTCTAAGCACAGTCTATTTGCAAGTCTGCACACACATGTATGGTTGTGAAGTACACACATCTAATGAAGCTTAATTCCATAGTGAAACACTTCCGCGTGTAATTCCTGGGCTATCTATCAATCTTCCGCTATGGGATACCCTCTCGTGGGATTTCATTTTTCTAACATGGTAGCAGAGCCTTGATGGAAGTTCTCGAGAAGTGGAGCTTGAAGGCAAGGACCTTGCTGAAGGAAGACCTTGATTCATTGCTCGGAGGAATTAGCTTTGGTGTCTAAACGATTGTATCCAGACGGGAGGCTCACGTTTAGGTAGACGCCTGAAGGATTGTACCTAGGTGGGAGGCTCCGGTTTAGACAAGTGTACAACACTCTAAAACCCTTTTCCTATTTCAGTTCATTAACATGGCCAATTAGATACCAAATCCCAAATTTTGGTGAGACAGGCAAGCTCGACGGGACCAACTTCCCATTGTGGAAAATGAAGGTTCGGAGCCACTTCGTGGGGAATTGCAATGGGGACAGAGCTAATACCCCAAGCCACCGTAACCACTCCAGCCACATCAACCTTGGCAATGATGACAAAGCCAACAAACGCTATCTTAGTGAAAGCATGGCATATCCGAGATGCAGAAGCCTTCGCTATCATTGTAGGTACGACAACGGATATTATATTGCCACATATTCAGATGGCAGACACTTCTTTCGACGCTTGGACGACATTCAGGGATATGTACGAGCTCGACAATGAGGTGAGAATCTTGGACCTTGAGACAGAGCTGTACAGCATGAGTATGGATGAAGGGGAATCACTACAGGAACACATCACTAAGATGAAGGTGGTACAAGATCAATTGGCGACAGTTGGTCAAAGGACAAGGATGAAAAGGTTGTTGCGGGGAATGCTCCCCCGAAACTATGGTAGTTTTGTGGTTACGATGACGTAGGGCATAGGGCGACACCAGGGACTTTTGAGGAGCTGGTTCCATTACTGTTGCAGCAAGAAGCTTGGGAAAATAAGTACAACAATACGAATAAGGATGACAATGCCCTGATAGCTCAAAACAGGAGTAAAGGCAAGGGCAAGGGCACGGGTAAGCCTGTTAAAGGCAAGCCTAAATCTGATAACGGAGTGGACTCTTCAGATGAAGACAACAAGGAGAAGAGAAAGAAAGAGAGAAAGTGCTTCTACTGTGATGAGCCAGGACATTTTTTGAAAGATTGCATAAAGAAGAACGCTGATTAGAAGAAGGGTGCCAACTCAGAGTCAGAGGAGTGAGCTCAAGTGGCAGTAGGAGAGCTTTTCTTGGAGGCCACTACATGTGCTACTGAGATTAGATATGTGGACCACGGTGTGACTGTCAGAAGGTCAGACATTGAGGATTGGTTAGAAGAGGAGTTGGAATCCTTTGTGAAGGTGATGGCACTAACAAGTGCCTAGAATCGTCTCGGTTCTTGGATGGTGTTACTGAAGCAGAGGGGGATTCTTCAATAGCACTTGAAGACTCAAGGTCGGACGGTGGCCGTGACTTAGAGGAGGACAACAATACAGAACCACAGTTGGAGCTTGACGGTCCAAGAAAATTGGATTTATGCCTGGGATATGTTGTCTTTGGAATGGTGTTTGGTTGCGGACCAGGCCAAATGGAGGACGGAGGACTTCAGGCTGTTCACCCATCATGAGGGGGACAACTGGAGAACACTGGTACTTGGAAAGCTCGAGTTCAGAGGCGAGTTCGTAAATGAAGGTGGTGGTGCCTAAAAACGGATCTATGTACCAGACATGTGTGCAATGAAATACCATTTCATCAAGAAGGTACTGGAAGACAAGCGACTTGAGCTTGTGAAGGTGCATACTGATGATAATCCTACAGATTTGCTCACTAAGAGCTTGCCTACAGAGCGGTTTGCACATTGCCGCCACATCATGGGATTAGGATGAGACCATTCTTATTTTATGGTCTTGTATACAGTAACTGTATATTGCTGTAATTTTTATTCTTTTCTCCCCTTTAGGCACATTGGCCTTTAGGTGGGAGGTTGTTGGGGTAAAGGCACATTGCCACCCTTTTATTAAAGATACGACACCTATGACTGTCTTAAGACAGTCATAGGGTGAAAGCCTAATCCTAATAAAACCTATGAGTTTGTGGTGTGGCTCAACACTTCACACCCACACTTTTGTGTCTCCCCCTCTCTCTCTCCGTCTCCTTCGTTCCACTCCCTCATTCTTTCCCTCTCATTTACTAGTTAGGGTATTTAGATGGATAGACTCTACCCCTTTCAATCTAGTTTGGATGCCACATCCCCCCTCATTCCACGAGATGAGATCACCCATATGATATGGCTATTATTGAGGGTATCAGAGGATGGAGAGATTATCAGACCCCAAGACAAACCAATCTCCCATGCATTGAGGATTGCCATTGGATAGATGAGGGTCTCGTCCCACCACTTAAGAATCGATGCCGGTTGGATCAACTCTAGCTCTATCCGTCTCACGGACGGCTTCTTTTTCTTTTTTTTTGGAAAGGGGGGGCGGGGGGTGCAAAGAGTTCCCCACACGATCAATTCTTGAGAGCAGCAGAGGATAGAGTGATTATCAGACCCATAGGCACACCTAGAGAGCAACCAATCTACAGAGGATGGAGTGATTATGAGACAAGGAGAGCCATAGTCACACCTATAGAGCAATGGATCTACAAGCTATGCACATTGGAGGAGGTGGAGAAAAAGGAGCAATTCTTATGTACATGCACATTCTATACCACAGCGATTTTTAGGATGGGCACAGTTTTGGGCCCCTTTCTAACCTTTCCATTCTCATGATGTCACATGCACCCTTGCACTTGGGTGCAAGGTGACACACTGGCTACATCGACAAGTGCATTATAGTTCCCAGATAGGAGATTTTGTCGTATGCTATGACCCCTTTGTGAGCCCTTGTCCAGGGACAATCAGGCACAAGCTACACAGGTCAGTCTCTCAGCCTTATGTCAAGTCAGTAGTCAGTTCTTGTTCACTAGTACCCATTGGAGAACAGTAGTTTAAGCATTTCCATCTTATAGTTTAGGTCTTAGCCTAGGTTAGGAGTCCCTTTAGGGTCCCCAAAGGCTGGACTGGTAAGCAAGGAAGACAGCCTGCAACGGCTGCCCAAAACTCCCCTGGCAGATGAGCTAGGGAGGGCTTTTTATAGGCTGGTTGTAGGCCAACAAGTCTGTAAAACAGACTGAGTCGGTCTGTTTACAGACTGGGTTGGCTCAGTCCAGCCCTATAAAAGGGCCCCTTGGCTGCCTTGTTTTCTCATTCAGTTTGCTCCTGCCTTCAGTCCTCCTACAGCTCCACTTCAGCCTCCTGTGCAGCCCCTGAGATCCTCAGATCTGGCCCTGCTCTAACCTTAGTCCCTTGGCCATCAGTTCAGCCTGATCTGAAGGTGATGTTGGGGTAAAGGCACATTGCCAACCCTTCATTAAAGATAGGACACCTATGACTGTCTTAAGACAGTCATAGGGTAAACCTAATCTCATTTCCCCTTAAGACCCTTCAACTGGTATCAGAGCCTACCTCTCCACTTTTCCTCTCTACCCTAGCCTTGCCCTCACCCTTTGACCTCTACCTAGCCAGCGCCGTACGGACGGACATTGAGCGGGCGCGGGCTACGAGCTTGGGCACGTGTCGGATCTGGACGCAGGGCGGCAGCGTGTCGAGCAGCCACGGCGGTGGCACATTGCGCAGGTCAGGGCGGCAGCGTGTCGATCAGCCAGGGCGGCGGCGCATTGTGCAGGTCAGGGCGGCGCAGCAACGCGTCACACCTGCAGCTGCACAGTAGCTGCTACAGCTGCATAGCAGCTGTATAGCAGCTCTCGGCCGTCGTACGGACGCCCGTCGTACGGACTGCCGTACAGACGTACGGACAACGCCGCCACACCTGCAGGGAGTTACATCAGGGCACACTTTCGACATTTTCAGTTTTCCCTCTTCTGGGATTCCGTACAGGAGCCGTACATCCGTACCGATCTCCGGAGCTGCTTCCTATTTTTGCAGCAAGGAGGTACATTTTTTGTTTGGGGAAGAAAGAGAGGAGAAAGAGCACTCTGCTCTTCATTCCTCTTGATTCAGGGTCATTTTTCAGTTCACAAAACTGTGTCATCTTGAAAGTACAGCAAGTACTTTCATTCATCTCGTGCTTGAGGTGATGAGAACCACAGTGTGTGGTTGATTGCACAGTTATTTTGTTCTGGCAAGGTAATGCCTTGATTTTGCAAGAGGACATATGCTTTTACTGGGTTTGAATCTCAGTTTACAGGTGAGCAGATCATAGGGCTTTTGCCCGGAAGGTGATGCATTGTATGCCTTGAGGCAGTGTGGTGCCAGAGAGCACACATTTGTCTTGATTTCCGCAGTGTCGAGGTGACATTTTCTTGCAGGTCACATTTCTTGTGCCACACTCAGAGAACCTCGGTTGAGCCACGCTTGGCCAGGGCGCATCGAGTTTACTCGGTCCCTAACTGTCCATCGTTGACAGTGCTCAAAAGGTTCCTCATTGAGTGTTTGTACGTTGGGATCTGTGTATGTCATTTCTACACAGGCCAGTATATGCATTACATTGGTGGATGATTTTGTCAGAGAGATTTTCATATTGCGTGCTACCTCAGTGTTGAGGTGTTCTCCACTTGATTCAAGTGTCAGATCAAGGGGCTTTTGCCCAGACTTTGTTTGATAGCACTTGGGTTACCGACAGAGATCTTCAGATGCATGTTCTCCCCTTGGTATAAGGGTGATTGCTTGGGATTTATCCCATTTTCTGTTGCAGGTTATGTGACAGGCTGAAGTGTCTTTTTTTTTTTGGGTGTTTGCCAAGTGGTTTATGCATATTAACTCAGTGCAATACCTCATCTGAGGTGGGAGAAGTGATCAGTACAGTCAGTACATCAGGGTTTACAGCAGTGTTTGTGCTTTGTCAGATGATTATGCACCGTTAAGCACTTGTTGAGCAGCTGCAGCAGTCTGAAATTACTGTTTTTATGCCTCTTTGAGCACGGTACAGTGTGTCAGAAGGTACAGTATTTGCAGGGTCATTTACTGTTTTGCTGCAGATTTTCCTGACAGTAAAAAACAGCACCATTGAGAGTGCTTCTGGCTCTTAAATAGAGCAGGTTTTTTCTGAGAAATCAGAATTTTTATTCAGTCCTTTTTTACTTCCAGGGAGTCAGGTACTTTCCTTATCTGATATGGCATCAGGGGGAAATGATTCTTCAATTCTGAACATAAAGAAACTGGAAGGAGCACACAACTATGCATTATGGGCAGAACAGTGCTTGAATGTACTTCTGTTAAAGAAGATTGCTAAGCCCATAAGGGTGAAGGGTGTCAAGCCATCTGACATGGCAGCTGATGACTGGGAAGAGCTTGATTTGTCTGCAAGGGCAGCTATCATGCTCACTATTTCAGACACTCTTGTGTTCAATGTTCAGGCTGAAAAGACCTCTTATGGTCTATGGCAAAGGCTAGAAGAATTGTATGCCCAAAAGAGCTCAGCCAGTAAGGTTTATTGGCTGAAGAAGCTGGTTGATCTTCGCATGAAGGAAGGTACAGCTATGACCTCACACTTGAGTGAGTTCAATGCCATCTTTACACAGCTGATTGCACAGGGGTTGAATCTTGATGAGGAGTTCAAGGCTACTTTCTTGTTGTGTACTCTCCCTGAGAGTTGGGACACTTTCAAGACCACCCTGCCTAATTCAAATGTCACTCTTATATATGCTGATGTAGAGAGCTCTCTCCTTATGGAGGAGATGAGCAGGAAGAATAATGCGGGCAGCAAGTCTTCAAATGCTTTGCAGGTACAGGATAGAGGCAGGACTCAGCAGAAGGGGAGATCTGCTAGTAAGTCCAAATCCCGCAGTCAGTCCCGTGGCAAAAAGGATATTGAATGCTTTTATTGTGGCAAGAAGGGACATGTGAAGTCTAAGTGCTTCAAGTTCATACGGGATCAGAAAGCCAAGAAGGCTGAAACAAAGGATGCAGGAAATGCAAGCAAAGGCAAAGGCAAGGCCAAGGCAGATGACTTGGATGCAGTGAATGTTGCAGCAGAGGACAGTGACAATGACATACATGATGTTTTATGCTCTTCTGCTGTAATAGCACATGCTTTGGTTATTGATGGTCACGACATGCACACCTGGCTCTTGGATTCAGGTGCCTCTTTTCATGTTACTCCTCATAGGGAGTGGTTTACTTCCTACACAAGTACTCATGGAGTTGTTCATCTTGGGAACAACTATGCATGTCAGATTGCAGGGATTGGCAGTATACAGATAGTATTTCCTGATGGACGCATATTCATGCTTGATGGTGTCCGCCATGTGCCACAAATCAAGAAAAATCTGATTAGCACTGGCTTATTGGATGACAGTGGTTACCACACCACATTTGGGGATTCCAAATGGGTGATTACTGGTGGCCAGACTGTAGTGGCTGAGGGTTTTAAGAGTGATACCTTGTACCCTCTTTATGTTTCCAGTGTGGGTAATCATGTTGTTGCCATAACCGAGCTGCCAAAGGTTTCATTGTGGCATAGCCGGTTGGGACACATGTCTGTTAAAGGAATGCAAGAACTGTCACGTTTGGGTTATCTGCCGCCTCTTTCTTTTTCAGATTTGCCTACTTGTGATCATTGTATATTTGGCAAGCATTCTGTGACTCCTCATAAGAGGAGAACTCCCCAGAATAGAGCACCACTTGATCTAGTGCACACTGATTTGTGTGAGATGCCACAGTTATCACTAGGGGGTGCAAAATATTTTATTACTTTCATTGATGATGCCACACGCAAAGTGTGGGTCTATTTCTTGAAGCATAAGAGCGATGCCTTAGATGCTTTCAAGAAGTTTGTCGCTCAGGTTGAGAATCGGACAGGTCGCAGGCTGAAATGCCTCAGGTCCGATAATGGGGGTGAGTATGTGTCACATGCTTTTGTGCAGTTTTGCCAAGCTAAGGGCATCAAACAGGAACTCACAGCCCCTCATAATGCATCTCAAAATGGTGCAAGTGAGCGTATGAATCGAACTATTCAGGAGAAGGTTCGATGTATGTTGTCTTATGCTACATTACCCCATGGCTTTTGGGCAAAAGCCGTGCAAACAGCAGTTCACATTATTAACAGGTCGCCAAACAAGGCTTTGGAGTTGAAAGTGCCAGAGGAGGTGTGGTCTGGCAAGCCACCTTCATATAAGCACTTACGTGTATTTGGCTGCGAGTGCTTTGCTCATGTACGCAAAGAACTGCGCACCAAACTGGATCCAAAGTCTATCAGATGTCTTTATGGGTTATGGTGACGAAGGTGAAATGGGGTGCAGGTTATGGGATCCCGCTAAACGGAAGATTATACGCAGCAATGATGTCATCTTTAAAGAGGACAGTGTACACAAGGAACCCGTGCAACCTGTGGAATACAGGAGGGTTATTTTTTATGATGTTGGACAGCAAAGAATGCCCATTTATGTGCAGCAGCAGCCTGCTGCAGATAACCCTGTTCAAGAGGGTATATAGGCTGAAAATCAGCCAGATAATTTTGCCAATGATGCACCACTAGATATGCCAGCAGATGGGGCTGTAGAACAGCCAGATATAGTGGTACAGCCACCCGTCATGCATGAAGAACAGGCTGGACAGCAGCCTAATCCGGAACATTTTGTTAGGAGGAGCACCCGTGCACAACGGCCTCCTGCCAGGTTTGTTCCAGGAGCCAATAATGTGGCTGATTTTATCATGCTGACAGATTGTGGTGAGCCTTCCAGCTTCAAGGAAGCTATGGGAAGAACAGAGAAAAAGAAGTGGGAGAAAGCCATGCAGTCAGAAATGGACTCCCTACTTCAAAATGATACATGGGACTTGGTGCAGCTACCTGCAGGCAGAAAGGTTTTGCCATGCAAGTGGGTTTACAAGTCAAAGTGGATTCAAATGCTTTACCAAGGTATAAGGCCAGATTAGTTGCCAAGGGATTTAAGCAGAGAAGGGCATTGACTTTGATGAGATCTTTTCCCCTGTAGTCAAGATGACTACTTTGAGAGCAGTGTTAGCTCTTGTTTCACATGAAGACATGGATTTATGTCAGATGGATGTGAAGACAGCTTTTCTTCACGGAGATCTCCATGATGAGATCTATATGAGTCAGCCAGAGGGATATGCTGTTAAAGGGAAAGAGCAGCTTGTGTGTAAGCTCAAGAGGAGCTTGTATGGACTCAAACAGGCGCCAAGAGAATGGTACAAGAAGTTTGATGCCTTCATGCAGTCCCAAGGGTATCATAGGTGTGAGACCGATCATTGCTTGTACACCAAACGGGCAAAGGATGGCAGTTTGATGCTACTCATTCTATATGTGGATGACATGCTTATTGCCAGTAAATCTCAGCATGAGATTTGTGCTTTGAAGAAACAACTGCATAAGTCTTTTGACATGAAAGACTTGGGTGATGCAAATCATATTCTTGGCATGCGGATTACTCGTGACAGGTCCAAGGGACTTTTGTTTCTGTCACAGAAAGAGTACATTGACAAATTACTGCAGCGCTTTAAAATGGAGGGGGGGAAGTCTATTAGTACCCCGTTGCCTCCACATTTAAAACTCAGCAGTAAGGACAGCCCCAGATCAGATGATGATAAGGCTGAAATGGCCAAGGTTCCGTATGCATCTGCAGTTGGTTCTTTGATGTATGCCATGGTTGCCACTCATCCGGATATTGCTTTTGCGGTGGGAGTCATCAGCAGGTATATGGCAAATCCAGGCAAGCGGCACTGGGAAGCAGTGAAAGGTGTCTTGAGGTATCTCAAGGGTACCAAAGACTTGTGCATATGCTATGGTAGGCAGGATGCATTGGTGCATGGTTTTACAGATTCAGACTATGCAGGGAATGCAGATAACCGGAAGTCTACTACCGGTTATATTTTCACATTTGCAGGAGGTGCTATATCATGGGTGTCTCGGTTGCAGAAATGTGTTGCATTGTCAACCACTGAAGCTGAATATGTTGCAGCCACTGAGGCCTGCAAGGAAGCAATATGGCTTACTCGGCTGGTGGGAGATTTGGGCATTACAGGAGATATGCCAGTTTTGCATGTATGGCAGCCCTTGTTGGGAGCCTGACATGTCAAAGATAGAGTGGACACGGGTGGAGCGCTTGCAGATCCTCATGCTCTCACGGATGATCTGGGGGAAACCGTCTATACCACATCACATCATTCAGGTCGAGTTTGGTGCCTCTCCACTCGAGCTAGATGCAGCCTTTCAGACCATCACATATCTACACCGGGTTAGATCATATGGGGACTGCACATCAGGGAGACGGAGGTTGCCATGGTTGGCTCTCGATTCCTCCATGAGGTTGGCAGCAGAGGGAGACAAGCGATGCTGGTATGCACGGACTCACAGATGGTTTGTGAGACTAGGGTTCCACATCGATAGGATACCTCCTTTTCAGTATAGTTTAGATGCCCCTCCGGTACTCCCACCCACCATCCCGATTGGGCCACATACCAACCAAGTCATTCGAGAGGATCTCCTGCAGCTACACACCTTTCGGACCTGGTTGGAGCCGAGGGAGCTTCCAATGAAGCTGAGTTTCTACAAAGATTACTATCTTCGCATTTCGGAGGAGGGATTCATCACACCACCGGGGTACACTGAGCTTCATATACCTCACTCACTACGGATCTCCATCGGACAGTTTCGGGTATCATCACACCGCCTCCGCATAGAGAGCGACAGAGCAGAGGGGATTCCTAGGGAGCATCGCTTATGCATATTGTGCGACTGTCAGGAGGTTGAGTCGGAGGAGCATTTTATTTTCAGGTGCCCAGTGTACTACAAGATAAGAGGTCGCTACCACTGAGACGGCTCCGGGCTCCTTTCCAGATTCCTCGCCTACCTAGATCAGAGATGCCTCGCGGCCTTCATTCACGAGGGAATCCGACATAGAGAGTACTTACTCAGGCGACGGAGCTTGGCCACATCATCAGACACCTCTCAAAGCAGGATCACATAGTTCTTCCCATCGAGTGACATTGATCATCCAGTCTCTAGCCGCCGACGTGACAGAGACCCCGACCCGACGATCGCAGCACGACACACGAGACATTGAGGGGACACACAGATCACTCTGGGGGACCTCCCGTCATTGTTTAGACCCGGGATACGTCCCACGAGAGTCACGGTGGCTTTGGTCTTGCGTCGAGCCTCGTCCAGGAGACCGAGATGCACGGCACCCCTTGACGGGCACCAGTGTCCCATCACCCGCTATGCATCAGCCAGGGGGACATGACATACGGAGGATTCTGCTCCGCTCCAGTCCTTTTCTTTTCATTGTTACATCCAAATGTATTTGATTATGTATGATCACACTTAGGATTCAGCACGGGTGATGATGCTCGTTTCAGTAGCTCCACCCTTACTGTGATTTGTATCAGGTTTTCTTTCAGTCTCATAGACCCATCGGTCTTCCGAAGACTCTAATAAAAAAAATTTTCTTTCTTTCTTTCTTTCTTTCTCGTAGGATCTATCACTTCTAGTTTTCACTCTCTCACTCACGCAATAACCCTGCATTCCGGTAGACAGCACAAGCCTCTTCTTTGCCTTGCAGAAGCGTCCTACATCGTCAGTGTGGACAGCATGAAGGTCTCGGTATTGGTCGGCGTTGCCTCTCAGGTCCTTGGATCTGCTATACGTGTGCACAGTGAGCTCTTCAGAAGCGCGTTCCGTGCTCTCTCGAAGAATGTTCTTTGTATTTCTCAGTTCTCCAAGTATAAAGCAAATTCTCCCCTGATTGGGGGAGGGGGCCCTCAGTGGGTACAGGGGCCCAATCAATTGTCGACTCTACTCTCTCTCTACCCTCATCTCCTTAGGACAACTTCGCAAATCAAAAGAAGGCGCTCATTCGAGTGTACGGCACAGCTAACGAGCATCAGTTTATTGTCTTGTTCCATATGGGGAGTTCAGAAGATGCCATCTCCCCTCAGCTTGCCAAGACAGTGGGGTGCACCTTGGTGCCTCATGAGCTTGCACTGAACGGGTTCACGCCCGACTTGCGCGCACACATCACACATAAGGCCATCGAGTTCACTTTTTCAATTCAAAAGGCCATGTTTATGCGGGATTTTATATTGACTCCTTTGATGGGGTGTGACATGATCCTCGGGATTCAGTGGTTCCGTAAGCATGTTCCGACGACTGATTGGCGACAGGACACCTTCACAATTGTGGAAGATTTACCTGAGCCCGCCGTGATACGCGGTTATCGGAGCATACCAGGAATTCTATTAATCTCTCATATTCAAGCCGATCGAGCCGCCCGCAAGGGTGCCATGTGTGCACTTGTCTATGTCCAATGTTGTGCTTTGTTCTAGCATGAAAGACTGGGTTCTTTGCCAAGTGTATACTGCTCATGTTGTCATAATAAATGACAACTGGCCCATCTGTAGACTGATGCATATCATAAAGTAGCTTATGCAACCAAGCTACCTCACATGCAACCATTGCTGCACCCCTGTACTCAGCCTCTGTGCTCGACAAGGCAACTGTAGGCTGTTTCTTGCTGCTCCAAGTGACTGCAGCACTCCCAAAAGAGAACACATATCCACTGGTAGATCGTCTATCAGAAATGCTACCAGCCCAATCAGCATCAGTGTATCCATGCAAGTGTATCTGAACCCCAGCCTCATAAAATAGTCCATATTGCAATGTGGACTTCACATACCTGAGTATGCGTCTAGCCGCATCCAAATGCGGTTTCCTTGGAGCCTGCATGAACTGACTTACCAATCCAACAGCATAGCTTAAATATGGCTTGGTAATAGTCATATAAATCAAACTTCCTACTATGCGTCTGTACATAGTAGGGTCTTCCAAAAGCTCACCTGCATCTGTGCTGAGCTTCACAATCTGCTCCAAAGGAACTGAAATAGGCTTACAGCCTGTCATCCCATATTTGGACAGCATGTCCAATCCATACTGCCTCTGCAAGAGCTGTATCCACTACAGTTCAAGCCGCTCCTCTGATGAGGCAAGCAATGGTGGATCTAGTCCAAGAGTTCAAAGACATCATGCTCCGGGACGATCTGCCACCCCAGCTACCTCCCAACCGACCGGAAGACCATCGCATCGATCTACTTCCGAACTTGACACCTCCAAGTAAGTTCCCTTATCGACTTTCAAAGTCTATGGAGGGGGAGTTAGAGCAGCAATTGTCTCAATTACTGCGCCCAAGGTTTATTAGACCTTCTTCTTCGCCTTTTGTTGCACCCATTCTATTTGTGGCAAAGAAGGATAAGTCTGCACGACTATGTGTCGACTACAAAGCACTCAACAAGCTTACGGTAAGCAACAAGTTTCCTATGCCCCGCATCGAGTACATCTTGGAAAGACTCAATGGTGCAAGATTTTTTTCAAAGATTGACCTCAAGAGTGGCTACCATCAAGTCTGGATTTTTGAAGCTGACATTCCAAGGACAGCTTTTCAAACTAAGTGAGCTCATTACGAGTTCGTCGTCATGCCCTTTGGTCTGAAGAATGCACCACCAACATTCAACAAGATGATGTCCCATGTATTCGCGGAGTATATTGGAAGTGCATGTTCATCTTTCTCAATGCAATCCTTATCTTTTCCGCGACAACCGAGCAGCATATTAAGGATGTGCGATGTGCCCTACAGTTATTACGTGATAACCAGCTATATCTCAACGCAAAGAAAATTGAATTCGGATTGCTGGAAATTCAGTATTTGGGCTACATCATTAGTTCTCAAGGCATTCGATTGGACCCTAAGAAGATCCAAGCTATCACAAGTTGGACTGTCCCCACGACGGCCCTAGAGATCCGATCCTTTGTGGGTTTATGTCAAGCATGTCAGAATTATAGATATAATTCAGCAGTGACCAATGTAATTTAATAAGCTAGTTAGAGGCACTTTTCCCTCTTTGAGAGGTTTTTCCCCCTAACCGCAGTTAGTTCACTAACTATGGTTAGTGACTACTAAGGTTTTATCACTAGGACAAAACCTTATCTCTCACTCTTTCAGTTGTACTCTCACACTCTTCTATTGTAACTAAGCTTTCAAGCTTTCAACTCTCAGCTCACTCTCTCTTGCTCTCTCTCTCTCTCCCCAATACTCACATTTGGTATCAGAGCCTCGTTGAGCTCCTGCTCCTAGCCCAAGCTCCTCCTGCCCGGATAGTTCGTGCTCCTCCTCCTGTTGCATTCCGTCTGTACGCTGCATTCCCGTTGGAGCATGCCATCCGTACCATAGTCGTCCGTACAGATCGTCCGTACAATCTGTACGGATTGTTTACGTACTGTACTTGCGCCACTCGTCCGTACCTGCCCGTACTCCGCCGTACATATCGTACCTGTGCATTTCGTACTAATCGTACCTTCTGCGTCGTCGTCCGTACGTCGCCATACCGTTTTTGCATCAGAGCCGTACTTGCAATCTCGTCGTACTTCGCGATCGTACAGCTTGTCGCCGTACAGCACCATACGTACCTGATCTGTAGAGCTGTTTGGCCGTGCTGTACATGCTGTGCTAACGCGTACCTGTCGTACGTGTTGTACTTGCTCACACCTACAACCTTACCTGCATCATCGCCGTACGTACCAATCGTACCTGCAATCCGTACATTGATCGTACATGGCCGTACAAGTTGTACCTACGCACAAGCTGTATCTTGCAGGTGATCTTAGGCAGGCACATTTTGCAGACAGCCATTGTTTGGCTCAGTTTTTGGGAGTACATTTGGGGCATCCTGTTTGTTGCAGACATTGCAATCAAATTGCAGAATCTGCTCCAAAAATTTGAGGTTTTTTTGTTCTGCTTGCAATCTTGTAGACAAAATTTTGGGACTTTACAAATAATTTCAAGCTCGAAATTTAGGGCTTTCAATTCTGCAGTACAATTTCTTGAAGAAATTTGGGGATTTTGTAATTACACTACAATTTCGCAGTGAAATTTGGGGCTTTTGCAGACAGAGCGCAATTCTTGCAACATTTGGGGCTTTTGATCAATTTGCCCCTTTCTGGTTGCAATTTCGGGCCTATTTTGGGGCTTTTGTGTTGGGAGAGCAATTTTGGAGATTTCAATTCATACTGCCTTTCTTGAAGTGTTTTGCAGCACTTTTGGTAGATTTTGGAGAGTTTTTTTTATGCTTGGACAAATTTCTGACAATGCAAGTGCAGAAATCTGAGTTGCATTTACAGCCAGTGCTTGGCTGTGTTTTTTGGGAGTTGTGCATTTCATTCCCGCTAAAATCTCTTTCTCAGATATGGCCCAGCAAAATCAGAATGATTTCCAGTTCGGTGGTCTCTCACAGGAAGACAAGTTGGATGGTACCAACTACTCCCTCTAGAGTTTTATGGTACGCAATATTCTGATTTCTCGCAATTTATGGGATTATGTGAATGGGGGTGAGATCCGACCAGCAGGTATGGCACCTAATACCCCTCCTCAGCAAGGAGGTGGAAGAGGTCGTGCACAGGGTGCAACTGCAGAACAAGTTGTTGGTGCAGCTATAGCCACTAGAAGAGATGGGATTCACGGGATGCCTTAGCTTTGTCATGCATCTCTCTTTCAGTGAAAAGATTTATCATTCCTCATATCCGGTCGTGTAAGACCTCGAAGGCAGCGTGGGATATCTTAAAAAGCATGTATCCAGCCCGGAATGATGCAAGGGTATCTTTCTTGAAAAGAGAGTTAAGTAATACACATATGGAAGAGGGTGACTCCATGTCAGTCCACCTCACAAAGCTCTAGGATCTCAGAGAGCAATTATTGAACATAGATGAGATTATTCCTAATTCAGAGATGATTACCACCACTCTGAATTCTCTTCCTGAGTCTTATCTCAGCTTTCATACCTCGCTGAACTTATCATTGAGGGGGGGTGCAAATCCTCTCACTTTTCATGAGTTGATAGGACTTCTGCTTCAGGAAGAGCAGACCAGGAAAAACTTGGCTTCACATGCAGGTGAACAAGCTATGCTCTCAAAGTTCAAGTCAAAAACAAAGGGACAGGCAAAGACATCAGTAAATCAGCCTTCCAGTGGGTCAGGACAGCCTTCACAAAAGGCTAAAAATGATGCAAGTAAGCCCAAGAAGAAGGGTTTTTGTCATTACTGCAAAAAGCTAGGTCATCACATTGCAGAATGCAGGAAAAGACTTGCAAAAGAGAAGAAAAACAGCTCCGGTATGGCTGTTTCAGATTCAGCTCCTCATGCATCTGACAGTGGGGATGCTGCAGCCAACTTTGTTGGACATGATTATGCCTTTTTATCTTGCATTTCAGATTCTAGGCTGGCTGTTCCAAATGCTCGGGATAGTACAGCCACTTGTAATGATGATACATATGCTTTTTTGACTTGCAGTTATGACTCTTCTACGGATGCATCTGCTTTCAGTGTCAATGAAACACTGAACACTTGGTATTTTAACAGCGGTGCATCCAAGCATATCACTGCTAGAAAGTGTCTCTTTACTTCCTTGCATCCACCTCCCGTTGGTAAGAAAGTCACTTGTGCCAATAACTCGTCATATTCAGTACGTGGCACAGGAGAAGTTGAGCTTACTGCCATTGATGGCTCAGTCTTCAGACTTTCAGGTGTCTTATATGTGCCTGGTATCACCAAGAATCTTCTTTCAGTGTCCACTCTTAACAGAGCTGGATTTCAGGTCATCTTTGAGGATGACAAATGTGCTGTCCGAGACAAGGAAAATGATTATGCCTTGAGATTATCTGGTACTCTGCTGCGTGGGCATTTTCAGCTTGATCTTTTTGAGAAAAGAGCAGCCCATGCTCTTGCAGTTTCTACCCCTACTGCTGCCATGCAGAATGCAGAATTATGGCATGCCGGATATGGCCACATGCATTACAACAGCTTGATGACACTTCAGAAGCACTCTATGGTTGATGCTTTGCCACCTCTTGAGATACCTCCTCCACATGCCTATGAAGGGTGCATTTTAGGCAAGATGCATAGATTCCCCTTCAAAAAGGATGGTTCAGTTAAAGCTGTCCGCAAATTACAGCTTATACACAGTGATGTCTGTGGTCCCATGAGGACTCCATCATTGGGTGGTCATCTCTACTTTGTTACTTTTATTGATGATTACTCCGATTTCACTTGGGTCTTTGGGCTGAAGCGCAAATCAGAAGTGTTCATGGTGTTTAACCACTTTTCAGCCATGGTTGAAAATGAAACTGGACTCAAAATACATACATTGCGCACAAATAGAGGTGGGGAATACTTGTCTGTAGACTTTGATGCTTTTCTGAAAGGCAAGGGTATTGTGCATCAGCTCACAGTGAGGCTGACCCCTCAGCAAAATGGCAAAGCTGAGAGGAAAAATAGAACTCTTATGGAGATGGACAGATGTATGCTGAAAAGCAAACATATGCCTCACAAATTCTGGCTTGACGGTCTGATGTGTGCCAACTACATTTTAAATGGGGCTCCCACTAAAGCTTTGAAAACAAAAACTCCCTATGAGGTCTGGAATGGGAGAAAGCCTTCAGTGGATCATTTCCGAGTCTTTGGATGCCTTGCATATGAGCCTTCAATGGATCATTTCCGAGTCTTTGGATGCCTTGCATATGCTCATGTGCCGGTTGAATTTCGGCATAAGTTGTCAGATAAGGCAATTAAGTGCATATTTGTTGGGTATAGTGCAGAAAGCAAGGGGTACCGCCTCTACAATCCTGCTACATGCAAGATCATTGTCAGTAGAGATGTGATATTTGCAGAAAATTCAGCTCACACTCAGGCTGAATTTCATATGCCTTCTTCTTCAGAGGATGTTTTTGAGGGGCTACTACCCATTGCTTTGGGTTCTCCTGCTGATATTTCTGATGCAAATCAGAATTTACAGCCACCTCCCGATGCTCCAGTTCAGCCACAAGATGTCTTGCCACCTCCACAGGCAGTGGAACAGGTGGTTCAGCAAGAAATTGTAGACATACATGCAGCAAAAACAGTCCCAAACTGGCTGTTACAGACTCTCAGGGAGAGTAAGATTGATACTCCATTACCTGGCAGGACTCGCAGTGCAGCACGGCACATGGAAGGTGCTAATTCAGTGGAATCAGCATATGCAGGTACTCTTCTCGATGAGGAGAAGCCTGCAACATTCGAAGAAGCAAAGGACAATGTCCATTGGATGAATGCCATGCACGATGAGTTGCAGTCCATTAAGAAAAATCAGACTTGGGATGTTGTAAACTTGCCACCAGGTAAACATGCCATTGGCAAACGATGGGTTTTCAAGGTGAAACGGAAGCTAGGTGGCTCCATTGACAGATACAAGGCAAGGCTGGTTGCTAAAGGCTACGCTCAGAAAAAGGGCATAGATTATGAGGAGACTTTTGCTCCTACATCCCGGATGACCACCATCCGATCTATTATTGCAATGGCTGCACATTTTGAGTGGAATGTTCAACAATTGGACATTAAAACAGCCTTCTTAAATGGAGACTTGTTGGAAGAGGTTTATGTCAAACAACCTCCAGGCTTTGAAATTACAGCAAATGCACTTCAGGTATGCAAGCTAAACAAAGCTTTGTATGGGCTGAAACAGGCCCCTCGTGCATGGTATGCCAAGATTCATGCCTTTTTGACCAGCAAGGGGCTGCACAATAGTCCTACTAAGAGCACCCTCTACATCAACATGGATGGGGGGGAAATTTTAGTCATCCTTCTTTATGTCGATGACTTACTGCTCACAGGGTCCAATGAAGATAATATTGCAGATTTCAAAGCTGATTTGCAGACCACCTTTGACATGTCAGATTTGGGGCTGCTTCACTTTTATTTGGGGATCCAGTTCTCTGAAGAGAGACGTGGCACTGTTATGTCTCAGTCCAAGTATGTGCAGAAACTCTTGGACAGATTTAACATGCATGATTGTAAGCCCATAGCCACTCCCATGGAGCCGGGGCTGAAACTCACAATGCATGATGCAAGAGAATCAGTTGATGCCACATCTTACAGTCAGGCTGTTGGATGCCTCATATATCTCTGCAACACTAGACCTGATATTCAGTTTGCAGTATCTCAGGTGAGCAGGTACATGCACAGCCCAAAAACTATGCATTGGCAGGCAGTTAAGCGCATCTTCCGTTATTTGCAGGGCACGAAGTCTTTTGGCTTGTTATTTCCCAAAGGGGGTGACTTGCAGATGCATGCCTACAGTGATTCAGATTGGGCTGGTGTTTATGACACTAGGCAGTCCACTAGTGGCAATTGTTTCTTTTTGGGTAAATCTTGCATTTCCTGGCTGAGCAAGAAATAATCTACAGTGGCTACCTCATCATGTGAAGCTGAGTACAGGGCAGCTTTCACAGCAACGGTTGAATGTGTCTAGCTGCGACGTCTATTTGCTGATCTTCATCTGTCTTTGGAGGGTCCTTCTCCAATTCTCACTGATAGTCAGAGTGCCATTGCAGTGGCAAAGAATCCAGTGTTTCATGCTCGCACGAAGCACATTGAGGTTCACTATCACTACGTCGGAGAGAAGTTGCATGCAGGAGAGATCAATATGATCTTTGTGTCCACACATGACAACGTTGCAGATATTTTCACCAAAGCACTACCACGTGAAAAGTTTGAGGCATTTCGCAGGCCCTGAACTTATATCCGTTTGGTGATTGATCAGCCTTGTACATGACATTGGCACTGCAGGGGGGTGTTAGAATTATAGGTATAATTCAGCAGTGACCAATGTAATTTAATAAGCTAGTTAGGGGCACTTTTCCCTCTTTAAGAGGTTTTTTTCCCTAACCGCAGTTAGTTCACTAACTATGGTTAGTGACTACTAAGGTTTTGTCCCTAGGACAAAACCTTATCTCTCACTCTTTCAGTTGTACTCTCACACTCTTCTATTGCAACTAAGCTTTCAAGCTTTCAGCTCTAAGCTCACTCTCTCTTGCTCTCTCTCTCTCTCCCCAATACTCAAAAAGCATACAACTAGGGTTTCTCAACATACGCAAACCCTCTTACAGATTTCCTCAAGGGGGTAAAGACACACAGACAAAAAGTTCAAGTCACAGGCAAAGCTTTGCAGACCTTCCACGACTTGTAACGGTTGGCCACGATAGCACCAATTATGAAGATCGTCTCTTGGGATGATCCATTTCTGGTAATCATAGACGCTAGCAATGTCGCCATAGGGGCAGTTTTACAGCAAGAAGATAGGCCTGTGGCATACTACAGCAGAAAGCTTAACGATGCCGAAAAGAACTATTTAATGTATGATCATGTATGCGAGGGCTGCTTGTTGGGAAAAATGCATAGGTTTCCATTTCCCAAGGACAGGACCCTTGGTGCATCCAGAAGTTGCATCTTGTACATAGTAACGTGTGCATACTAATGCAGACAGCATCACTTGGGGGGTACTATTACTGTGTTACTTTTATAGGTGACTTCACCAGGTTCACTTGGATATATCCCATGAAGCTGAAGTCAGATGTCTTCTCTTGCTGGAAGCATTGGACTGCCTTGGCAGAAAATGAGAGTGGGGAGAAACTCTTGACGTTCCGCACTGATAGGGGGGGTGAGTACATGTCCCGGGAATTTTCTGATTTTTTAGAAGCTGGGGTATCATTCATCACTGCACAATGCCATACACTCCACAACAGAATGGGCTTGCAGAGCGTAAAAATAGAACAGAAGTGGGACGGTGCATGCTTAAGGGAAAGTCTTTGCCCAATAAATTTTGGTTGGATGCAATTACGTGTGCCAACTATGTGCTCAACGGAGCACCCACTCGGGCATTGAAGACCATGACTCCCTATATAGACAGGTCGTAAGCCTTCCACTTCTCACATGCAGGTGTTTGGGTCTCTTGTGTATGTGCATATCAATTCCTGTTATTGCATCACTTATCCCATTGATCTTTGCTGTATTTTTCTTTGTCGTCCCATCTTATTATTCTCAACACAAGACAAGTCTTTTATATCAGTAAGCATGTTTGAGTCACTTGCAACACAAGACAAGTCTTCCATACCAGTGAGCCTGTTCGAGTCACTTGCAACACAGAACAAGTCTTCTATACCAGTGAGCCTGTTCGAGTCACTTGCAACACATGATAAGTCTTCTATACCAGTGAGCCTATTCGAGTCACTTGCAACACAAGACAAGTCTTCTATACCAGTGAGTATATTTGAGTCACTTGCAACACAAGAGACCTTTTCTACATCAACATCTGTTACTATAATATCCTCCATACCTATGAGCATGCCACTATGATACTCTTAATTACTACTATAGCTTCTTATCAATTTGGATCCCATTTGTGTTATAGTCCTTTTCTTCTAATAATTGGAAGCCTTTCCTATACGGACGGACTTTCACGGTGAAGACAAATCACCAAGCCCTTGAGTGGCTTCAGACAATGCCTAGTACGCAATGGAGTGATTGGCAACAGCGGTGGAGTCAGATATTCCAGCAGTTTGGGGGAATGATCCAGTACATTCTCGGCAAAAACAACCCCGTTGCAGACGCTCTCAGTCGGAAAGGCTCCATCCAGACCATTGAGCAAGCCACTGTGCTCGAAATCAAAGAAAAGGATCTTGATAGCATGAAGGCACAGTACGCAGAGTCAATAGAGTTGGGCACACAGTTCCAGTTAGCCACGACGCTTGCTCCAGGCCATTACTCATTAGAGGACGGTTGGTTTTTCTATAAGAAAAGGTTATGTGTACTCAAAGACAAACGATAGGTGCTTCTTTATGATGCCCATGACGCGCTTACCGGTGGTCATAGAGGTACCAACGGGACTTTGGAGAAGTTGGAGCGCTATTTCTATTAGCCAAAGATGCAAAAGGACGTATACGGCTATGTGCAGAATTTTCAAATATGCCAAAAGGTCAAGGCTTCCCACAAGAAAGCGGCAGGTTTACTTATGCCATTGCCAATCCCCGACGGTCCTTTCCTGGACATAGGTATGGATTTCGTGAGACCACTTCCAGCATCCGCAGGTATGCGTAATACTCAATGTCTTACTATTGGTTGTCGCTTTAGTAAATATTGTATGCTCATTCCCTGCAAACAAACGGCCAGCGCTGAAGATATAGTTCGTTTGTTTATCAAGTATTGGTATCCCATTGGAGGGTTGCCAAAGACCATAACATCCGACAGGGACTCCAAGTTTACGTCTAACTTTTGGCGAGCCTTGTTTGATAATTTTGGTACTAACCTGCAGATGTCCAACCTTTCCATCCGCAATCGAACAACAAGACGAAAAAGTATAATGGTATGGCATTCGATATTTTGAAATCATATTGTCATGATGCTCAGGAAAAGTGGAAGCAGTTTCTTCTGCTTGTGTTGGCCATTTTGAACGATACCTATTCTTTGAGTATTGGTCGCACACCTTATGAAGCGGCATTTGGACGGCGATTTACCTCACTCCTCACCCGAATGGTGTCTCCATCTCTTGAAGGCAACAAAACCACTGAATCCATGGCAGAGATTACGGAGTCCGTGAAAAACCGCTTCGCCAAAGCTCAAGCATCATATACACGCCAAGCCAATAAATACAGACGAGATGTCCAGTATAAAGAGGGTCAATGGGTGTATTTACACATTATCAAGCAATGATTGAAGCAAGTGGGCAAGCGATGCCCTAAGCTGTCCTTCAGGAACTTCCGACCATTCCCTATTATTCAAAAGATCAATGATGTCTCAATGAAGTTACGCCTACTAGACAGTTGGACTATGCACAACGTGTTCCATGTAGCTTGGTTGAAGCCATATTTTGGACCTCCTCTTTTAGAGATTTCCAACGAGCAACAACCTGAAGTTCTTGATGAAGCCGAAGTTTTGCAGCCAGAACAGACCCTTCTTCATAAATTCAAGCATGGGTCAGGACACAGGATCCAGGAGTTTTACACCAAGTTCCGTGATCGAGGTACCCATGAAGCAGTGTGGTTGGACGAAGATTTTTTCTAGGAGTTTCCCAAGATATTGGCGGACTACTTGGAAGCAATGGACCTACCATCAAGTTAAGGAGGGAGTAATGTCACATGCACCCCTGCACTTGGGTGCAAGGTGACACACTGGCTACATCGACAAGTGCATTATAGTTCCCAGATAGGAGATTTAGTCGTATGCTGTGACCCCTTTGTGAGCCCTTGTCCACGGACAGTCAGGCACAAGCTACGTACGTCAGTCTCTCAGCCTTAGGTCAAGTCAGTAGTCAGTTCTTGTTCACTAGTACCCACTAGAGAACAGTAGGTTAAGTGTTTCCATCTTATAGTTTAGGTCTTAGCCTAGGTTAGGAGACCCTTTAGGGTCCCCAAAGCTGGACAGGTAAGCAGGGAAGGCAGCATGCAAAGGCTGCCCAAAAACTCCCTTGGCAGATGAGCTAGGGAGGGCTTTTTATAGGCTGGTTGTAGGCCAGCCAGTCTGTAAAACAGACTGAGTCGGTCTGTCTACAGACTGGGTTGGCTCAGTCCAGCCCTATAAAAGCGCCCCTTGGCTGCCTTGTTTTCTCATTCAGTTTGCTCCTGCCTTCAGTCCTCCTACAGCTCCACTTCAGCCTCCTGTGCAGCCCCTGAGATCCTCAGATCTGGCCCTGCTCTAGCTTCAGTCCCTTGGCCATCAGTTCAGCCTGATCTGAAGGTGACCACGAAGCACAACAGTTGGAGGTTTGGACCAGCAAACGGAGAGAGGTTTGGACACTGTTTCCTCAGCTTTCTCAGCTCTCTTTTACAGTTTACACAGCTCACTCTCAGCTCTATATTTCAGTCATCTCTCAGTTCTCTCATAGGATCTATCACTTCTAGTTTTCACTCTCTCACTCACACAGTAACCCTGCATTCCGGTAGACAGCACAAACCTCTTCCTTGCCTTGCAGAAGCGTCCTACATCGTCAGTGTGGACAGCATCAAGGTCTCGGTATTGGTCGGCGTTGCCTCTTAGGTCCTTGGGTCTGCTATACGTGTGCACAGTGAGCTCTTCAAAAGCGCGTTCCATGCTCTCTCAAAGAATGTTTTTTGTATTTCTCAGTTCTCCAAGTATAAAGCAAATTCTCCCCTATTGGGGGAGGGGGCCCTCAGTGGGTACAGGAACCCAATCGGTTGTCGACTCTACTCTCTCTCTACCCTAATCTCCTTTCTCTCTCTATGGTAAACAACGCTCATTCCTCGCTAAAGGTTTAAAGAAGGTCTTGCTGTAAATTACACGATCAGATAACCGTTGCATGCTACACATGATCAGGTGCGCGTGGGTCTCTACCTGATCGAGATGCAACGACACAAAGAGACCCTAATCAGACAGATCACACAACAAGAGATGACAACGGCACAGGAGACAGAGCTAGACAAGACACAACAACATGTCACAAACTTTTACACATTCGAGTCAACCCCAGAGCATAGTGAAGTTGAGGAGGAGGAGCTAGCTGATATGAGGGTAGTGAGAATTAGATGGAAGAGACGACGTGGCATTGTGGAGCCAGTGAGACAAAGACCACACACAAGGTAGAGGCTCACCAGAGCATGCACAAGAAGATCCAACCTATCTCAACTCTACTCAGAGGAGATCGAGTTGTCACCCATGATATGGCCCACCAAATATGGAGATCACGGAGGCCACACCCCTCTCCATCCCACACCCCCACCCGCAATAAGAGATGACCTGACAAAGACAGAATGAGAGATCTTCATATCCCACCAAAGGGTTAGCTTGGCACCACATTCATAGCTGGTAGTCGATCAATGTCCCTGATCACATAGTCGATCACATCTCCTCTCTCAAGATTGGCTATTTTCCTTTTTGAGGCCCAAAGACACAGAGATCAGCTCATAAAGCACAAAGGAGAGCACGAGGGATTGGCCAAGCCCACGATCATGATTTTTTTCTCTAGTGACCCGAGCCAACATAACAAGAACTCAAAAAACAGGAGAGACAAGACTCTACAGATCCGACCACGAGTGGACACTCAAAAGAAGACTGCAAACATATCCTCTCTTCGACATGGGGAGACAAACCACTAGAGTGACGATAAAACTTATCAGACAACGCGCCACATCAAGGAAACCACAGAAGAAGAGGGATGGACTCAGACAGGCACAACGACAGCAGCATTGTATCACTGACTTTTCTCTAAAGCAAGCCCTGGCCAAATACTACACCACTGTTGAACGAGCTCCTCTTGTCTCTATGCAGCCGCCCAATGGTGTTGGTCCCACAAGCAACATGCGTAAGTCCAGCCACTCAAGGATCGGTGAGAGATTGATAAACAGCCCCTTTGTTTTACTTCCCTTTGTGGTTCCTCTCACAAACAACGACAGCGCGATGTAATACTTTCTCGTCACAGACATCAACCTTGGACACCGGTGGCCATTTTAGTTGCCCCAATTTTTTTCAATCTCATAGTTTGGTCTTTGGTAGATACCAGGAGTCATCATCTGGGGCGTGATGAGCTTATATGATTGGATTGAGATCATGACTAAGGTGAAGCAAGGATGGCCCCTCTCTCCGACACTCTTTGGGCTCTACATTGACAAGATCACGATGTTCATCAACCGCCTACGAGGAGAGGGATCCTTGCTTGCAAACTTGATGATGCAGATCTTGCTATACGCGGATGACAAAGTTATCATCTCCTCTTCTGCGGCAATCCTACAACAACATCTTGAGGCTCTAGAGGTGTTTTGCAAGGGAGAGGGACTTGACGGTCAACCTTGGCAAGACTAAGGTTATGATCTTCAACATAGCAGCATAGCTTCACATACAGAGGGGAGCCAGCGGAGATAGTCATATAGGTACCTACCTTGGGACAGTTTTCGCAGGGCATGTCTTCACGATGACACTGGCACAACTCACACGAGAGCAGGGAGCTTTAGCTCAGCTAGAGAGACGATATTTCCAAGTACACTTCCAAGATATCTCGACAAAGGGACGGCTCTTTGATACACTAGTGAGACCGGCAGCCATGTATGCAGCACCCTTTTGGGGATGTGATCTACCAACAACTAAGTGGTAGAGATTCGAGAGGCTACAAGTTATCATGGGGTCTAGGATGATCAAGAGTACGCCATCGGTTCCTCACTAGATCGTATATATTGAGTTCACTATGACACCACTACCGCAGATTGATGCCATCTTCCAGACAGTGACATATCTACATAGGATACAGGTTTTACCTAGATGGAGACTACCGAGGTTGGCATTAGAGTCATCTAGACGATTAGGTGAGAGCGGGGTCAATAGAGACAGGTATGCATGCATCTCCTAATGGTTAAGTGCTCAGGGCAATTAGATGAAGCCTTCCCCCCCCTTCAATATAGTTAGGACTCCCCATCCCTCCAGATCCCACAAGATGAGATCAACCATATGATATGGTTGGACCTACTCCAATTATACATATCACAGACTTGAGGGAGAACCAGGAGTTCCCTACCATGACTACCTCCTACCAGGTCCCCGTATCTGGAGGATATACGGGTTACCCATGTGTTGAGGGTAGCCATAGGGCAGATGCGGGTCTCGTCTCACCAGCTGAGGATTGAGGTCAGGGGGGCAACAAGCACACCTAGAGAGCAGCGGATTTGCAAGCTATGTACACTGGCAACAGTGGAGACAGAGGAGCACTTCTTATGCATTTTCCCTGCTTACTACTATGAGATCCGAGGAGCATACCATTGCTTCTTTCAGGACGGACACGGGTTTCGACCACTCTCCCGTTTGATCAATTTCCATGTACAAGTGTGTTGGCCTCTTTCTGATGGAAATGCAGCAACACACAGAGAGATGCGGCGACACACAGAGACCCTGCTACACCACATGAGGTGACATTACCACAAGACACCGATCGAGCACAGAGACATGTCACTAACTTCTATGCCTTCAAATCAGCCCCGAGACACATCGGGGTAGAGGAGGAGGAGATAGCCAACATGAGGGCAGGATGGATCAGCAGGAAGAGGCGACGCAAAGCAGTGGAGCGGGTGCCACAGAGGATGACCAGAGCACGCACGAAAGTGATCCAACCCATCGTTGTTCTACTCAGAGGAGACCAACCGACCCGAGGTGCCACCCTTGATGTGGCTCATCGTATAGAGAGATCTTAGAGACCACGCCCCCCGCCACGACAAGAGACAACTCGACAACTACGGATACACGACATCTTTGCATCTCATGAGAGGGATACCATGACTCCCGGATATGTACTCGGAGCTTTCGCACTACCTTCTAGAGTCTCTTGAGAGTTTTTTAGAGTGTTTTGAGTTTTGAGATCATTAGCTGGCAATCAACAAGGGCCTTAGTGAGCCCTTTACTTCAGCCCATGGTAGGCCTGCAAGGCCTCCCGAAGACATTAATGCAACTCTCTCTCTCACATATGAGATGGTTTGTAGGCGCCGCAAGATCTTGTTACATAGGGGACGTACTCGCCGCTTCATCTCCAGACGATCCAGGATGATGGCAGCTTTTCGGAGGAGACTTACTCATGGAGATCTCGCCACACCAGCCGCTCACCTCACCTTTGCTCAGATTTGTACTCTCATAGCAGGAGGCAGAGTCGATGGACAGGATTTCCAGTATTATTTTGGTTCTCAGACTCCGTGACACCTGGACTTGTATCTTTGCATTGGCATATTGTACTCATCCCCCCATTTTGCACCCAGGGGCGGTTTCCTTGCATCTAGTTTACTTTGTATTTAGGCTCAGATTTGACATTATGTACTGTCACTTGCATTGTATTGCGTAGCACGTAGCACTTAGATGATATTCGACGATGCCTCTTCTTTGTGGCACGTTGATTTTGTGCTATCTTGTATGCAGAGTTCTTGATGTCCCATGGGCCCATTTTGGCCTTTAGTGGACAATAATACACTTTCTTTCTTTTTTTTTCTCTCTCTCTCTCTCTCTCTCTGTGCAAGGGTCCTAGCGTACCCTTTGCTTCAGCCCACTGAGGCTTGTATGAGTTTGCTTTTTGTGTACTTTGTCCCATAGGCCCGTGAGGCCTCCCGTGGACGTTAATATATTTTTCTGTGTACTTTGTCCCATAGGCCCGTGAGGCCTCCCGTGGACGTTAATATATTTTTTTCTTTCTCAGCATAATTTGGACCAAAGGGCAGAAAGTAGAGGATGGGAATGCCAAAGCATGTCTATCCACTATCAAACAGGTATGTAAGATACAAGATGATGAAATTGAATGCTTACAAAAGAAATTGGAAGAATAAAAGAAGGATGAGATTTCAAATCTACGTGCTCAAATGAATGACAACATGAAGGGATGGAAAGAAGAAATGGATGCAAAATGGGCAAAACAAATTGGTAAAATGCAGATGGAGATGATGCGAGATATGGACAAGAAAAACAGTCTTCATCAAAGATTGAGAGCTTGGAAGCTCAGGTGATTAGTCTCCAAGAATGTAAAACTGAAGGCAAATACACATGGAAATGAAGGGGAGCTTCAGCCATCCCTACACAAGGAGCTGAATATCATTAGAGAACAAATGAAGCAGCTCAAGGGGGCAAAGGGAACTTCAGAAGAAGGATGCAAGATCATCGATGAACTGAAATCTGGGAATGAAAAACTCAGAAAAGACTTGGCATTTTTGCAAGACACTATGCAGGGTAAACATGCTGAATTCACCCAGAAGATCAAGAAAGGAGGCTGCAATCTTGGAATGGAGAGATGTGGTCAAGAAAGGCACGGCTGCCCCCAAGAAAGAGTTCATTTCAGATTCTTTGGAGGAGGATAAAATGAGAAATAGTAAAGCCCTAAATGTTTTGGTTCGAGGTCTCACAATGGGAGACACTCCTATGGTACGACTTATTCGAGAGCACCAAGAGGCAACCAAACCACAGGATATAGAGGTCGACAGGACACAGCGACACGTCACAGACTTCTATGCATTTGAGTCAGCTCCAAGACACAGCAGGGTGGAGGAGGAGGAGCTAGCTGGTATGTGGGCAGCCTGGATCACTGATAGAGGACGCAGAGACCACCTGCGGCACGAGGAGCGACTACAGCACACACTATTGAGGTTCAGCCTATCACAGCTCTCCTCAAGGAAGACCGCCCAAGACAAGGGTAACTCTGAACATAGCCCAACAGGTTCAGAGCTCGAGGAGACCACGCCCTCCCCCGCCACCACAGCGTGAGACAGCCCGAGGAATACATATTTTCACCGCTCACAGACAAGCCACCATGCTGGGCTTCAGTTTCTAAGTCCCAGCTCTCAGCCTACTTCAGCTAGTTTCACTTCAGCTGGGGCTACTTCTGAGTCCCAGCTCTCAGCCTACTTCAGCTTGTTAACAGCCCGTCAGCAACAGCAACGCTGGTTTCTTCAACAACTCATCAGCAGTGAAAGGTTCCTCCGTCGGCAGCGCAAGCCCGACAGCAGCAGCCTCTCCTTCGTCACCTAACCCCGAGCTGGGCTGAAACCCCTAGCCCAATTGGGAGGTTAGCTCAGCAAGGGGTTGCAAGAGACATGGCCAGTCAAGAATGGCCCAACCTCTCTTCCCCCTCCTCTTCCTCAAAAACCCCATCGACTCCAACAGCTCCTTCTAGCAGGGCGAAATATGCCACAGTTGCAGCTCGAACACCCTCTCCTTATGCACATATATATGAGAGAGAATATATTTTCAGCCGCCCCATAATTGCATCTCATGAACATATTTTGTCCTAACAAGATCAGGTGAGAGAGCTGAGGACACAACTGGCAGATGCTATAGCTAGAATACAGGTTCTTGAAGGACCTGGTAAGCAAGAGGTAATGAATGAGGCTATAAAGTCTTGTAAGGATTCCCCACCTACCCCCCAGTTAGTCTCCACAGTCAAGGATTTGGTTCAAACTGAAATGCTGACAGCGAAGCAAGAGGGAATTGTGGAGTTTGGAGCAAAGGTAAATAAAGCAAATATCCAAGAAGAGATTACGGAACATGCAATCAGATGGGATAATGCATTAAAAATCAGAATTAGGGGACTCCCAAATGGATGGTACAATGAGGAGGATTCATTCAGTGATACTTTAGCACATGTTAAAGCAGCAATGCCTAGCATTGACTGGACAGCCAATGAGGATGACAAGCCTGATAACTCTGAGGATGATGGTGAAGCTTCAGCAGTCCGTATTAGCCATCATAAAGGCCATGCTGTTAATACATTTAACTCGCGGGATTTAAGACTCAAGATCCTACGACAATCCTACAAGCTGAAAGGAACAAATCTATCGAGCTGAGGAACTTACAAGAGCTCAATTGAAGGATAAAGCAACGGAGTTCACCAAAGTTAAGGCTGACAGAAAGGATGGAAAGTGGGCAGTGTACCATGGAGGAATAGCGCTCATTAAGAAATTCAAATCAAAACCAAGAGATTCTCAGTCTTAAAATGATGTACGGCCAATTATATACAGGTTAGGATAGAATTTAGGTACTCTAAATCATTGGAGTTGCTTTATGCACTCCTTGGGAGCTGGCATGTGCCTTCCCTAAGCTGTTGTATTGGATGTTTTTTTATTGTCCCATAGACCTTTGGTCTCCCGTGGATGTTAATATACTCTCTCTCTCTCTCTCTCTCTCTCTCTCTCTCATGCAACCAAACACACAGATCGAATCAAATCCAACATATAACTCCTTATTAGAGCACCAGTGATTATTAAGTTTCTTCTATGAAAGCTCCACATCCTTTCAAGAGGCCAAATCCATTACACTCGCTCAACAAAACTGACCTTGACATAATCTGCATGTCCAGGACAATCAACATGAGCATAGTGCCGCTTTTCTGTTTCATACTCCACATGAGCCTGTATCACCAAGCATCAAATTGAATATTCCAATACAATCTTCACATCAGATGCAAAACTTCATCCTCCACATTCAGAAAAAGAGATTTTGTATCATACACGAGAGCAAAAAATTGTCAATAGCCAAGGGAGAGAAGAATAATAACTGTTGCAATTGTGATGCCTCGAGCTTTCTCCTCTGGCGCTTTGTCAATCTCATCAAAAGCAACAGCCTTTGCTTTGCCCTCATCAGCAAGCACCTACAAAAATCATTTTAAATGATTTAACAATTCGAAATCACTTGAACTTTGATTATAATCAGTAAACAGCTAGAGGATTTAATTATGAGCATATGAGATGCACATTTATCTTTATAAACTTTGATGCGACCTCAGCAAGGATGTGACGTTATGACTACATTAGTATCAAACCATTCACATTATTTATAGACAAAGCTCAGGTTATATACAGCCTGCAGGGTATTCAGGAGAGAACACCACATTAGAATCAGACCCTTACATTTATCTATAGATAAAGCCCAGAAATTCATGCAGGCGACAAGAACAGTGAGCAAGGAACTCAAACTGCACAACGAAAAAGTGCTAGGATGATGATGATGTTAGTGAGGACTATGATGATGGTGATATTGATGATGACAACATTGACTATGTCCTACACAATTTTCTAGCATGGGTTAGGATGCTCATTTAGTAGCTCCACCCCTTTGGTTCACGCATCAGCCTTGCTTCCCCCACTCCCAGCCTACTCCAACTCCCTCCCGCTCCTCACCCTACTCCCAGCCCCCACCCTGCCCACTCCCCTTGCTCTTAGCCTGTTGTCCCCCGCTTTTGCATTCCTCTTCCAGCCCACTGCCCTGTCTCACATTACTCAAACCCCCTTGCATTCTGCCCTTCCCTGCCTGCTCTGCATTCCCAGTCCCTTCAGCCCACCCATTCCACCTCCACCTCCACTGCATTCCCAGTCCCTTCAGGCTCAAAAGAGAAGGACGAAGACCTTATTTCATATAAAAATTTGACAAAAACGAAGCAGGATTCTTGACAACTCTATAACATTTTACTTTTGCTGTAAAATAAACCTCTATTTTGAAATTACAGCTAGTCATTTCCTCTCTTTTATTATAGAAGGAAAGAATGGAAGGGGAAGTGACATATAATAATGAACTTGTCCCTTTTCGACCATTACCAAAAAGAACACTCTCACCTCCTCGTGAAGAGGATAGATTAGGGGAGACTTATACGCATCTTGATTATCATAGCCCACGCACAGAATTACATTTGTCTTTCCTACAATAACCTCTTGATAGAGAGTCCTCCTTTGGAAATGAGAGGAGAAACGAATCCACCCAAGAGCAAGGCAATGCGTTTACACCTTTAGCTCAAAATCCCGCACATCTAGATTATAATCCAAACATGAAAAGAAGATAGGAGTCTCCCGTTGATAAGCTGGTTCCTAAGCTTAGCAACATGATTGAACAATCCATGACTAAGAGAGCGTTAAATTTGGGAGATGAAGATTTGAGTACTGTAGAAAGATGGGCGCAAGAAGCAAGAGCGAGCAGAGAGCAAAACGTTGAACTAGAAATTAGAATAGATAAGATAAATGTGAGTACAAGTGAGGAGGTGGTTTTGTCCAAGTGACAAAACCACACTAACCCACTAACTGTGGTTAGGGGGAAAAATCTCTACTGAGGGAAAACTGCCCCTAACTCACTTATGGATTACATTGGCAACTGCCTAGAATATGCCAATACTTATAACACCCCCCTACAGTGCCAATGTGATGATGTATAAGAAAGTGATCAATCACCAAAAGGAGATAAGTTCAGGGCACTGCGAAATGCCTCAAACTTCTCACGTGGAAGTGCTTTGGTGAAGATGTCTGCAACATTGTCATGTGTTGACACATAGATCATACTGATCTCCCCTGCATGCAACTTCTCTCTGACATAATGATAATGAACCTCAATGTGCTTCGAGCGAGAATGAGACACAGGATTCTTGGCCACTGCTATAGCAATTTGACTATCAGTGAGAATTGGAAAATGACCCTCCAATAAGAGATGAAGATCAGCAATCAAACGACGCAGCCAAACACGTTCAACTATCGCTGCGAAAGCTGGCCTGCACTTAGCTTCACATGAGAAAGTAGCCACAGAAGATTGTTTCTTGCTCAGCTCAAAAAGAAACAATACCACTAGTGGACTGCCTGGTCTCATAGTCTCCAGCCCAATCTGAGTCACGGTAAGCATGCATCTGCAAGTCAACCCCCTTGGGAAACATCAAGCCATAAGACTTTGTGCCTTGCAAATAGCAGAAGATGTGTTTTACAGCCTGCCAATGTATTGTCTTTGGGATGTGCATATACCTACTCACTCGAGATACTGCATAATGAATATCGGGCCGTGTATTGCACAAATAAATGAGCATCCAACAGCCTAGCTGTAAAGTGTGGCATCCACTGATTCACCTACATCATACATAGTAAGCTTTAGCCATGGCTCCATGGGAGTGGCTATAGGCTTACAATCTTGAATGTTGAACCTATCCAAGAGCTTTTACACATAACAATGACACGCTAATCTTGTATGAACTAGATCCCCAAACAGAAATTTAACATGCCAAAATCTGTCATGTCAAATTCAGCTTTCAATTCAGCCTTGAAATCTGCAATTATTTCCTCATTTGACCCTGTGAGCAACATGTCATCTACATAAAGAATGATGACCAAAATATCCCCCCCATCCTTCTTGATGTAGGGGTTGCTTTCTGTGGGACTATTGTGTAACCCCTTACTTGCCAGGAAGGCATCAATCTTGGCATACCATGCACGTGGGGCTTGTTTCAACCCATATAAAGCTTTATTCAGCTTGCAAACTTGAAGTGCATAGCCCAAAAGTTCAAAGCCAGGAGGTTGTTTGACATAAACCTCTTCCTGCAAGTCCCCATTAAGAAAAGCTGTTTTTATGTCCAACTAATGGACATTCCAAATAAAATTTGCAGCCATGGCAATAATTGACCTGATGGTGGTCATCCGGGATGTAGGAGCAAAAGTCTCCTCATAATCTATGCCCTTTTTCTGAGCATAGCCTTTGGCAACCAGCCATGCCTTGTACCTTTCAATGGACCCATCTGGCTTTCTTTTCACTTTGAAAACCCATTTGGTACTAATGGCATGTTTCCCTACTGGCAAATCTACAACATCCCAAGTCTGATTTTTCTCAATGGACTGCAATTCATTGTGCATGGCATTCATCCAGTGCACATTATCCTTGGCTTCTTCAAAAGTGTCAGGTTCTTCTTCATCAAGAAGAGTACCTGCATAAGCTGACTCAACAAAAAGAGCCCCCCCATGTGCCTTACCACACTACAAGTCCTGCCAGGGAAAGGTGCCTCAAGTCTACTCTCCCTGAGAGTCTGTAGCAACCAATTCGCCACTGTTTTGGCTGCATGTATCTCTTGAATCTCTTGCCTGACAACATCATCCACTGCCTGTGGAGGAACAAAATCAGCATGTGACTGAATCGGGGCATGTGGACCAGGTGGAGGTTGCTGTAAATTCTGATTATCAGCATGAGCCTCAGCTGAGAAATCAAAAGCTTCAGGAAACATCCCCTCAAAAACATCATCTAAAGAAGCTAGAATAGATAATTCAGCATGTGTATGAGCTGAATTCTCTGAAAAAATGACATCTCTACTAACAAAAATCTTACGTGTGGCAAGATTGTAGAGACGATAGCCTTTGCTTTGTACACTATACCCAACAAAGATAACACTTTAGTGCCTTATCTAACAACTTATGTCGAAACTCCAAAGGCACATGGGCATATGTAACACATCCAAAAACACAAAAGTGATCCACTAAAGGCTTTCTCCCATGCTAAGCCTCATAAGGAGTGATTGTCTTCAAAGCGTTTGTGGGAGCCCGATTCAAAACATAATAGGCACACATGAGGCCTTCTAGCCCAAAATCTGTGAGGCAACTTCTTGCTAGTAAGCATGCATCAATCCATCTCCATGAGAGTGTGATTTTTCCACTCAGCTTTGCCATTTTGCTGTAGCCCAAAATCTGTGAGGCAACTTCTTGCTAGTAAGCATGCATCAATCCATCTCCATGAGAGTGTGATTTTTCCACTCAGCTTTGCCATTTTGCTGAGGGGTAAGCCTCACTGTAAGCTGATGTATGATGCCTTTCTCCTTCAAAAATGCCTAAAATTCATGAGACATATACTCCCCCCCTCTGTCAGTGCAAAGTGTCTGCACCTTGAGTCCTGTCTCATTTTCAACCATTGCCACAAAGTGTTTGAAATGCATAAACACATCTGATTTTCTCTTCAAGTCATAGACCCAAGTATAATTTGTGTAGTCATCTATAAATGTAACATAATACAGATAACCACCAAAAGCACGTGTCCTCATGAGACTGCAGACATCACTATGTATGAGTTGTAATTTGCGAGTAGCTTGTACTGCACCATCCTTTTTAAAGAGAAATCTATGCATCTTACCAAGGATGCATCCCTCACAGGCATGAGGAGGAGTTGACTCCAAAGGAGGCAATGCATCAACCATAGCATGCTTCTAAAGTGTCATCAAGCTGCCATAGCTCATGTGCCCATACCTGGCATGCCATAACTCCACATTCTGCATGGCGGCAGTGGGAATGCTTACTGCAAGTGCAAGATCGGATCTTTTCTCAAAAATATCAAGCTGAAAACGACCCCGATACAAAGTGTCAGACAACATCAAAGCATAATCATTCTCTTTGTCTCGGACTGCACACTTAGCATCATCAAAGATAACCTGAAATTCTCCTCAATTGAGAGAGGACACTGAAAGTAAATTCTTATTTATACCTGGCACATAAAGAACATCAGTAATTCTGAAATCTGTGCCATCCGTGGAGGTAAGTATGATGTCACCACTCCACACACTAAATAAGAAGAATCGTTGCACATGTCACCTTCTTTTTAGCGGGTGGTGCATGCAGACATGCAAAAAGACTCTTGCTTGAAGTATTATGCTTGGCAGCACCACTATAATACCAAGTGTTTAGTGTCTCATTGACACTGAAAGAGCATGCATCCTTCGAAGGGTCATAGCTACAAGTCAAGAAAGCATACGAGTCATACTCAAGACTGGCTGTGGTATCTAGACTAGCCACTGAAAAATCTGAAATGCAAGACAAAAAGCCATAATCCTCTTCCACAAAGTTGGCTGTAACATCCCCACCTTCAAGTGCATTAGGAGCTAATGCATCTGAGACAACCAAACCCGAACCCTTTTTCTTCTCCTTGTGAGAAGATGGAGAGTGAGAGAGAGCAAGAGAGTGAGAGCTGGAGAGCTGAAAGCTTGGAAGCTGAGTTGCAATAGAAGAGTATAAAGAGTACAACTCAATGAGTGAGAGATAAGGTTTTGTCCTAGTGACAAAACCTTAGTAGTCACTAACCATAGTTAGTGAACTAACTGTGGTTAGGGGAAAAAACCTCTTAAAGAGGGAAAAGTGCCAACTAGCTTATTAAATTACATTGGTCACTGCTGAATTATATCTATAATTCTAACACCCCCCTGCAGTGCCAATGTCATGTACAAGGCTGATCAATCACCAAAAGGATATAAGTTCAGGGCCTGCGAAATGCCTCAAACTTTTCACGTGGTAGTGCTTTGGTGAAAATATCTGCAACGTTGTCATGTGTGGACACAAAGATCATACTGATCTCTCCTGCATGCAACTTCTCTCCGAAGTAGTGATAGTGAACCTCAATGTGCTTCGTGCGAGCATGAAACACTGGATTCTTTGCCACTGCAATGGCACTCTGACTATCAGTGAGAATTGGAGAAGGACCCTCCAAAGACAGACGAAGATCAGCAGATAGACGTCACAACCAGACACATTCAACTGTTGCTATGAAAGCTGCCATGTGCTCAGCTTCACATGATGAGGTAGCCACTGTAGATTGTTTCTTGCTCAGCCAGGAAATGCAAGATTTACCCAAAAAGAAACAATTGCCACTAGTGGACTGCCCAGTGTCATAATCACCAGCCCAATCTGAATCACTGTAGGCATGCATCTGCAAGTCACCCCCCCTGGGAAATAGCAAGCCAAAAGACTTTGTGCCCTGCAAATAACAGAAGATGCGCTTAACTGCCTACCAATGCATAGTTTTTGGGCTGTGCATGTACCTGCTCACCTGAGATACTGCAAACTGAATATCAGGTCTAGTAATGCAGAGATATATGAGGCATCCAACAGCCTGACTGTAAAGTGTGGCATCAACTAATTCTCCTGCATCATGCATTGTGAGTTTCAGCCCCGGCTCCATGGGAGTGGCTGTGGGCTTACAATCATGCATGTTAAATCTGTCCAAAGTTTCTGCACATACTTGGACTGAGACATAACAGTGCCACGTCTCTCATGAGAGAACTGGATCCCCAAATAAAAGTGTCAAAGTTGGTCTGCAAATCAGCTTTGAAATCTGCAATTTTGTCTTCATTGGACCCTGTGAGCAGTAAGTCATCGACATAAAGAAGGATGACTAAAATTTCCCCCCCATCCATCTTGCTATAGAGGGTGCTCTCAAGAGGACTATTGTGCAGCCCCTTGCTGGTCAAAAAGACATGGATCTTGGCATACCATGCACGAGGGGCCTGTTTCAGCCCATATAAAGCTTTGTTGAGCTTGCATACTTGAAGTGCATTTGCTGTAATTTCAAAAAGGCATGGATCTTGGCATACCATGCACGAGGGGCCTGTTTCAGCCCATATAAAGCTTTGTTGAGCTTGCATACTTGAAGTGCATTTGCTGTAATTTCAAAGCTTGGAGGTTGTTTGACATACAGCTCTTCCAGCAAGTCCCCATTTAAAAAGGCTGTTTTTATGTCCAACTGATGAGCATTCCACTCAAAATGTGCAGCCATTGCAATAACTGATCGGATGGTGGTCATCCGGGATGTAGGAGTGAATGTCTTCTCATAATCTATGCCCTTTTTCTAAGCATAGCCTTTAGCAACCAGCCTTGCCTTATATCTGTCAATGGAGCCATCTGGCTTCCGTTTGACCTGAAAACCCATCCTGTGCCAATGGCATGTTTACCCGGTGGCAAGTCTACAACATCCCAAGTCTGATTTTTTTCAATGGACTGCAACTCATCGTGCATGGCATTCATCCAATGCACATTGTCCTTTGCCTCTTCGAATGTGGCAGGCTCCTCCTCATCAAGAAGAGTACCTGCATATGCTGATTCCACTGAATTAGCACCTTCCATGTGCCTTGCTGCACTGCGAGTCCTGCCAGGTAACGGAACATCAATTTTACTCTCCCTGAGAGTCTGTAACAGCCAGTTTGGGACTGTTTTTGCTGCATGTATGTCTGCAATTTCTTGCTGCACCACCTGTTCGACTGCCTGTGGAGGGGGCAAGACATTTTGTGGCGGAACTATAGCATTTGGAGGTGGCTGTAAATTCTGATTTGCATCAGAAATATCAGCAGGGGAACCCAAGGCAATGGGTAGCAACCCCTCAAAGACATCCTCTGAAGAAGAAGGCATTTGAAATTCAGCCTGAGTGTGAGCTGAATTTTCAGCAAATATCACATCTCTACTGACTATGATATTGCGTGTAGCAGGATTGTAGAGATGGTACCCCTTACTTTCTGCACTCTACCCAACAAATATGCACTTAATGGCTTTATCTGACAACTTGTGCCTAAATTCAACTGGCAACATGAGCATAAGCAAGGCATCCAAAGACTCGGAAGGGATCCACTAAAGGCTTTCTCCCATTCCAGACCTCATAAGGAGGTTTTGTTTTTAAAGCCTTAGTTGGAACCCGATTCAAAATGTAATTGGCACACATCAAGCCCTCAAGCCAGAATTTGTGAGGCATGTGTTTGCTTTTCAGCATACATCTGTCCATCTCCATGAGAGTTCTATTTTTCCTCTCAACTTTGCCATTTTGCTGAGGGGTCAGCCTCACTGTGAGCTGATGCACAATACCCTTGCCTTTCAGAAAAGCATCAAATTCTGTAGACAAGTATTCCCCACCTCTATGTGTGCGCAATGTCTGTATCTTGAGTCCGGTTTCATTTTCAACCATGGCTGAAAAGTGTTTAAACACCGTGAACACTTCTGATTTGCGTTTCAGCCCAAAGACCAAAGTGAAATTGGAGTAATCATCAATAAATGTAACGAAGTAGAGATGACCACCCAACGATGGAGTCCTCATGGGACCACAGACATCACTGTGTATAAGCTGTAATTTGCGGACAGCTTTAACTGAACCATCCTTCTTGAAGGGGAATCTATGCATCTTGCCTAAAATGCACCCTTCACAGGCATGTGGAGGAGGTATCTCTAGAGGTGGCAAAGCATCAACCATGGAATGCTTCTGAAGTGTCATCAAGCTGTTGTAATGCATGTGGCCATATCGGGCATGCCATAATTCTGCATTCTGCATGGCAGCTGTAGGGGTAGAAACTGCAAGAGCATGGGCTGCTCTTTTCTCAAAAAGATCAAGCTGAAAATGCCCACGCAGCAGAGTACCAGATAATCTTAAGGCATAGTCATCTTCCCTGTCTCGGACAGCACATTTGTCATCCTCAAAGATGACCTGAAATCCAGCTCTGTTAAGAGTGGACACTGAAAGAAGATTTTTGATTATACCAGGCACATATAAGACATCTGAAAGTCTGAAAATTGAGCCATCAATGGCAGTGAGCTCAACATCTCCTGTGCCACGTACTGAATATGATGAGTTGTTGGCACAAGTGACTTTCTTACCAACGGGAGGTGGATGCAAGGAAGTAAAAAGACACTTCCTAGAAGTGATGTGCTTGGATGCACCGTTGTCAAAATACCAAGTGTTCAGTGTTTCATTGACACTGAAAGCAGATGCATCCGTAGAAGAGTCAAAAATGCATAAGTATCATCATTACAAGTGGCTGTACTATCCCGAGCATCTGGAACAGCCAGCCTAGAATCTGAAATGCAAGATAAAAAGGCATAATCCTGTCCAACAAAGTTGGCTGCAGCATCCCCACTGTCAGATGCATGAGGAGCTGAATCTGAAACAGCCATACCGGAGCTGTTTTTCTTCTCTTTTGCAAGCCTTTTCCTGCATTCTGCAATGTGATGACCTGGCTTTTTGCAGTGACAAAAACCCTTCTTCTTGGGCTTACTTGCATCATTTTTAGCCTGTTGTGAAGGCTGTCCTGACCCACTAGAAGGCTGATTTACTGATGTCTTTGCCTGTCCCTTTGTTTTTTATTTAAACTTTGAGAGCATAGCTTGTTCACCTGCACGTGAAGCCAAGTTTTTCCTGGTCTGCTCTTCCTGAAGCAGAAGTCCTATCAACTCATGAAAAGTGAGAGGATTTGCAACCCCCCTCAATGATAAGTTCAGCGAGGTATGAAAGCTGAGATAAGACTCAGGAAGAGAATTCACAATGGTTGTAATCATCTCTAAATCAGGAATAATTTCATCTAAGTTTAACAATTGCTCTCTGAGATCCTGTAGCTTTGTGAGGTGGACTGACATGGAGTCACCCTCTTCCATATGTGTATTACTGAACTCTCTTTTCAAGAAAGATACCCTTGCATCATTCCGGGCTGCATACATGCTTTCTAAAATATCCCACGCTGCCTTGGAGGTCTTACACGACCGGATATGCGGAATGATAAATCTTTTCCTTGAAAGAGAGATGCATGACAAAGCTAAGGCATCTCGTGAAGCCCATCTCTTCTGATCTGGAGTAGTGGCTATAGCTGCACCAACAACTTGTTCTGCAGCTGCCCCCTGTGCACGACCTCTTCCACCTCCTTGCTGAGGAGGGGTATTAGGTGCCATACCTGCTGGTCGGATCTCACCCCCATTCACATAATCCCATAAATTGCGAGAAATCAGAATATTGCGTACCATAAAATTCCAGAGGGAGTAGTTGGTACCATCCAACTTGTCTTCCTGTGAAAGACCACCGAACTGAAAGTCATTCTGATTTTGCTGGGCCATATCTGAGAAAGAGATTTAAGCAGATACAAAACTGAATTCCCTTACTGGGAATGAAATGCACAACTCCCAAAAAACACAGCCAAGCACCGGCTGTAAATGCAACTCAGATTTCTGTACTTGCACTGTCAGAAATCTGTCCAAGCATCAAAAACTCTCCAGAATCTGCCAAAAGTGCTGCAAAACACTTCAAGAAAGGCAGTATGAACTGAAATCTCCAAAATTGCTCTCCCAACACAAAATCCCCAAAATAGGCCTGAAATTGCACCTGCAAGATTGTAGTGTAATTACAAAATCCCCAAATTTCTTCAAGAAATTGTACTGCAAAACTGAAAGCCCCAAATTTCGAGCTTGAAATTGCAACCAGGAAGGGGCAGAAGTACAGAAAGCCCCAAATTTTGCAATTTCAGCAAAAAGCCCCAAATTTCAGACCAAATCTGCAATGTTTGCTCCAAGTGTAGCTCCGAAACTACAAAATGATTGCAATGTCTGCAACAAACAAAATGCCCATCTAAAAAACTGAGCCAAACAATGGCTGTCTGCAAAATGTGCCTGCCAAAGATCACCTGCGAGTTTCTCCTGTACGGAATCAGAGATTGTACGGAGGATTACCTGCTGTACGGAAGTACGGAGTACTGATGACAGTACGGAGAAGGTACGTGTTGGTACGGATGGTGAAAGCAAACTGTACTACTGGTGGCAGCGAGCTGTACATACAGGTACGAAACTGTACGGCGAACCGTACAGTTTGATGACGGACTGTACGGACGCGATGTACGACGACCACTGCACTTGTACGGACGCGATGTACGACGACCTATGTGTTGCAGATCTGTACTGCGGGTACGGTACGGTATGTAAGGTACGACACGGTACGGACGTGCAGAGACGAGGTACGGATTTCGTACACTCGTACGGACTATACGGGCGAGGTGTAGCAGCAGGAGCGTGGGTTGTAGGCTGGAGCTGAACGGGGAAGAAGCAGGGAGCTGGATCAAATGCTCTGATACCAAATGTGAGAAGATGGAGAGTGAGAGAGAGCAAGAGAGTGAGAGCTGGAGAGCTGAAAGCTTGGAAGCTGAGTTGCAATAGAAGAGTGTAAAGAGTACAACTCAATGAGTGAGAGAGAAGGTTTTGTCCTAGTGACAAAACCTTAGTAGTCACTAACCATAGTTAGTGAACTAACTACGGTTAGGGGGAAAAACCTCTTAAAGAGGGAAAAGTGCCCCTAACTAGCTTATTAAATTACATTGGTCACTGCTGAATTATATCTATAATTCTAACACTCCTTTGCTATTCGCTTCTTGCATTCACCAATGTAGTGACCCGGCTTCTTGCAGTAGTGGCAAATGCCCTTCCTCTTTGGCTTCTCTGCATCACCTCTAGCTTTATGAGAGGGCTGTCCGGAATCAGCTTTATGCTAATGTGTGGGCTGATTTCCATGTTGCTTTTGCTGCCCTTTCCCTATGGGCCTTAACTTTGAAAGCATGGCATGCTCGCCAGCTCGTGTGGCCATGTTCTTTCTTGTTTGCCCTTCCTACAACAAGAGTCCTACCAACTCATTAAAAGAAAGAGGATTGCTACCCCCCCTCAATGACAAATTCAGCGAGGTATGAAAACCGAGATAGGACTCAGGAAGAGAATTCAGAGTGATGGTAATCATCTCTGAATCAAGAATGATCTCATCTATATTCAGCAACTGTTCCCTCAAATCCTGAAGCTTGGTGAGGTGAGCATTCATGGAATCACCCTCATCCATGTGTGTATGAGATAGCTCTCTCTTCAGGAATGAGACTCGGGCATCATTTCTTGCTGCAAACATGCTCTCTAAAATATCCCAAGCTGCCTTCGAGGTCTTGCAGGACCGAATGTGAGGAATGATAAACCTCTTGACAAAAAGGAAAATAACTGAAAGAGCTTGTGCATCACGTGAATCCCACCTTTTCTGTTCTGCTGTGGGAGCCACCAAAGTAGCAATGCTGCTACTACCACTTGTCCTGCACCTTGACCTCTACCCCTGCCTCCACCTGTAGGAGTGACAAGTGTAGCCACAGTTTCTGGCCTTGTCTCATCTCCATTGGCATAATCCCAGAGATGTCTACCAACTAGAATGTTGTGCACCAAAAAGCTCCACAAGGAGTAGTTGGTGCCATCCAACTTATCCTCATGTGTAATGACTCCACATAGTTGCAATGAAACGTGTTTTTTATTTTTGGAAACGTTGCCAAACGTTTGGAAATAAAAAACACGTTTTTTTGGCAGTGGTTTTTGGGGCAAAAGGCCCTAAGGTCAATTTTTTGCCCTATTTTTCATCAAAACAATCGAAGGAGCTTTCGCCATCACACTTTGTTGGAAAACACCTTCCTGGACTCACTTCTGAGTGTATGAACATATTAGATTGCTGAAGTGTTTTCCTCTATGCTCCTCACTGTTTTGGGTGCCATTAGTGTCTGTAATCATGCATTTTAGGTCCCAGGAATGTGTACTTATATAGTAGGCATATAATTTTGGGTAAAACAGGTGCCTGAGGAAAATTTTGAATCGAAACACGTTTGGAAAATTTTCCAAACGTTTGGCAACTATGCGACTCCAAAGACCTCATTGGGATTGTTCTGAGCCATATCTGCCACAGACAACTCAAAAATGCAGCAAACTAGACAAGTGAAGTCCCTTCTTGGGATGTAAGATGCACAACCGAAGTCTGCAAAAAATCTGCCCAATATGACAATTGTTGTCACAGCCTATCAAAGGCTTAAAATGCACCAAAATGCTCTACAAGTGCCCAAAATCTGCAAAGTCTATTGCAAAAGATGGCAAAAGTCTGCAATGTAACTCAAACTGAGTCCAAAACTGCTTGCAAAGCTCCCAAATAATCTGTCCACTGCCAAATTGCATCCAAAATGCAAAAGCCCCAAATTCATGCAAGAAATTGCAACTGAAAGAGGGCAAATCGACCAAAAGCCCCAAATTTTGTGTGCAAGATTGCAAGCAAAACCAACAAGCCCCCAATTTTTGGAGCAAATTCTGCAACCTGATTGCAATGTCTGACCAAAAACTCAGAAGCCCCAAATTCTCTGAAAAGAAAAGAACATGCAAAGGAAAAACCTGCAGGATTCACCTGCAAGGAAAAACAACTGCAAAAGTACGGCCTGCACAGCGAAATGCGTACGGATGTATGGACGGTACAGTACGGTTGATACAATACGGGCACCGTACAGTGTACGACGGTTGTACGGACGAAGTACGGCAAGATGCACGGGCAGTCCGGATGCAGGGCGTGTGCCTTTCCTACAATAACCTCTTGATAGAGAGTCCTCCTTTGGAAATGAGAGGAGACACGAATCCACCCAAGAGCAAGGCAATGTGTTTATGCCTTTACGTCAAAATCCCGCACATCCAAACGCGAAAAGAAGATAGGAGTCTCCCGTTGATAAGCTGGTTCCTAAGCTTAGCAATATGATTGAGCTATCCATAATGACAAAGTTAGGGACTAAGAGAGTGTTAAATTTGGGAGATGAAGAGTTAAGTACTGTAGAAAGATGGGCGCAAGAAGCAAGAGTGAGCAGAGAGCAAAACGTTGAACTACAAATTAGAATAGATAAGATAGATGTGAGTACAAGTGAGGGGGTGGTTTTGTCCAAGTGACGAAACCACACTAACCCACTAACTGTGGTTAGGAGGGGAAAACCTCTAGTGAGGGAAAAGTGCCCCTAACTCACTTGTGGATTACATTGGCAAGTGCCTAGAATATGCCAATAATTCTAGCAAGTACTCCTTTGAAGAGAGTCAAGTTCCAACCACGAGAGAAAATCGAATTTCCAACATATGATGGAGCAAGGGAAGCTGATAAAATCCATAATTGGATTTTGAGCTGTACTTTGCCCATCAAGAGAAGCATGCACATCCATAGCTGGAATACCTCTTTTCAAGTATAAAAATATAGAGATCGAAGGGATTTCCTAGTAGCTCCTTTACAGGACGTTCACACGATCCTAGGTAAACCATGGCGGTATGGTCTCGATATTGCTATTCATCCTCATACTCATCATTGCTTTTTTGTACATAAGCATGAAAACGTACGGATCATAGGGATCGAGACATATATATGATTCCATTGATTACTCCTAACCAAGCAAAAAGATTGATCAAAAGAAGGGTAGACTGTAATCTTGTATATACGGGACTCGAGTGATCTTCATATTTCAAAAGAAGATCGGGTAAGACATGAGTTCCTTAGAGCTTAAGAGATTGATTTTCTAGAGATGACTCATTCAAATTGCCTATAGAGAGAGAAGATGATCATGCCCTAGACTTAGAGCCAGGATATCGAATGTGTATAGATTACCAAGCTTTGAATAAGCTGACGATTAACAACTGGTATCAATTCCAAGAGTGGATGATTTATTGAATGTGCAAAGTTTTTAGTAAGTTGTATTTAAAATCTGGTTATCATCAACTCTAGATGAAAGCTGGAGATGATCATAAGACTTCCTTTCACACTCTTACTAGACATTATGAGTTTTTGGTTATGCCTTTTGACCTAACTAACACTCCAGCCACTTTTGGTAGACTAATGAGAAGGATTTTGCGACCCTACTTGGGAAAATTTGTCATAGTCTTCTTTGAAAAGATTCTAGTTTTAGCCACAATAAGGAAGAGCATAAGGATCACCTTGCTAAGGTGATGGAGGCCCCAAGGAAGATCGATTGTTCCAATACACCAAGAAGAGTGTGTTATTCAAGACAGAGATAGAGTATTTGGGACACATTCTGTCTACTGAGAGAATTCAAATTAACCCTAGAAAGGCCAAGGCCATAATGAATGGCCAATACCCAAAATATACATGAGTTTAGATCCTTCCTAGGAATGCGTAGTTATTACCACAGATTCATTAAGAATTTTGCACGCCTTGCTTCTCCACTAACAAATTTGTAAAGAAGCATTCCATGTATGAGTGGGGACAGGTTCACCAAGGAGCTTTTGAAGAGCTCGAGAACATTGGTCACTGCACCAATGTTAACACTCCTAGATATGGACAAACAGTTCTATATCTACAGATGTGAATGGTACCTCGATTGGGACAGTGTTGATGCAAGGAGGTCATCCCATCGCTTATGAAACTTCAAGGGGCCGAATTTAAAAATATCACATATGAGAAGGAGTTACTGGCAATTATTCATGCTTTTAAGTTATGGAAGCTTTATCTACATGGTTCTGCTTTCAAGATTAAGACTGACCATTGTTGGAGATATCATAGCCAAAGAGTGTGTTGATATGATGTATTGGTGTGTAGTACTAGGCTAGTACTAGTTCATGTGTGAGTCATGTGTGAGTGCCACGTGTCAATATGGGACTTATTCCATATGCACTTGATGCAAGTGTGTGAGTGTGTAGCCTATAAAGGATTGTACTTCACTTATCACGTTATACTTCATGAATGAATGAAAGCCTTTCTATCCCGTCTTCATTTGAGTATCACTTCTTCACTCCCTAGCCTCTCTCTCTCTCTCACTCACACCATGTTTCTAACATGGTATCAGAGCAAGTCAATCTGCCATAGCTTCCCTGCCACGTCATCTCTGCCCTAACCCTAATTCTGCCCTGCCACGTCATCTCTGCCCTAACCCTAAAGCCTATGCAGCCGCCTCATTTTCGTCTCAGCTGAAGCTTTCCCTCTGCTCATTTCTGCCTCCTTTCAGCTGCTCTTACCCCATTAGGGCTTCAGCACATCCGCCTTCATTGCTGCACTCTTTTTCGCCTGTCCTAGAAGCCCTTTTGTGTTCATTTCTGCAGCCAGCCGCCTCCATTTCTTGCTGGTCAGTACCCTGTAGACACGGGCGCCTGCACACAAGCTGATTTGGAACCTTTCCATTGCCATTTTTAGGGTTTCCAGGCCGCTACAGCAAAGTCGACCAACCGTGGGCATTGATTGCATATTTTTGAGACTTTTGGAGGCTCTTTTGACCTGTTCTGGAGCTGTTATTGCATTCTTGAGTCACTCTAGGGCTGCTGCTGCAGAACTGCCTTCAGAACAGTGCCATTTTCAGGGCTGTTCCTAGCCTCCAGCTCATCTAGAATAGCCAATTCCTGGACTGGTGGTGACCTGTTGGTGCATTTTGGTACACCTATACCTCTACTACAGCATCTCGGTATAGCTTGGAGCTGGTTTACTGAAACGCTTCACACATTTCGAGATATATCATTGCATTTGGCGCCCCTCCAGCTACCTTCTTGAGGATTTTGGACCTACTACAGCACTTTGAGGAGTCATCAAGCCACAAGTGCTCTTCCCTTGGCTCATTCTTGCATTTCAGGGTATCTACTTGCTGTTATTTGACTTGCGTTCACTCAGATCTGCATTTTTGGGGCATTTGGAGCACCACTAGACACCTATATCTGCCCAAGACCAGCCCATCCCTTTGCTGGTCCTTCATCTCAGGTCTTTGCAATCATGAATTCATTGTCTTCTAGTTCTTTGCTCATGGAGAAGTTCAGGGGGAAAGATTTTCCCACATGGCAAACCAAGATGTAGGTGCTCCTTATGCATGAAGGAGTTTGGGATGTTGAGGAAGACAAATTTGAATTACTTGATCAGCAACAACGCAAGTTTTGGAAGCAACAGAATGCCAAGGCCATTGCCCTCATTGGTCTTTGCTTGGCCAACTCTCTCATCCATCATGTGGACTTGAAGACCAGCCCATCCCTTTGCTGGTCCTTCATCTTAGGTCTTTGCAATCATGACTCATTGTCTTCTAGTTCTTTGCTCGTGGAGAAGTTCAAGGGGGAAGGTTTTCCCACATGGCACACCAAGATGCCAGTGCTCCTTATGCGTGAAGGAGTTTGGGACGTTGAGGAAGACAAATTTGAATTACTTGATCAGAAACAACACAAGTTTTGGAAGCAGCAGAATGGCCTTGTCACACAAGTAAAAAGATTGGATTCCGTAGTTAAACACTTCCACATGAATTTCTGGGACACTCTATCAATTCTTCCGCTGTGGGATACCCTATATCTGGTTCATTTCTAACACCTTGCCTCATCCTCTTAAGCCTATATCCAAGAAGCAATATAGCATGCTATGCATCCACCAACCTTTACAAAATTTAAAGTCGGAGTGACATACTATAAATATGCAATCGAATGTTGTGAGGACGAATATTTCCAAGTGCCTTATAAACCTACAAACCATCACCACAACAATGGCTACAAAGTATTTGCTGACTAAGCTACAAAGTCATCCTCAACACACACAAAAACAAAGAAAGAACACATTCTACTATACTAAACAACTTTTCTTGTCCATGAAGTATGGTCAGCAAGTTTTTGTGCCTGATATGCCACGTGTGGATATTTTGGAATGAAATTGAATAAATGCATGCATGTAGGCCGACAACACATACAGCAATCTCAACATGCCAAACAAAAGAAGAAACCATTTAACTTTTCACTTTGATGTAGGCACAACATGAGCCAAAAAGAAATGTAATGTACACAAAGCCACCAAAAATGTCCCTAGCAATGGTCTTCAAAAAGAATGTCACCTCCATTAAACCAGCTTACCTTAGTAATGGCCGCAGTTAGTGTAGTTTTCCCATGATCAACATGTCCAATGGTCCCAATATTCATATGTGGCTTTCTGTAATATGATAAGAAATAAGTTTATGTATAAGAGAGATTTCACATGCTTATGCATAAGTATAAAGAAAGGTCTAAAACAACGAACAATAATCAAGTAGGAATCCAAATAACATAAAATTGCAAAAGGCCCTGACCTTTAGACGAAGGCAATCACAAAGCCAGAGCAATACAAGGCATCCCTAGCATAACATCTCCCTCATAAAAAAGATCACTGAGGAGATACAAGAGGAGCCGCTCTGTTAGCACTCCTAGTCCTGTCGCATCTAACATCTAGTGTTTGTATGCTACTCAAAGTACTCATCTAGGCTTCTCTTTATATATAGGCACCAGGCAACAAATTTTTATGGTCAGTGTACCTTTATCCCCAAACAGCATACAAAGGTTCAGGCACCTTGGTGGACAGCCAAACGAGTAGTTCCCCTCACAAACATTCCCCATGGCCCATAGCTCTCATGCGGACGATCAAGGTGGTACCATAGTACATTGGCAATAGTACCGGTACATTGGACCATATGGAAACAAATTTTAGGTATGTAAGGTACACCGACTTTTTAAATTATTATTTTCCCAAATAGAGGGAGAGAGGGGTACTGTATGGAAAATCCCGTAGGGTACACCTACTACACCGATCTTGCGGACAATTATGCTAGGCTACGTGTGCCCTTCCACAGAGACAGCGCACTGTGAGAGTAGCAGAGAGAGGGGGAGAGAGAGATATGATATGATAAGATATGATTCTATTAAAGTCCGCTTGAGCCCCACAAGATCTATGGGAATTAAAAGGGACTTCTCTGCATATTCTTCTCGTCTCATACCCTAGCCTTGTTTGGTAGAGTGGATGCCCACTATAGTGGCTCCATCCCATAGCTTTTATTGTATTTGGTTTTCTGTAATCTCTTCGATTTTTCAAAGACTTTAATAAACTTACACTTTTGAAAAAGTTTCTCCACTCATCCAATACCCATACTCCTCTCTCTCTCTCTCTCTCTCTCTCTCTCTCTCTCTCTCTCTCTCTCTCACATGCTTGCAATTGAGAAGGGAGCGTGGTTGAATCTTCCGCGACATGCCAGAATATGCAGATTTTGTGACTCTCAAACAGTGGAGACAGAGGCACATATAGCTCTGAAATGTCCCAGTTATGCACACATTAGGGAGGACTACCGGAAGTTACTGGGAGACTCCACACAGTTAACATCAGTCCTTTCCACTGCCTCGCCGGCAGCATTAGGATCTTTTGTTACTCGCCTCTTTTTGTACCGTCAAGAACTTGAAAATTCTTGACCCCTCCACACCGGAGGAGACTTTTCTTGTACACCGTTCGGGTCCCATGGGTCGTTTTCGGCCCCCCGTGGACGATAATAATTTCTCCTTCTACTTCTACTACTTCTCTCTCTCTCTCTCTCTCTCTCTCTCTCTCTCTCTCTCTCTCTCTCTCTCTCTCTCTCTCTCTCTCTCTCAGGTGCCCAGTGTACTACGAGATCCGAGGTCACTACCACTGCCTCTTCAAAGACGGCTCCGGGCTCCTTTCCAGATTCCTCGCCTACCCAGATCAAAGATGCCTCGCGGCCTTCATTCACAAGGGGGTCCGACACAGAGAGTACTTATTCAGGCGACGAGCCTTGGCCACATCATCAGACACCTCTCAGAGCAGGATCACAGAGTTCTTCCCATTGAGTGACATTGATCGTCCAGTCTCTAGCCGCAGACGTGACAGAGACCCCGACCCGACGACCGCAACACGACACACGAGACATCGAGAGGGGACACATATCACTCTGGGGGACCTCCCGTCATTGTTTAGGCCCGGGATACATCCCATGGGAGTCACGATGGCTCTGGTCTTGTATCGAGCCTTGTCCAGGAGACCGAGACGCACGGCACACCTTGACAGGCGCCAACGTCCCATCACCAGCTATGCACCAGCCACAGCAACATGACATAAGGAGGATTCCGCTCCGCTCCAGTCCTTTTCTTTTCTTTTCATTGTTACATCCACATGTATTTGATTATGTATGATCAGACTTGGGGTTCAGCACGGGTGATGATGCTCGTTTCAGTAGCTCCACCCTTACTGTGATTTGTATCAGGTTTTCTTTCAGTCTCATAAACCCATCGGTCTTCCGAAGACTCTAATAAAATTTCTTTCTTTCTTTCTCTCTCTCTCTCTCTCTCTTTCTCATTTGCAAACATGCCTACACGTGGATGTGTGGAGGATATTTGGGAAAAACAAGCCTTGGAATCTGCTTTGACGGCCCTCTCGAATGGGACAGCTCACAAAGGTACCACTGAAGTGCTCACATGCCTCAACAAAATATGCCTTGTGTTGATTGAAAAATAGACAACCTAGAGGCGACAAATGTGGCCTTACTTGCCGAAAAAGCTCATGTTGACTCGCACTTTTATGATTGGGCTAAAGTTCCAATTTCTATTTGTATCCTTGATCTTGCTATTCGTATCCCATCTTTTTGTCCCCCTTTCTCTCTTTCTCTTTTCTTCTTCTTCTTCTCCTCTCACCCCGTTTTCCGTGCACCACCATCTTGAGCAAGCCATATGAATGAAATTTATTTTGTTACTTATTTAGTTTATGTTTAAAAAATTCTACTAGGACTAAAAAGCACAAGTTTTTATCACCTCTTTATTATTCAAATTTATTCAAATAGAAATTTGGCAATTCACATGACATTAATGAACCTTGGTTCTTCATGTATGTTATTAGTAGAATCTTTCAAATAGTAATTTTCTACTAGCCCTCTTTTAGCCTCCCATATTTCCAACCCACTAGCACTCTAGATGCACTTGCAAGATTGTATCATTGTTGCACCTCTAGTAATTTTTTCCAAGAGAAGGGACAATTGTTTATAATTTAAGAGACAACTAAGGTTATGGCCATGCGGAATAAACCCTCACACAATGGTACCCATGGATGTTAGTTTCGTTAAGATGTGAAACTTTCATACTGATATTGAAAGTTTTTATGACATAATAAAAATAAATGTTTGAAATATCTGCCAGGATTTGAAACTTTTATGCAAAAAAATTTAAAGTCTCACCAGGATTTGCATCTTTTGCTTCAAAAATATGAAGAAAATATGTAAAATCATGTATAGTCTACAAATATTGTGAAACATGATTTTATGATCTTCAATTAGAGAATTGAGTTATGATGATAATCAGTTATGTTCTTATGAAGGATGAGATGATCAAGTATCCCCTTGCTGAATTTAAAAAGCAAGGAGGGAAAATACAAGAAGAGTGGAGGAAGGAAAAGGCCAAGAAAGAGGACTGGGAACAAGAAAAAACAGATATGATGCGACATATGGACGTGAAAAACAGTCCTCTTACATCCAAGAAAGAGAGCTTGGAAACTCAAATGAAGGCAAATACACACGGAGATGAAGAGGAGCTTCAGCCATCCCTGCACGAGGAGCTGAACACCATTAGGGAACAAATGAAGCAGCTCAAGGGGGCAGATGGAACTTAAGAAGAAGGATGCAAGATCATAGATGAACTGAAATCTGAGAATGAAAAACTCAGAAAAGACTTGGCATTCTTGCAAGACACTATGAAGGGTAAACATGCTGAATTCACCCAGAAAATCAAGAAAGGAGAGGCTGCAATGTTGGGATGGAGCGATGTGGTCAAGCAAGGTACTGCTGTTCCCAAAAAAGAGTTCATTTCAGATGCTCTAGAGGAGGATAAAAGGAGAAACAGTAAAGCCCTAAATGTCTTAGTCCGAGGTCTCACACTAGGAGATACTCCTATGGCAGATGCAAATGCTTTGTTCACCAAAATGGGTGTGGACCTAACATGTGAGAGGGCTTGGAGAGTTGGCAAGCCCGATGCACCCACAAGGCCACTTGTGATAAAGCTTCGAACAGCCATGGATAGGAAGACCCTCATGAGCACAAGGGTGACCTTGAAAAAAACCCGGATCTACCTGGACGATGACCTCACCCTCCTACGGCAGGAGCACCGGAGGGAAGGTATGGTACGCATCATGGCAGCGAGAGAAGCAGGGAAATGGGCTGCATACAGAGATGGTAGGGTGATCATCCAAGAGAGAGGAGATCAGGACCGGGGGGAGAAGGAAGAAAAGGAAGAGAAAGAAGAGGGTGAAAAATGACGGTGTCAGGCCAAGGGGACACAAAGTGGACTGAGAATTGCAGTGTGGAATAAGTAAAGAAGTTTGTGATTCCACACCCACACTGCACACTGTGTGAGCTCCTAGGCATTACTATCAGTCTTCCGCTGCATGTACCCTCTATTGGGTATTTTTTCTAATAGGGTATCAGAGCCCAAGTAGGAGGCTCACAGGTGTGGAAGCCTAAAGGCAGGGACCTTGCTGAAGGACGACCCTGATTCAGAAGCTCTTGGGAATCAACTTCTACGACTAGAGGATTGTGCCCTTGCGAGAAGGAGGGTGACTCAGGTTCAGTCAGGTGCGTTCAGAGTTCTGATTTACTGAAATTGAGTTTGGTTGACTTTGCTGTGTGGTATAAACAGCAGAGATGTCGACCTCTACAGCCTCTTCAGCCCCTGCTTTCCCTTCCTCCTCCCCCAGTTTTCTCTCTTTCACTATCCCTAATTTTGGAGAGTCTGGGAACCTAGACGGGACTAATTACCCGATCTGGAAAGTGAAGATCCGAAGTCATTTAGTGGCTCGGAAGTTGTGAAAGCTGACCACGGGAGAGGAGTCGAAGCCGGAGGACATGGTAGACAAGAAAGGGGAGATACTCATGGCAGTAGACAGAGAGGAGCTTGAGAACTCAGCGAGAGTTCATGGTCCAGGTTATCTGGAAATATTCATTGGTTGCAGACCTTGCCAAAGGAAGGACGGGTTGAAACAGACCCTCAGAGCATGGTGCCTGGAAGACTCCAGGTTGTTCACTCATTATGAGGGGGACGACTGGAAGATCGTGATAGCTGGATTGCTCGAGTTCAAAGGCGGGAACGTGACTAAAGGAGGTGGTACCAGGAGGTGCTACCAAAGATGGACCTGTGTACCAGGATGGTGTGCGGAAGCGGAACCGGACCTAGTGGAGCAGGAGCCACTGGATGAAAAGCCAGGAAAAGATTTCGACATCGAAAAGTTCCAGAGGACTACGACCAGGGAGTTACTGGAGCATCGTCATCGACGTGTTGGCATTGGGCCGAGATGTGTCGGTGAGAGGGGGTGTTGGAAAGGTCACCTCCCCATCTGTAAGCCCCCAAATGAGGAGTGCGTGGGGGAGGGAGACCTAGGGCAGGATGTGCCCAAGAGAGAAGAAAGAGAGGGGGCTGCCACATAGGCAGCACCTCACAGGATTGGAACCTGCAGATGGCATCAGCATGGCAAGGGTAGTGGGCAGGTGAAGGGCCTGCAACAGACCCTGATGATGGCGCGGTACAGGCGGGTCAGGACAGCAGGATGTACAAGAGTACGGCACAGGACACGTGGCTGGGAAGAGGACCTGGCAGAGGCACAGATATGGCAGGATGTGCAGGCCCAGATATGGAACAGCAAATATGGCTGTCAGTGGGCAGAAGGCAGGCCTTATATAGGCTGGATCCCTGCCTTGAATGGAGGGCCAAAGGGCCCTGGAAGTTTGGGCCAAAAGCCCTGGGTTGTGTGCCCTTATAGGGCTGGACCAGCCACAGACTGGTCGGCCAGTCTGGTCGGCCAGTCTGCTGCAGGCTGGTCGGTTTTTTTGTCAGCTCCCTTGGGGCCTATAAAAGGAGAGGCCCTGGGCCTCATTTCATATCCAACAGTTCAGCAGAACCAGCAGCAGACAGGAGCAGCCAGAAGACATTTTCTTGGGCCTCATCTTGGAGGTGAAAGAGAGTAGAAGGTGTGCTGCAGACTGAGCTCTCAAGGGCTGAACCTTGGCTGTCTCTCAGGGCAGCAAGGTGTTGTGATCTGGACGGAAAGTCTACAGAAGCTCCAGGTGGAGCACGCGGGCTCGAGTCTAGAGATAGCCACCAGATAGGAGAAGTACCTTGTGGTAAGATCAGAGGACCACACCATTGGTGGGACTCTGGATCTGTCTCTTTTGTATTGTGTCCATATTTGTGGACGGAAATATATATTTTGGTGGTTTCTCTATCTGGTTGGTTCATTGTCTATTGATGAGTCTGCACATCTATTGAATGCACATAAGTAAAGAAGTTTGTGATTCCACACCCACACCGCACACTGTGTGAGCTCCTGGGCATTACTATCAGTCTTCCGCTGCATGTACCCTCTGTTGGGTATTTTTTCTAACAGGGTATCAGAGCCCAAGTAGGAGGCTCACAAGTGTGGGAGCCTGAAGGCAGGGACCTTGCTGAAGGACGACCCTGATTCAAAAGCTCTTGGGAATCGACTTCTACGACTGGAGGATTGTGCCCTTGCGAGAAGGAGGGTGACTCAGGTTCAGTCAGGTGCGTTCAGAGTTCTGGTTTACTGAAATTGAGTTTGGTTGACTTTGCTGTGTGGTATAAACAGCAGAGATGTCAACCTCTACAGTCTCTTCAGCCCCTGCTTTCCCTTCCTCCTCCCCCAGTTTTCTCTCTTTCACTATCCCTAATTTTGGAGAGTCTGGGAACCTAGACGGGACTAATTACCCGATCTGGAAAGTGAAGATCCGGAGTCATTTAGTGGCTCGGAAGTTGTGGAAGCTGACCACAGGAGAGGAGTCGAAGCCGGAGGACATGGTGGACAGGAAAGGGGAGATACTCATGGTAGTAGACAGAGAGGAGCTTGAGAACTCAGCGAGAGTTCTTGGTCCAGGTTATCTGGAAATATTCATTGGTTGCAGACCTTGCCAAAGGAAGGACGGGTTGAAACAGACCCTCAGAGCATGGTGCCTGGAAGACTCCAGGTTGTTCACTCATTATGAGGGGGACGACTGGAAGATCGTGACAGCTGGATTGCTCGAGTTCAGAGGCGGGAACGTGACTAAAGAGGGTGGTACCAGGAGGTGCTACCAAAGATGGACCTGTGTACCAGGATGGTGTGCGGAAGCAGAACCGGACCTGGTGGAGCAGGAGCCACTGGATGAAAAGCCAGGAAAAGATTTCGACATCGAAAAGTTCCAGAGAACCCCACTCTGGTATCATAAGGTCAACCAGGTCATACGTGAGGATCTTCTGCATCTACACACATTCTGGAGCTGGTTGGAACCGAAGAGCTCCCAATGAAGCTCAACTTCTATAGAAAGCACATTACACAAAAATGTTGACAGTCTACTAAAAAAGTTCCATATGCATGATTGCAAGGCAAGTCTCATGGAGTAGAACATGAAGCTAACAAAGGATAAAGAAAAGCCAAAAGTGAATGAAAAGTACTATAGACAGCTTATTGGATCTATGATATATCTAACAATCACAAGGCCACATATATGTTATGCGGTCAATTCATTGCCATAGTTTATATCAAAGCCAAAACATTCACACTAGAATGCAGCCAAAAGAGTATTGAGATACATCAAAGGTCCTAACAATTTGGAATTGAATACAAAGGAAGTCATATCAGGTTGCACAGTTACTGTGAATAATGACTATGCAAGAGACTAGAATACAAGAAGATCGACTCAGCAATTTTAGGGTTATCGAACAAGCAAGCAACTCTTACTTTGTCAACAAGAGCATTGAAGCTATATGGCTCAAAAGACAATTGTCAATAGGAGATCAGAATATAACAAGATTGATTGGTCAAGGAGTAATTTGATGGTTATCTAACAAGCAACCAACTTTCTTTGTAATCAACGAAAGTAGAATATACATGTGAAGCTATATGGCTCACGAGAAAAATATCAAAAATTGACTATTTTAATAAAACACACAACAAGAATATACTATTAAATCAATTAGCTAAAGTAATTGCAAAGAATCCAACGAGTCATTCCAAACAAAGCAGAGACTAGAAAAGTGTTAGTTGGTGACGTCACAGCGCATTGCAAACATATTTACATGAAGACGAATTCCAAACAAAGCAGAGACTGGAAAAGTGTTACTTGGTGACGTCACAGCGCATTGCAAACATATTTACATGAAGACGAATTCCAAACAAAGCAGAGACTGGAAAAGTGTTACTTGGTGACGTCACAGCGCATTGCAAACATCTTTACATGAAGACGAACAGAGTGATGGAAATTAATATATATCTAGATGAATCCAAAAACCTGCCCAAACTCATCCTTTGAAACACAATAAATAGTGCACTTTCACTCACAAGGTTGAAAATCATAAACTCTGTCGCACTAGTAGGAACTAGCTACCTAATTGTTTCTTATTTTCTTTGGTCAATCTCTTCTCGCATCACTTATATAGTGAACTCGCTTTTTATGATAGTGGCATTCCCTTCTGCCTTGCTTCAACCTTTACTTTGAATGAATGTTGTTTTGAAGCCGCCTTTGACTAAAATTCACTTGAATTTCTGCCTTTCCCCTTGTCATGGGCAGCAAATGCCTAATTGTTGCCACACATTGACGAAGATTTATTCTTACTTATTTGTAGGGGTTGAGCAAATGCCTAATTGTTGCCACACATTGACGAAGATTTATTAGGCAGCAAATGCCTAATTGTTGCCACACATTGACGAAGATTTATTCTTACTTATTTGTAGGGGTTGAGCACCTAAGCAGCACTCCTACTCGAGATGCCTACTAATGACCTTCATGCAACTAAGCTTAGAAAGCTTTTACATGATACTTACTTGAGTGGAAGAAAGGGGTAAACCTTTGTGACAAGGGCAGCAAATGCCTAGTCGTTGCCACACATTGAGGAAGATTTTTATTCCTTGTTTGTAGGAGTTGAACACCTGAGCAGCACTCCTACTCAAGATGCCTACTAATGGCCTACATGCAGCTCAGCTTTTACATGATACTTATTTGAGTGAAAGAAAGTTAATTGCAAATGAGCGCATGCAAGCAGGAGAAGCTTCTCATCTCTCGGTCAAGTATTTGTTTACTTGCTTTTGAATGAGATGATTCCTAGCGATGTCATTTGTGCATCAAAGCCCACTAAACCAAATTTCTTGTCTTTCACTAACGGTAGGTTGAAACCTACATTCAATTGCATTCTTATGACATTATCCCTCGCATTGGCTTTTGTGAAACAAGGCTTGTTGCAGATAGACAAAGACCTTACCTACCACTCTATGTAAATCAAAAAACTCTTCAAGAGATGTACAATGTGTGATGAAAGAAAAGACCACAAAAGAAGTCCTATAACTCACATAATGGAAGAGGAAGGAAACCCCTCATTACAAGGCTAGAAGGTCACCATGGGCATCATGCTAACGAAAGAAACACAAGAGTAAAACACTCTAATAACAAATCCACTGCAGCAACAAGATCTCAACTTCCTTTCTAGATGCCCCTCTCAAAATGAGAAGCCTGTGATATGAACCCTCCAAGGTGGGTAGAGGCCTCCTCCATTAATTGCCATAGTCTCCCAACAACCCTAATTTTTGATTGTTAGGATTTGATGGAATATGGAGATCCATCACGCATCAGTAGATCCCTCCGATGAGGTGGATATGCAATTGCATTTTACCTACAAGGGTCAAGTAAATCCGACAATTTGATTCTAATATGTTGCCTCCCATTAATTGATCTAGTGGAATCCCCTTGAGTCAGCGATCTACCTCCTCAAGAGAGAGGGGGAGTTTGCAGTTTCCAGTAGTAGAGCTCAATTGAGGAAGCCCTCCTAGGTGCCAACCATCCAAGTTGTCGAGTACCTACCATAATGGTGGGAAGGTCGGATTCATCATAGGCCACGTGGCAAGACCTCCATTACAAGGGCTCTTCGTAGCCAAGTAACCAAACCTTTAACTAAGATAGCCTTATTCTAGTTGAGCCAATGAACGAACAAATGGTTCAACCATACTTGAGAACATTCGATCCTACTTATCATCCACCTTGGTCACAATTTAGGCTCCAAGCCATAGCAACCTAAGTGGCAAAATGACAAAATACATAACACATATTAAATGGCATAATGACGTATCAGAAATGTCTAATTGACCTTATTGACCCAATGTCCCATCGAATCTGGATCCACGTCAATACGTCCGCTGACTTCCTTGGAATTGATTTCTGAAGCCTATTTCAAAGTTTTGTTAAAACTTGTAGGGCTGGTCAAGACCATATACATAATGTGGAATGTCATTATAGAACCAATGAGAAATTATCGGAGTAATCACTTACTACATAGCTCATATACTCATGCTTTGGACCGGTAACCGCATCTATAAAGCCGATTCTCATGTTTTTCGATGCATCACATGCACACTAAGTGTTCAAAGTTAGAAACGATAAACATGGAGGGGTTGACTAAGGGTGGGAGCTTAATTGTTGTGAATGCAAAACACAACTAGGAATAAGAGTGAGTGACCTTTACCTTGGCCAATTCTTTGCAACACACGCTAGAGAAAGCATAACCAGCACTTTTAAGATCCTCCAAGGTCGCATACTTTAGGTTGCGTGATGCATCCTAGCTTGTTTGTCCTTAACTCGCTGCTTCAATAACAGTCATGAGAGAGAATAAAGGTGCTTTGCTGGCTTCCTTTATGTTAAATATGTTTAGCTTCAAAGTACGACATTGTTCATATAAAGGCAATAGGCCTTTAGAGCCTGTCAATATGAAAAGCTGTGGTTGTTCAGACTAATACACCAAGGGGCTTGAGATATGAGCTAGAGGTTATAAAGGCAATTAGGCCACCTTTATCGTCCTTTTTTGTTAGTAATAAATCGTCATATGGAAAATATACCATTTGTGACGCAATGTTATGACAAAGGTTGGTAACTATTTACCACCATCAACAAAACAGTATTGATTGTCCATGGATCGTCCTGCATGACATGTAACGTGCAGACACAGGGAAACCATTGTTTATTGTATCAGCGTAGATGGAGCTCACAATTAGCCTCCATTCAAATGTGTTCATAGCAGTCTAGAAAAATGCATTCTTGTCGTGAACGTTAGCATTGGCCTGGCAATGTTTTAATAGCCAATTCAAGGTAACAACATTACGCAATGATGTCCTTGCGACAGTCATTAACCCAAGGAAACAGTTCAGTAACTGAGACCAGGGGATCCAATGCTGAAGGAACGCTAATACAAGGTCTGTTTGCTTGCACAGGTGCGATCTGATTGCGGCGTGTCGGACGCTCTTGCCACCATGAAGGAATAAAAAAATTCTTGGCTTTTTCTCCCCGAAAGTCTCTAAGGCATTCATTCTTGAGCCAATTTAGAGGGGGCGGCAAAGGAAAGAGAAATCGGTAAGCAAACTGAAGCCACTTACGTGCGAGAAAATGTTGCCATGGACCTCCTCCAGAAGGATTCAGCGGCAAAGAAGGAGGGGAGCTGGTCGGAGGCATTGCGCGAGGCGGGGGAGCAGGCAGAGTAATTACAAAAGGGGGCCCGGCAAGAAGGGGAGGGGGGACGGGGGATGAAGAAGCGAGGAGCTCGCGAAGCTTTGGAGGCAGCAGCAGCCATAGCCATGAAAGCTTTGTCAAAGCAACGACGATGAATTTTGAAGAAGAAGAAGAAGAAGAACAGGCTGCTGCAACAGCATCACTAAAAGAAATGCATGCATATCAGAGAACACTCTCAGAGGAGATGAAAGGGTTTAGGGGTTTTCACGAGAAGTTAGGCAACTCACGCTCATTACACCATGGTTAGCTCCACTACTCCTTTTTAACCTCACTAAGCCTCTCTGCCCAAACCAAAGAGCATTTTTGCAAAGCTATTGGGTTTCGGATCCCCTGCTTCGAAGGAAGGACTCTATGTGTGTGTGTGTCTTTGTCTCTCTATCTGTGTGTGTGTGTGAAACTGGCTGCAGGTAAATCCATTAGAAATTGTTGGCATCTGAACGGAAATGAGATCACAACCTGGTTTTTTCCTCAAACCTTTGATTTGGAACCATCCCTTAGAGCCTTTCGTGTCGCAAGTGGCCTAGTTTGGAAACCAAAACCTGTGGTTTGCAATCAAAAGGTTCACATGGAGCTGACTTGGAGACCTTAGTTTACAAGCTTGACAGACTACTCCTTCCAAGTAGGACCTCGTGAAAAAACAAAAAGCAATCATTGTTCTGGACTATTTCCAAGCACTTGTGGGACTAACATGTCATCAATTCTGTGCACACAATTTGAACGCCTGCCTCCAATCTCAAAAACTTAGCTGTTGCTTGAACCAAAAATAAACTGCAACCTAGTTTTTGGCACGCAAAAATGATTTGAAAGCAAGTTTCAAACCTGACCTCTGTGTGAACAAGCTCTCATTGTGGAGTAGTTTCACTCCACACTAAACCTCCATGCACTCGATCACCTCAACCACCCTATGGCCCCATTGCTCTCTCTTGCTCGTGGCAAGTGTCGGAATCACCACCAATGACCTCTTGCATTTTTCTTGAGAGGACATTGATCATTGGACGCAATGGGACAATAGCATTTTGTGTGGGATGCAATCGTTTAGCCACACAACATGCTCATGTAAGACGGAGTAAGGACCAAGTGTAGCAGCCACACCACCATTATTTCACTCTCCTAGGTTGTAGTCTAATGTTTAAAAGAGTTACTTGAGGGAAAGTGGTTTGTGGAGACATAAGCAACTTCTTATCCTTCTCCTTTCTTGATGATATTTGAATGGAATAGATAAAGAAGAAGATGTGATATACCTTGAATGATCTAACAATTACAGGTGCTAAACCACAAGAGATGGGATGCTAAGTTGTCTACTAATTGTTGTTGTTGTTGGTTGGAACACATTCTTCTATTTGATGTAGAATCAATCTTGTGGAGTGAAATTGTAGTGTCTATAGGTCTTGAAGATTGGTTTGCATGATTAAATACTCTATTGAAATAGTTGAAATGTTATCACATTCGATTGTGGATGTGTGAGTGTGCCACCATAAAAATAGTGTGAACATAGAGAATTATTCATAATTATTGGTTGAGAGCAAAATTTAATAGCAAAATCTTATGCACCTACTTGAAAACTTCTTATGTATCTAGGAGAATGGTCTTGACTTTCTTTGAATAATTTTCTTTATCACATTTAACCCCATGCTAAAGTTTCAAGGCATATTGCCTACTTGAAGTTGATTGCATATGCCAAAACTATAGGAAATATTATGATTTTTAAAACTTGTTGCAATTAGCGACATTAAAGCCATCAAACTTTTGAATGTTGCGATACAATAATCAAAGCTTCTACAAATTAAGCCAATCCACTTTTTCAACATGATATATATGGATTTGGACAATTGAATGATACTTAATGTTACTAGTTACTTCTCAATGAATAGAAATATAATTATTCATAATCTTTGGAAGATGCATGTACTCCTTACTAATTGAACTACTACTATTGCTCTTTAACTTGCTCAAATTGTCTATAATGCACATAAAAGTTGATGATTGTTCCTATTGAGAGTGAAAGGTTGATTGATTGCTCCTATTGAGTGAAAGATTGATTGAATTTGTTAGCTAAGTTTCCCTTACAGTGAGTCGTTGAGAGGAAGGGCAAGAAGGTTTAGAGCATGCAATGGACAACAAACCCAAGGATGCACATAAAAATAGCTTCTTTATTCATTGAAGAAGATGCAACATATAAAGGAATTTTAATAGAGTAGTTAGGACATTTGATAGGCTTCTCATGCACTTAACTCCTACATTCTACGGTAATCAAGACCATACACAGTCAGTTAGGTAATCACCTATCACCTATCATATTATGCCCCACTGGATCACAAATTGTTCTCACCTCTCGATACACCGTAGCCCTTGTTAGACTTCTGTGATGATGGATGGTCAATCCACATCATTCCTCCCTCCTTTAATTTGATGCTTCCTAGAATATCAAGAAGCTTGGGTAAATCCCACCTCACTTACTATCATCTTAGCAAGTGTGTTGACATCTTGCCAAAAAACATATTTACATATGTTGGTATGTTGACACTACAACGTGTGTTGACATCTTGCCAAAAAACATATTACACTACATATGTTAGTATCAATAACATGGTACAAATATCGTGCTAATGTGTAGAATTGTATTGCATGCCATACAAAAGGAGACATTGCACCACATATGTTAGTGTAGATGACAAAGAACATGTGTAAACATTGATGTAGAAAGCAAGGTGCAAATATTGGTACTACTAGAGTTCCAAACCGGCCTAGCAACTGGTTCCAAACTGACTTACTAGCTAGTCTATCCCACTCTTTTAATGGCCATCTACTTCTCCCATACTTTTTTGGCCTCTTCGCATTCGTTGCACTTCCCCTTTGCTTACTTCTCCCATACATTTTTTGTCTTTTCACATTCATTTCACTATCCCCTTTGCTTCTAAGGTCTCCTCATTTGCAATGGGATACTTCTTGCATATATCCAAAGTGCATAGGCTTTGAGAGATATCCCAAAGGCCTGGCATCAATGAGAATGCATCATCTTGGTTAGTCATACTCTCCGAGAGCATCATTCATGGGCTTCTTGGAATCTCCATCTTGAAGCAAGGATCCACTCTTGATCTTATGAGCATTTTCCAGAGGTTGCCACACTAATTAGCCACCAAAAACAAAGCATTCTATAGAATCAATTGCTCAGATTTGTCAATACATAGACTTCTGTCTAATCTCTTCGGCCAACAAAGCTACCCACAACATCATCAAATTTCAGTACTCCACCAAGTGCAGAGTTACTGACAGATGTATGGAAGGTATCCCATGAGGATGGCAATGAACATAAGAGAAATATTGCCTTAGTCTCCGCATCAAAATTCATCTTCTGAGCCTGAATCTGGCTGAAAATAATATTGAATTCATTCAAGTGAGAAGCAATGGAGACCCCTTCCTTCATCTGCAGCTCAAACAACCTCTTCATGAGGTAAACTTTATTAGAGGTAGTTTCCTTCTCATAAGTGGCACACAGTTTCTTCCACAAATCTTCCGTAGTCTGCTCATTTACTGTGAAATAAACTGACTCTACAAGATGAAGTCTAATAGTAGACTTTGCTAATGCATCCTCACGCACGCTCGGCTAGATCACCCGAGCTCTGATACCAGTTGAGAGTGCTCTCAACGAAAGCAAGAACGGAAGAGAGAGAGAGAGAGAGAGAGAGAGAGAGAGAGAGAGAGAGAGAGAGAGCCACACAAGTTTTGGTGGGTGCAGAACCACCCTAATCTTCTTTTTCATTCATTTATATATGCATTTGAGTAGTGTACATAACTAGGGTAAAGGCACAGTGACCTTTAACCCCCACAGATCTCAATATGGACTCCAACTTTTGAACTATCGAGATGCACACTTTGATGGTAGACCGTGATCCACTTTGCTTGGTGGTCTTTAGAATGAACGCTTCAATATTGCAATACAAATGTCCTCCCACAACAACACTTGAGACTTCTAGTTTCCCTTATGGGGGCCAAAAGATGAAGGATGGTAGATTGGGATATGGTTAGGAGATGACGAAAGTGGCAAGGGGAGATTGATGCACTGAGTGTGAGGAGGAGGATTAGGAATGTGGAAGCCATAGCTGCAGGTGTGTTGATTGTAGGCAATTTGAATCGTCTCTAGATGCAAATCATCGCTCTACTTTCTTGTAGTGAATATTGTATGCATTGCAAAGAGCCTGATTAAGAAAACGAATATTTGAAGGTGGCCTTAGTCTCAAAGTGAAACCTGTTTGCATTCTACTTTTTCCAGGAACCGAGCGAGTTTCCATCTCTCTCCTTGCATTGCCTAAATGTTTGTTGCTTTGATAATTGGTGAGGTCCATTAGGACAATGTTAAAAATTTTGTTTGACATCTTTGTGAGATAAAAAGGTCACAGGGATAATTTCCCAATGTGTTCCAATAGACAATCTTTTATGCTAGAGTAGTGTCTACCTTGGAATTACTAATCTATCAAGATCTTAAATTACTCAATGTATTATCCACTCTTCAAAAGAAGAGTTGATCCCACATGGGAGTAGAGAGGAGTGGGGCCAATCACTTAGGAATCTATAATGCTATCTAGAACAAATGTTCAACAAGAGGTGTACTTGAAATAAGACATGTGATATATTATTAGATATGTCAAGGGCTATGGTTACCTATACAAGCTACAAAACCTATAGAATTAGCATCATGATCATTGTCACTAGAAACAAGTAGAAGTAGCTTTCTAGTCAACATCACTACCTACAAAGATGACAAACCTCTTGACATATACCATATGGGAAGGTCCCAAAAAAGGTGCATGGGGACTTGTTGGTGATGCAAAGTGACTGAAATTCTTCAAGTTTCCGTTATATGGGGACCTACAGCTTGCTCAAAGGGGACATTTTAATTATAGATTTAGCATGCTAGTCATCAAGAAGCAATCCCACGTCATAGAATTCGACTTCGATAGGTCCTAGCACTAGATGTGAAGCAAGAACAAGACATAGGCACAAGCAAACGTGATTCATATAATAGCAAGAAGACATATAGATGAGTTATGAGACTGTGCCAAAGTTAGCAAATTGTGGTAATCTTCATTCTTCAAGTTCCTTTTGTATCACAAAGGGGGGCACATGTTCCAAAGGACTTGCCATCACCAACTAAACACTAACTACTGAAATATGATCCCAACAGATCTCAATAGATAATACAAATTGTAGACGACAAGATGCAGGTAAAACATAGGTTAGACTTTATTAATAGGTTATTCCTTCTAGGCTTCAACCAACCAAGTATAATGATCCTCCAGTCTACGAGCACTGCTAGCTCCAAACAATGCTTGAAGCCTTGGTCTATCCATTTCCTTTATTTGAGTTCATACTTTTCTTCCAATTAGCTTTTTCATGGCACGGAATTGAACTAGAAGAGTACTTCAAATGGTTGTATTGCATAGACATTAAAGTTGTTCTTATTGGCAAGCCACGTATGATGGGTTTTGCATTAGTGACACACCTGATGGGGTTTGTGTCAACATTAGAGTTCTTCCTCTCCACAAAAGAATTCCCTAAATTGACCATGGCTTCCCCCTTGTGACTCCATCTCTACTACGCAAGCATGGGTATCACATGTCTTCCAACCTCCCCTCTACAAAACAAGTTTAGAATGTGCTAGACCTCTTATTCAAAGAAGCTCAACCTTTGTACGGATTGCAGAGTCTCTACAACATGGCTCACTTTCTCAAATAGATGGGCTGCCCCTACCTTATCCAAGGAAGCACACTGGTTGCACATGGCTCCTCTTATTCGTGGTCATGACTTCTCATTGTCTTATGACATGGCTTGTGGATCAACTCAATGGTGGCAAAAAGCAAGAAGATCGATTAAGAAATTAAGACAAGGCTGAAATGGAAGTGCAAAAAGAGTCGGTTGAAATGTTAAGACTAATGCATAAGAATGAGGTAAAATAGGACTGTCTTTTATGTGCAACTCGAATCAAAAACTAAGAAGGCTTGTTCACTTTGTTGTGGCTTTTCTGAATGATCAATCCTCCCCTTATTACTTTCATTATAAAAGCCTAAAGGCTCTTGGTTTCTTGTGGCTTTTCCAAATGGTCAATCTTTTCTTCCCACTTTCATTTAATGCTCGCCTAATGATGCTCACAAGTACAAAACCCATGTGCCACTGCGGAATTATATTGAAAACATGAGCGATGTCAAAGAAGGATATGCAAATGATGTCTATGATGGAGAACATGAGCGTAGATGGAATTTTGAGCTTTTTGAATCACTTTTTCCTTGCTCGTCTAAATCTCCACACTTCTCTATCGTTTGGCATGCCATCCCAGCTTGTCTCTTCACTGCCACTTCTTGCATTCCAATCTTGGGTGTCTCTTCATTGTGCTCTTCTTGTGTTCTAGTTTTTGGCATGGCTATTCACATGGTTCTATTTTGCATGACTTCTCTCTCCTCCTTAATACTTCTCTCCTTGACTTCATGGCTGGGCAAGCCCACTCACCTCCCTCCATCTCATTAGCAACCATTGAGTAGACAAATACTGGAATAGAAAAATCAGCAAAGAGAAGACATAGTTTGTCAAACAAATAATGGAACATTAAAATCTACGACTATCCCAAAAAACTTACAAGGTTCATGAACTATCACTACACACTGATTAGTCATTCGCGCTGTGGATTGCATCATTGGCAATGAAGCTCATAACTGCAGTAGCTTTGAGTAAGAGAATGATGTAAAGTGAATCTTGGTCCCGACCTAGTCACACTTACAGTGTTTTTTGAAGATCAATACATCCATGTGCTATTTGCATGATGATGATGAGCATTAGTAACAATTGCCACATGTCCTTGCAATTTTTTTTTTGTCCATGTGTAATAATAGGTAGAATAGTTTGTATTGAATTGCATTGGATGCCGTTCAAAAGAAAATGTCAATGTTCTCTAAAGCATACCATGCTCAAAAGATATCATGTTATAAAAGATAAAGTTATACTTTCATGTCATGCACCACATACATAATGCATGAAATAGTATCATGTCAAAGGAGCATGTCTGGCATGGCTTGAACTAAAATGTGTGAGGGATTCCATAATGTCAACACATAAACCATTAGCTTCTGATATTGCTTTGCTATCTAGATGAAGTATCACATTTGCACTACCCTTGACTAAAAAAGGTGAGCCAAAAAGAAAGGCCCAAATAATTAATCCAGTAGTCTTGACAAATATCTAACTAAAAAGAAGCAAATGCAGCCTTCAAATAGGACAGCGAGGCAAATCTAGAGCTTCTCAATAAACATCTCCATTGCATGGAGGAAAGAGTCACCATACTAGAGACTACTGGACTTATGTAAGAAGAAATGAGAATGCATGTCTTAACATCCACAAGGTACAGTCGCAAAACTCAGAGTAATCACTGATTAGAGGTGATTAGGCTTCATGATTTACTTCAACGGTTGCAGTCATGGAAGGAGTACAGTGCAAGATTCATGGGGTTCGAACTGCAAATAACTCAAGGGTTATAGGTATCAGGGGGTTTCAGCCCCAAATATCCCAAGCGATTACAGGCTTAAGATGCAAATTGCCACAAATATCTCAAGTGGCTACGGGCCTCATGGGGTTTGAGCCCCAAATAGCTTTGGCCTCGCACCTTATATGGTTAACACAAGTGCTATTTCCGACACACCAGAGTGGAGCAGTAGAAGAGAGATGGAAAGGATAGCAAAGATGCCTTGGCACCCTACGGCCACAAGTTCCTTTTAAATGTAAAGAAAGAGAGAGAAATAAAAGGAAAAGGGTTGGCCCTCCCTTCAAAAGTTGACTTGTATAGAAGACCAAATGGTTGACTTTGGTCTTTATTGTTGTATGCACAAAAAGCTCCCTCTTCTCTTCAAGAGTGTCTTTGGGTGTTCTCTTGTAGTGCCTTTGTGTTTGCCGCTCCATCCCCTTCCCTCTCTTCTCCCTTCTCCCTCTTCCCTCTCTCTCGTGGAAACACATTGCACCGCGAGCCGCTTGAGTGACACATGCGGACGGCTCGTGCTTTGCATTACTCTCACAAGGAGTATCTTGGAGTGGAGGCTCCATCGACATTCCTTCAAGATCCCCATGACACATAGTCATCATCGATGCCATGCTTTTGGCACCACTATCGGGGAGTTCCAGGTATGCTTTTGCATTGCATTTGCTTGCTTTCATAATCTACCCATTGCACATGGCTTCAAGTTTAACTTGGAACTTTGTTAGTGGAGTTTTAGTAGAGGAATGAGGAAGGAAGTGTGAGTTGGATGGAAAAGAGAAGGAAAACTGTCATTTCATGTTGAAAAACGTTTTTAAGTTTAGGAAGCTTGTTTTTGAGGTTTGTCAATGTTTTGAAATGATAGGAAGGTAGTTTCTCAAATTGCTAAGGTGTGTATGATGTTAAATCTTCCAAAAAACAACCAAGATTGAAGAATCAAGCTGAAAATCGAAGTTGTTTTGTGTGTTGACAGTCACCCCTCAAGAAATCTCTCATTTTTGCACACAAATGTTGTTTTTCTTTCTTGTATTTTGCATTGAGTAGGTAGACTAGGTAGTTTAGCATCCCCCCATCACAAAAAACCTTGAACAAAAACTCCAAATCTATCAAGAATCACTAGAAATCAATCAGCAACATAGCGCATTCCTATCCCCACGGGTTGGCATCTTAGCACTATCCCGTTGACCGTCGCCATAGCACTATCCCGTTGGTCAAACTTTGTTGACCCATGGCCATATCCCGTATCCCCACGACCAAACTTCTAACCACGATCTAACTCGCCGCTCTAATTATTGCATGTCAGAATCAGGTATCCTGCCAGACTGATAGTTGTTGACTCGTGGCCTTAGCACTATCCCCGTGATTGTCGCCATCATCTCATCCCCATGCTCGTCATCACCATATTCGTAACCTGTCAATCGATGCCATAATCTTATCCCCATCCCTGTCACCATACCATTATCCTGCCAACCTCATCATCCCTCTGACTGTAGTCTTAGCTCATTCTCACGATCGTGGGGATACCACCTGTGTCCTATCCTACTGGCACATGGCACTACCCATCCTGCCGATCGGCACCTTAGTCTATCCCCATGCTCGTCGCCATACTCATATCCTGCCGACCGGTGCATTAATCCTATCCCTATGACTGTTGCCATAGCCCTATCCCCACGCCCATCAGGATACCTCTAGGGTAGTCCAAAAAAATACAAAATCAAAGTTTCAGCCAACGTGTGCCCTTTTAGAGGTCTTATACATGCACTTGCGATCTGGTAGAATTTTGTCCAAGGAGCCCATGCCTAAGGACAATGCTTCGAGCTATGCTCGGCCCACCTTTCGCCCTAGTTGGGGGTCGGTCCAAACTAGAAGCTTGGTTCCTAGCTCCCACTTCGTAATAAGACCCCGACAGGAGGATCCATCTAGCTCCGAGGAGACAAAGAGCTTGAACGAGGAGATGCAAGACCCCGTGGGCCAAAGGACGTTTGAAGCCCCCTTCACTAGTGTGGCTCCCCCCAACTCTCCTGCTCCTTTTGTAGCATCCAGGTTAAGAGGTACATTCTCCAACATGTTTGGATGTTTAGGCCGAACAGATTCGCTAGACATGGAGAACCCCTTCACTAGCATGTCTGTGGAAAGCGTAGGTCAGCAACAACCATCACCGGAACCGCAGACAAGGACTGAAACCACCTTTGCGGACCCAGGGCCCACAACTTTCGTAAGGCACCCTCGGTGGGGTAACCTTAACGAATCCCAACGTACAAAGTCTTAGCATTTTCCACTTTGATAGCAACTAGTTCATATGTAGGCATTGTCCACAATGACTTTAATAGGTCATTGTGGACATCCTCAATACATTGGTAGGTCATTGTCGACATCCTCTTATTAGCAACACCATGTTAATTAGTGGTTCTCACCAACTTTTTGTCATAACTCTTCTTGGCGTTTCTTGCCCATCAATAACTAGGGTTTACTAGCCGTTATCAAAGATTAAAGGCTCTCATATGATCCTAATAGCTCATTTTGAGTCTATTGACCCTCTCACATGTCTTTGTGTGATTTATATACTAGAAATTAGCTAGTAGATCTTAATACAACCTAATTATGCATCATCCTCTTATGTCATCTAGGACTTAGGAGTTATCTTATTGCTTCTTTGGGAAACTCATTAAGTATCCACTACCTTTTCTTTTTTAAAAGTATCCATTACTTAGCATTTGGCTAAATCTTGGCTTAGTAGCCATTATAGACTTTATGGCTCTCATGCGAGCATCATGGCTTCGTCAAAGGTTCAAAAACCCTAGAGTATGCAAACATTTGAATAAAGAGTTCCATAGCTATTCCTCATCATGGGGGAAGGAATGCCATCTTTAGCCACTCCATGAGTGTTGAACAATCTTTTGGGATCATTAGATGCAATACTTTCTCAACATCCCACAAATTGTACAATAATTATTGTAATCCGAATTTGGGAACTTATTGATAAAGGTATCCATAAATAATCCAAGAGACATTCATGTTAGGCATTTGTCACAGGTACAAGATTGAAGAGGGCTTCTTTCACCAAATGAAAAAGGTTTCTTCCCGTGTAGCAGTGTGGGATCAAACAATAAACCCATGACTTTTAAGCATACCTATGCATGAGCATTAGTGATTCTTTCTACTTCCCCTTGATATTTATATATCAGGCTTGCTCTCGCTTTTAATATTTGTATAGCCAGTCACTCCCATGCTTGATATTTGCATAAAATGTCACTCTCTCTTTTATATTTATGTAATAGGATGCTCTTTCTTTTTTATATTTACATAGCAGGTCACTCCTGCATTTTGGTAGAAGGTAGAACATCAAGTAGAATAATGATATCGTCCCCATCTATTATGCTAAATCATCATGGATACTCTCATGCTAGCACAGTGCACACTTTGTAGTTATTGCTTGTAGTTGTAGCTAAAGTTTCTATGGATTTTTAGCTAAAATTAAAATTAAAATGCCTAGCAATGTCAAGCATGTATTTTTTACTATGGAATTTTTGCTAAAATCAAAACTCTTAGCAATATCAAGGATTTGCATGTTGTTAGATTGCTTCTAACAATGACACAAATCTGTTTGTGTACAATTACATGCCTAATTATTTTATGAATTCTTGCTTTCTTTCCTTTTTTTGAAAAAAGGTAGAATTTGAGAAAAACCATACAATTCTTGCTTTTAAGTGCAAGTACTCAAAAAACTATGGATTTTAGCTAAAATCCAAATGCTTTATAACTTCAAACATCGGTACATTGCAAGGTTACTCTCAACCATTGCATAAATTGCTTTATGTACAATTATATGCTAAGGCTCTCATTGTTATGCTATATCTGTCTTTCAAATCTGAGCACCAATTGAGTGCAACATCTTGCAGTTACATGAGCCTTATGAGCATACAATGCACTAATATGAGTGCAACACCTCTTTTTGAATGTCCTTAATCTTTGAGGACATAACTTCTCACGATGCCTATCTAGATCATTTTTTATCTTAATATAACTGGTTAATCGTAGCTATTTTTGTGATCTTATAAGCCATTCCCTTTTAGCATATGGCTAGGAATTTTGGCAACCATATTGTCTTGGCTTTTCTAGCTTTTGGCAGTGAGCTATGGCTAATGTAGGATCCATTAGTGGTCCTCCCCATTAGCATTTCACTAATCATCAACTTGCATTTATAGCAAGTTCAACATCAATCGAATTCTTGATTCACCCATGGCCATTTTATCATTTTCAATGGTCATGTTGTCTAGCACTTGGCTAGATTCTCAAGAATTGTCCTATCTCTTCCAAACACAAATTCCCTTTAGCAATGTTCAGTATGTCTTGGAGCTTCATTCCCTTCGAGTATTCTTCAACTAGAATTGCCTTATAACTCAGGTGATTGATCAAAATTGCTCAAGCATGCACTTGAATTAGTTCTGCCAAACCATCACAAGCATCACTTGGATACTTGGTTTAACTATGGCATAACCTCTAGCATGTCAACTGGGATTATCCTTTGAACAATCCTTGGCTCAGTCTCAAGTTCCAATTAGGATCCTAACCAAGGCTAAATAGTATTTAGGCATTGATTAGATGCTACTTTTTTTCTACATTACAACTCAATTGCATGTGTCAAGCATGTGCTTACGGGTTGTGAAATTCTTGTGCATTCCCATGCCTAAGCAACAATTATCATGTCAAATTTGACTAAATATTTAGGAACCCTACGTTTTTTCACATTCCCTTATGTTGCTACCATGCCTAGTGTCTCCTAAACATGGATTTTTTCAGAAGAAAGCCTCTTCATCATCATACAGAGACTGCTCTGATCTCTCTTAGCAACACATGATAAGGGATGCCTTAGGAAGATGATCATATGAACCCAAAAAAGAAGACACTGGATTCATTCATGAAAATCACATCTTAGGTCCACATCTCAAAATGAGTTCTCCCATTAAGTGGTAAATGGGGACATGTTCCACACATGATAGGCTTCCCTATCATGCAACTCTTAGTGGCATAAGTCCACATCTCCAAAAAATTTCCTCCATTAAGTGGTCAATGGGAACATGGTCCATGCATGATAGGTTTCCCTATCATGTTCCTCTTAGTGACATGGCCACCTACTAGTGGATAAGTAACTTTGAGGAAAGGGAAAATATAATATCCTTATTAATGTAGATCACAACTCCACATCTCCAATAGGATTTCTCGATCCCATCAAGTGGGAAATTGGGACATGGTCCATGTTTGATAAGTTTCCCTATCATGTGACTTTTAGCATCACAGTCATCTACTAGAGGAAAAAGTCACTTTAAGAAGAGGGAATTTCATAGTGTCTTTTTCCCTTTTTATTGGGAGAATCCATTCAAGCTTTGAATTTCCTCACTTTCTTTCTTGGTTATTGACAAAAAAAGAATCTTTCCCTTTCACATTTTGGTGGACGTCTACTTCCTTGAAACCCTCGGAGAGCTACCCATCAAGCCATTGAGTGAAAGCTGATGGAGAGGGGAAAAGAAATAAGAGACTTGCCCACTCATAGAAGCCTGAGGTTATAAATTTGGTAACCCCTTCATGCCATCTCCATTCCCACATCATGGGAGAAGAAATTCTTCTCATGCCATTTTGGCCACGCATATCCTTGCATCCATAAACCAACACCAGGTCTAGAATCCAATCATATGCACAATATATTTTGTGCTTTGATACCTTATGTTACCAACTCGGGTTCAAGTGCACTTGAATCAAATTGTTGTTGGTAATCCTAAACTAAAACCCATGCGGCTTATAGGAAACATGCAAAAAATGATTGATTCATAAGCACATTGCTTAACTAAGGATTCACACTCATAATCACACATAATATCTTAGTGATATGCATGGGCAATACTTCATTGAGTAAATTCATATGGCAATGCTCTCCTATACAAAATAATTGGAAAGCAATCCTCATTTCCACCGTATGCGATAATAATTTAACACATAGCTTACCATGTTCATGAGGAAAAGGCTTCATAGATGGAATCAAATCGCAACATATAAGGAAATTCAGGAAATATATGTGACAAAATAAACATCATAGTGCATGATATGGCACCCAAATGGATGACCCCACCCCAAGGGGACTTTATTCACTTGCCAAGGCCTTGGTCAACCATCAAGGCACCAGTAGTTCTTTCATATCTAACAATATACCTATGAATCCCTCATAATCTTGCATAATTGCTAATTCTATCACTCATGTATCATGCTTCTCACAATCTAAGGCTGAGCGAAAGAACTACCACAACACCTAGATGCTCATCTAGAATTCAAAGGTAGTTTCAAAATGTAGATAATAGGACAACAAGAGTAAGTGCATGGAAACATAAGGAAAGACTTTTATACTTTATTGAAGAGTTCATCTTAGTCTTCCTACCTCTAAAAGAGAGGAAAAGTGTCTCAACACAAAAAAAATTCAAGAAAATTCATTCCTTCAACAAGGTCTTCATCATAAAATAACTTGCAACAATCAACACATAGTAAAATGTAAGAAAACACACAACAAACCCTTGTATCTTGATAAACACATCACGCAAGAGCTATGCTCACACGCTTCTCATGCCCAAGGCATGGAAAGTGTTGAGAAAGAGACTAAAGAGAGGGGGAAACTGAGGAAGGATATTTCTTCACTTCTAGGCTCTTTGCAAGCTCCAAAAATCTTGTAACATGAAGCTTGCATGGTGAAAGAAGGGATGTTGCCCATGAAGAAGAGGTTGTGGGGAGCATATGGGCTTATAGTACCCCAATGGAAATGTGCTAGGAAGGGGAATCCATGTGCAAGATAGAAGGAAAAAATTAGAGGCTCCCTTTTTGGTAGCATCTAGGTGCTAGGTTTTGGTTTTAAGGTAATTGATCCCAAAGGTAGCTATACTTACATCCAAAAGGTAGCTATCCTTACTGACATCCCAACTACTAGTTAGTCTTTTTTTATTGGATGACTCGTAGATTAGCACACCAATTTGTCTAACTAGTTAGTTCATCGTATCTAGTTAGCACACAAATTGATATCCTTTATTTGGTGGCCAAAACGACTACCTCCCATGGTTTTAGTGGGAAAATTCATGGTCTTACCTCATGGTTTGATGAGCCGTTAGTTTGGATAGTTAGATTTACCAATCCACGGTTTCCATGTAACCAAATCTGATGGACTTATTTCCACAAATTAAATGGACGTACTTGTGGGCGTTAAAGGTCACTGTGCCTTTACCCTGGTTATGTACAATACTCAAACACATATATAAATGAATGAAAAAGAAGATTAGGGTGGTTCTGCACCCACCAAAACTTGTGGCTTTCTATCTCTCTCTCTCCTTCTTCCGTTCTTGCTTCCGTTGAGAGCACTCTCAACTGGTATCAGAGCCCGGGTGATCTAGCTGAGCGTGTGTGAATGCTTGAAGCTCAGCAGCTCTGTGGGAGGAAGGAGAAGCTCTATGGGAAGCTTTGTGGGTAACTTTACTTGCATCTAAGTGTGACTTTACTTGCATCTAAGTGTGTAGAGACCTTGGAGGAACCTTTGGAAAAGTCACTTTGGTTTTGCGAAGTGGTTTTGAGAGCCTGTTAAGTGTTTTCAAAGAAAAAGTCGTTTTTTGAGCTTTTCCCTATTCCATTCAATGACAGAGACTCCATATTGACTTGTAGAGGCAATTATTGCTTGCTTTTGGTGTCCACTTCACTTCAGGAGCTTGGAAACACCTTTATTCTTGAATCTGGGATCATTTCATTGGATTTCTGACTCACTGTGTTAGTTTTTGCATTTTTTGCCCGTGTGTTGGAACTCAAGTTTGGAGCAACCATTTGCAGATCTGTCAGTTCCAATGGACTCAGAAGTCCTAAAACTTCTATGTTGGTCATCATTCGCACTCCGGTGGAGTTTACAAACAGCTCTGTTTCCAAAAACTTTTTTCAGTCCATGTGTTGGACCCAGTGATTGAGACCACAGTTTCAAGAACCGTCTGTCCCATTGCGTTCCGGACGCCCAAAAACCCCTACCTGTCAATTCTTGCACGATTCGGTGGAGGATTTTCAGAGTTATAGATCTCTGTGTATTTGATTTCATCTCTCTGTTATGCATTTTTCATTCTAAGGTTTTGAAACCTTAGATTTATGCCACATGGCAGTGGATAAGTGTTGACTCCCATTTCTCACTCATCGGTTGGGATTTTAGAGTTCTGGTAAAAGAGAGATATTTGCAAATTTTCTTGCTGAGTCCGATTATGCAATGGCGCCCATGTTTTGAGGCATCTCAGGTTCTATTTTTCAGTAGCGGTCATTACCGTGGGACTATGATTTCTTGAGCATACCTTATGCAGATCACTCTGGTTGCAGTTTGAGCAGTGTGCGCTCATTCGTGGTATGCATTGGGTTGCAGTGGATGATTTATAGGCCATTTGGATGCATTGCGGTCCTTATTGGATGCGTTGATAGGCCCAAATTGCCTTATGGGATATGGACGCTTTGCACATGGATGCTATTTTATGCTGAGGGACAGCTTTGACACATTGCAGGTGATGCACTGATAGTGCTATGCGCTCTTGGATGAGATATTATTGATGCATATGCTAGTGGACGGTGTTTATGCTTGAGTCATTTGGCACTTATTGGCATTTTCTTTTGGGCCAGATTTGCTCATATGGATGCATATTATATGCACATGAGTCAGATGCACCTTTTGATGCTTTGAGCTTTAAGTTTTGGTGATATTTCACTCTATTGTGGCATACACATTTGGGTGCACCTGGTATTTAGTGTGATTCTCTCTTGCAGGCACTAGCATTTGGGATTTTGTTTCATTTGCATCATGGCATCCTCTTCCATGTCTGAAAAGGAGTTTTTCAGCATTAAAAGGTTTGATGGGACAAACTTTTCTTTGTGGAAAGAACAAATAAGGGATGTGCTTATTCAAAAGAAGCAGATTAAACCCTTGGTAGGGATTGAAGCTAAGCCTGCAAATATGTCTGAGGATGATTGGAATGAGTTGGATGCATTAGCAAAGTCTACTATTAGACTTCATCTTGCAGAGTCAGTTTATTTCACAGTAGTAAATGAGCAGACTACGGAAGATTTGTCGAAGAAACTGTGTGCCACTTATGAGAAGGAAACTGCCTCTAATAAAGTTTACATCATGAAGAGGTTGTTTGAGCTGTTGATGAAGGAAGGGGTCTCCATTGCTTCTCACTTGAATGAATTCAATATTATTTTCAGCCAGCTTCAGGCTCAGAAGATGAATTTTGATGTGGAGACTAAGGTAATATTTCTCTTATGTTCATTGCCATCCTCATGGGATACCTTCCATATAGCTGTCAATAAATCTGCACCTAGTGGAGTACTGAAATTTGATGATGTTGTGGGGAGCTTGTTGGTAGAGGAGATTAGACGGAAGTCTATGGATGGGAACAAGCAGGATGCAGCCTTAAATGTGCAAAGGGGCAGATCAAACCTTAGGGGGAAGTCCCAAGAAAGAGGGAAGTCACGTAGCAAATTCAGGGCACGGAACATTGAGTGTTACCACTATGGCAAGAAGGGCCATATGAAAAAGGATTGCTACAAGCTGAAAAGAAGCTGAAAAGAGAGCAAAAGGATAAGAAAAAGAATGCAAATTGGGGTGCAAATCAAAAGGAAGAGAGTCCAAGGGAGGACAAAGGAAAAGTGAAGATCGAGGAGATCAATGCAGTCACACATGGCAGTCACACATGATAATGACAATGACGTTCTCTTCATGTCTAGTTTATCTGCAGAGTTGCTTACCACTTCAGATGATGCATATTCCCAGGATTGGATTTTGGATTTTGGTGCTTCATTCCATGTTACTCCCCATAGGGAATGGTTCTCCACTTATGACAGTGGAAAGACAGGTTGTGTGCATCTTGGAAATGACTATGCATGTGACATAGTGGGAGTAGGTGACATAAAGTTTTCTTTTGCAAATGGGTCTGCATTTATTTTGAAACTTGTGAGACATGTGCCTAAGCTGACCAAGAGTCTTATTTCAGTGGGTCAGCTAGATGATGTTGGCTTTCACACCACTTTTGGCTTTCAGAGTTGGAAAATTCAGAAGGGCTCTATGCTTTTGGCCAGGGGTGCCAAGTGTGGGACTTGTATCCCTTACATGTATCAGGGGTATTTGATCATGTTGTTGCAATAACCGAGCAGCCAAGCACTTCTTTGTGGCATTGCAGGTTGGGGCACATGAGCCAGAATGGAATGAAACTCTTATGCCGTTTGGGTTATGTACCGCATTTGAGTTTCTTTGATTTTGAATTTTGTGAGCATTGTCTCTATGGGAAGCAGACTAAATCAGCCCATAAAAGAAGGGGAGAAAAAGAGTTTGAAATGCTTGATTTGGTGCATTCAGATGTATGTGGTCCCATGTCTACACGGTCATTAGGCGGGGCTGAATACTATGTGACATTCATTGATGATGCAACTAGGAAAGTGTGGGCTTATGCTATAGCTCGGAAGAGTGATGTGTTCTAGGTATTTCAGAAATGGCTGGCCTTGGTTGAGAATCAGTCAGGTAGAACGCTTAAATGCCTACAGATTGACAATGGTGGAGAGTATCTCTCTCATGACTTTCAGCATTTTTGTGATACACGTGGGGTTAAGAGGGAGCTCACATCCCCTTGTACTCCAGAGCAAAATCTAGTTGCATAAAAGATGAACCGTACCATTCAAGAAAGGTTGCAATGCATGCTTTCCAATGCAAGTCTTTCTGGTGGTTTTTGGGCTGAGGCTATGAAGACTGCAGTGCATGTGATCAATAGATCACCTAGTAAGAGTTTGGATGGTGGTATTCCTGAAGAGGCATGGAGTGGCAAAAAGCCCTTTTACTCTCATTTGCATATATTTGGGTGTGAGGCATATGCACATGTGCCAAAAGAGCTTCGAAAGAAGCTAGATCCTAAGTCTAAGAAATGCATCTTTCTGGGTTATGGTGAAAGTGGAGAGATGGGCTATCGTCTTTGGGATCCAGAAGCAAAGAAGATCATATGCAGCCATGATGTAGTCTTCAATGAGAAGAAGATGCATAAGGCACCCATGAGGGATGTGGAAATGAGAAAAATCACTTTCCAGGATGTGAATCCACCTGCATATGTTGATAGACAGCAAGCTGTCCATGCACCAAATGTGCAAGAAATGGTACCACCAAGTACTCCCACAGGTATACAATCAAGGGTAGATGATGGATCATCTATTGGTGGAAATGATGAGCCAAATGTGGCTGATATGTAATTGGGACAGCATGCTGAAATGCCCTTGAGAAGATCTTCTAGAGTATCTAGACCACCCGATAAGTTTATTCCAAGGGTAGACTATGTGATGCTTACTGATTGCGGGGAGCCTTCTCGCTACAAAGAGGCTATGATGCGCAAGGATCAATGCAAGTGGGAGTATGCTATGCAATCAGAGATGAGTTCACTTATGAAGAATAAGACTTGGGACTTGGTTTCTTTGCCACATGGAAATAAAGCATTGCCATGTAAATGGGTCTACAAAATGAAGGTCACAGGTGATGATGTGCCTAGGTATAAGGTCCGTTTGGTTGCTAAAGGATTCAAGCAAGAGAAGGGTGTGGATTTTGATGAGATATTCTCTCCGGTTGTGAAGATGACCACACTTAGATGCATGCTTGGACTAGTGGCAGCACAGGATATGGAGCTTATGCAGATGGATGTCAAGACAGCTTCCTTGCATGGGGATTTGCATGAGGAAATTTACATGGTGCAACCGGAAGGCTTTGAAGAAAAGGGCAAAGAGCATTTAGTTTGCAAGCTGAAAAAGAGTCTCTATGGTCTTAAGCAAGCACCTAGAGAATGGTATCAGAAGTTTGATGCTTTCATTCGGTCTCAGGGTTTTAGAAGGAGTGAAATTGATCACTGCCTCTACACTAAAAGGGCTAAGGATAATAGCTTGATAATCTTGGCACTATATGTCGATGATATGCTATTGGCTAGCAAGAATACTTATGAGCTAGATGCATTAAAGGCCACATTGCATGAGGCCTTTGATATGAAGGATTTGGGACTTGCAGGTCATATTCTTGGTATGCGCATCATGCGTGATCGGAGTAGGAAACTCCTTTGCCTTTCACAGAAGGAGTATGTTACAAAAGTATTACAGCGTTTCAATATGGAGGGGGGGAAGGCAGTGAGTACTCCATTGCCTCCATATGTGAAACTGAGTCATACAGATAGTCCCAAATCAGATGAGGAAAGGGCCATGATGGCCAAGGTTCCTTATGCATCAACAGTTGGGAGTCTTATGTATGCTATGATAGCTACTAGACCAGACATTGCATTTGCAGTGGGAGTTGTTAGCTGGTATATGGCTAATCCAAGAAAGAGGCATTGGGAGGCAGTTTAAGTGCATCATGAGGTACATGAAGGGTACCAAGGAGATGTGCATCTGCTTTGGTAAAGGAGACATGCGTGTACTTGGGTACACAAATTCAGACTATGCAGGAGGGCATGTGGATAGTAGGAGATCCACTTCTGGTTATGTGTTCACCTTTGTAGGTAGTGCAGTGTCGTGGATGTCTCACGCACACAAGTGCATTGCTTTGTCTACCACAGAGCCTGAGTATGTTGCAGCCACAGAGGGTTGCAAGGAGGCTATATGGCTCGATCGGCTAGTGGGAGATTTGGGGATTCATACAGGTGTACCGACATTGCATAGTGATTCCATGAGTGCTATTCAGCTAGCACGGAATCCGGTCTTTCATGCAAAGAGCAAACACATTGAGGTCAGGTACCATTTCATCAGGGAGGTACTTGAGGACAAGCGCATAGAGCTTGTCAAGGTTCATACAGATGATAACCCTGCAGATATGCTGACGAAGAGTCTACCTAGTCAGCGGTTTGAGTATTGTCATGTATTGATGGGCATTGGATAGTATGCTCACTGGTTGTTCTCCCTTAAAGGCACATTGTCCTTTAAGTGGGAGGTTGTGGGGTTAAAGGTCATTGTGCCTTTACCCTGGTTATGTACAATACTCAAACACATATATAAATGAATGAAAAAGAAGATTAGGGTGGTTTTGCATCCACCAAAACTTGTGGCTCTCTGTCTCGCTCTCTTTCTCTCTCTCCTTCTTCCGTTCTTGCTTCCGTTGAGAGCACTCTCAGTACTCATGTACGAACTTAGTTTCCATCAAACCAAACTAGTTGAATTGAGTTCCCATCCAACCAAACTAGGTGAATTATGTTTAGTTTCTCCAAATTGGAAGAGTCTAGTTTTCACCTCATAAACCATGGATTTTCCTTCGGGTTGAACTTTTCCTTTATTACCCATTCACATGTAATTATGTAAATATCAATGGTTCCCATTTCTCATAAGTGTGTCCATTAGAAAGCTAGGCTATTGGTGTCTCCCAATTGGTGTCTCCCAAAGCCTTAGCACCTATAACGAGGTATTGTTCTTGGAGCCATGGGATGATATTCATAAACTCATACAATTACAAATTTTGATATATCATTTTAATGTTCATAGTGTGAACCATTTATCCGGGCATTCACTTTATAGATGATAAAATGCATAGTAAAATGATTACTTTGTTGATTATGTTCATGAGGCTACCCACCTCTTGATCGTATCAAAGTATGACAAAGTTTCCAAAGTTTCCAAATGCAGATTTAAAAAAAAGAATCCAAGATTGAAGTCCATAGAAGGCACCCCTTGTTAATCTAATTGGATGGTATACAACGTTTGATGATAATGTTAAAGATACTTGGTTGAGAATTAGTGGTATAGTCATATTTTCAATAGCCGAAACCTCTCTTACTATCCTCTAGTGGTAGACAAAAAATTGTTTGGATAAATTCTCGACAATGAGCTTATGAGAGGATCAACACTTATAAATGTTTGGTTGACGATTAGTGGTTTGACACAAAGAGACATCTTTTCAATGGTAGGAAAGCTCTCTTTTACTATCCTCAGGAAAGTTACTTATACAATTTGTCAAAAATGAGGTTATGATATGATCAATACTTATAGATGAACTATGTAACAAAGTTCTCAACAAAAGATTCTTTTACGCAAATTCATGAACTTAGTTACATAATTATGATTGTTGCTAGCTTTAAGTTACTTTGTGATATTGAAAGCCTTATAGAGTTAAATTATTTGACATTAGTGAAGTTTTTGGTCCTTGGAAAATATGGATAGGGCTCTAATGATATTATGAGCACCTAAAGATGCTCACTTCTTGACAGTATGAAATACAAGATCAATCATGAACATTTGTGATGTTCACTTCTTGATAATATGAAGATACACGATCAATTATCAACATTTTCTAGATTAGTATGGCACCCATATGGCATTCAAAAGATCTCAAGCTATACATAGCACTAGTGGAGGAGAACTATCCCATTGTCCACATGGTGTAGGTTATGAGTCACCTTTGTATTTTATCTTTTGATTTTACTTTTGGACATATCTATCAAAAGTTTTTGGTAATTCTCCTTGAGAGCATGGTCCATGTTATCTGGAATCTACTCTGCAATGCTCGTACTCCATTAAATCCAAATTGGGTATGTGACCCATGATATCACAGTCCAAGTGATAGCAACCATCTATTTGATATCTTCATCAATCTCCATAATGGTCCCTGTGTAGAGAGATCCTATTGCTTGGTCCACACAAATCCCCTCCACCAAGGTTTTGTCCAAGAACTTTGACTCTTCAACTTGCTATATTTGGAACACCAGCTCTTATGAGCAATCCTTAGTTTCAAATCTTAAGTTTTCCAAGGTACCAATTGTACTTTCCACCTGTGGCACTTTATCCTTAAGTTTTCATGCTCTGCTTGTAGTTCTCAAGCCTTTGAAGTAAAATATTTGATTAAGTCCATTGTATGGACCTAGAGCATCTTGTAACCAGCTCTTATTGGGGTAGCCTAAGCGATAAGTGATCTTGCCAACTTCCTAGCCTTCAAGAAGCCCACAATGCCAACTCTTATGGCCATCAAGCTAGAGATGATGCATACTTGTGCATTGAAGCTACCCCTTCTAACTGTTTGGTGGGATTTTAGCCTCAATTATTTGCATTGAGAACTTCAAGACACTATATACTCCAAAGCATTATAATGAATTCCATAAATATACAATAGGAATACATATGATGGTGGTTTTCATCTTGATGTTTCTTACCATTGCAAAAAGTAAGGCACATCTCTATCATCCCATTCTACATTATCTCGTGATAGAAGATCATGGAAATGGTCTACTTAAACTACAAAATTCTATTAAGAAATTTGTATAATTTCATCTTCTTCCTCCTTAGTGTTGACATCCTTGTCTGCATCTTGGAGTCTAAGCAACACATGCCCTCCTCCAGCTTCACAAAAGAATATGACTTAGTGCACCAATGTTTAATGTTTGATTTTCTAACATTCAATTTGTTGTTTGAAAATCTCATCTTACAGTTGCTTGGAGCAACCACTAGGAACAATTCCTCAACCACCATTACATTAGCCTTTGATTCAACATTTCCAGGTTGGCCCTCCTCCTCCTTCCATTGATCTACCTTTTGGAATCTATAATCTATTTCTATGTGTTGGTCGTTCTTCTTCTTTATTGGTCTACCTTCTTCAACCTATAATCTCTTGCTATATATATGGGCTTATTGTAGTAGAAGCATTTTTTATTTCTCTTATTGCATCCACCCTATGAAGAGCTCCTTACTTCATTTGAGACTTTCCCTACTTTCCATTCTCAACGTGTTGTTCCTTTCCCTTCTCTTGATACCGCAAAGGCCTTGTTGCCATTATCTCCATTGGACTGCTTCATTTGAAGCTTGAGCATACCTTGTTAGTTTCCTAGCCTTCAAGAGTCCACAATGCCAACTCTTATGGCCATCAAGCAAGGGGTAATGCATGCCTATGCATTGAGGCTTCTAGCAATTTGGTGAGACTTTAGCCTTGATAATCCCCATGAGAACTTCAAGCCAACTAGATACTCCAAAGCATTCTAATGAATTCATAAACACAAAACAAGAATACATACCTTGGTTGTTTACATCTTGATGTTGCCTACCATTGCAGAAAGCTAGGCACATCTTTGCCATCCTATTCTACACAATTATCTTGTGATTGTAGAACATGGAATCATCTTGGTAAAAATACAAAAGTCTACAAGTAATGGGTATAGCTTCATCTTCTTCCCTCTTAGTTGTGACACCCTCATCTTCATGTTGGAGTCTAAGGAACATGTGTTGTCCTTCACTTTCACAAAGGATTATGACTTAGTGCACCAATGTTTAATGTTTAACATTCTAACTATCACCTTGTTGTTTGAAAATCTCATCTTAGCCATGCTTGGAGCAACCTCTAGGAAAATACCTCAACCACCATAGAATTTGGTTCATCCTTTCGAGGTTGATCCTCTCCCTCCTTTCATTGATCTACCTTCGTAATCTACAATTTCTTGCTATGTGTCTAGGCTTTGAGGTTGGTCATCCTTCTTTTCTACTCTACCTTCTTTAATCTATAATTTATTGTTGTATGTATCAGCTTACTACAGTAGAAGCATTTCTTCTTTCTCTTGTTGCATCCACCCTTTGAAGGGTCCCTTGCTTCATTTGAGGCATATCCATGCTTTCCCTTCTCAATGTTTTTTTAATTGATACTGCAAAGGCCTTGTTGCTATTATCTTTATTGGGCAGCTTCATTTGAACCTTGAACATCTTGTGACTAGATCTGATTGGTGTAACTTGATTGAAAATTGAGCTTGTTATCTTCCTAGCTTGAAAGAAGTCCACAATGCCGAGCCTTGTGGCCATTGGTGGTTTACATCTTGATGTTGCCTTCCATTGCAGAAACCTAGGCACATCTTTGCCATCCTATTCTACACAATTATCTTGTGATGTAGAACATGGAAATGGTCTTGGTTAAATTATGAAAGTCTACAAGCAATAGGTATACCTTAATCTTCTTCCCATCAATGTTGACCTCCTGGTCTTCACAATTATCTTGTGATGTAGAAGATGGAAATGGACTTGGTTAAAATATGAAAGTCTACAAGCAATAGGTATACCTTCATCTTCTTCCCCTCAATGTTGACCTCTTGGTCTTCATCTTGGAGTCTAAGCAACATGTGTTGTCCTTCACCTTCACAAAATATTATGACTTTGTGCACTAATCTTTTATGTTTCACATTCAAACAATCACCTTGCTATTTGAAAATGTTATTGAAGGGATGTTTTGAGCAACCACTAGGAACTCACCATTACATTAGCCTTTGGTTCATCCTTTAGAGGTTGGATATCCTCCTCCTTTCATTGAACTACCTTCTCAAATCTACTATTTATGACCTTGACATTGGTCATCATTCTTCTTTTTTGGACTACCTTCTTCAATCTATAATTTATTGACGTATGTATGGGCTATAGTAGACACAATTCTTGTTTCTCTTATTGCATCCACCCTCCAAAGGGTCCCTTGCTTCATTTGAGATGTGTCCATGCTTACCCTCTTGTGGTTCTTTTTCCATTTCTTGATAGTGCAAAGGCCACATTACCATTATTGCCATTGGAGTGCTTCATTTGAGCTTCACCCTAGAGCCACAATGGGCCCAATGCATCAAAGACAATTGGTGTTAATCATTCTCCACTTGTAATGGGCATTGGTAGTACTTTTGAAGCCATACTAGGTAAGTGACCCATGATATCACCCTCCAAGCGATAGCAACCATTTATTTGATATCTTCATCAATCTCTATAATGATCTTCATGTAGAGAGATCCTAGTGGTTGGTCGATGCAAATCCCCTCCATGTATGAACATGTTGAGAATAGAGAAGGTGTATATCTATCTATATCACGTTGATTTGAGTATAGTAATGAAGGATATTACATTTGACGAGATGGGGATCTCATGAGAAGGAAGGTGATTTAGAGGACATCATATGTGACATAAGGAGATCTTATGAGAATGAAGGTGTGAGACATTAATGGAATAAGAGTACATCCCACTATGGAATAGGGAAAGGAAAGTAGGTCAATATGACAAGTACGAAGGTGAAATTTATGACCGGGAAGTAAGATCTGACAAGAAGGTGGGTGCAAAGCATGTCCCCACCATGGAGCATGAATGCGTGCCCATTAATAACTTTGAAAAATTGTTTGATTAGTCAAACATCATTGTTTGTGATGTTGGAGAGGGTAGAATTTTCAAATATGACCATAAAATAGCTATGAATGTCTCACTTTAGACTAGGAGGGAGGAAGGAAGGACAATGAAATAGGATGTCCCAAATAAGTCCCCCCTAGCGTGAAAAAATAGGAAATTCAATTAATTAGTTGTTGTGCACTTCGAATGAAGGTATTAAGGTAAGCTTGGACGCCTGAATTAATGCATTGAATGAAAGTATTAAGCTAAGGTTTGCCACCCACGAATTAATGTGCGTGCAACTTCTCGATCCTTCTGCTGCTAGCAACTCCTCCAAAAGCTTCTCCGCGCCAATATATATAGACCAACACCCCTAGAGCAGAAAGGCAAAGCGGGATAGGGGAGGAGGAGAGGGGAAGTGCAGGAGTGAAAGGCAGGGACGAGAGAGGTGGAGTGCGAGGTTTAATGTTTCAAATTAACCTATGATAATGCATGACGTGTGCGCGCACAAGCAACTAATTAAGTGAATTTAATTATCCAAGCCATTAGGAGTCATTGAGTTGTGCTTTTGAAATGTGAAAGTTTTCCTTGATTGGTGTTGGAATTGGGAGGAGTGGAGCCGCATTGATGAGGATGTTCGATTTGTGGGTCGAAGGGTGTAAAGAGGTAGTACCCATGGACTGGATTTTCACTTGCGAACGAGTAGAAATCATTGGCAGCTTGCTCTTGGAGACCTCATCTCCTATTGGTTGGTATGCATCCTATATGAGTCCCCTAGGGTTGTGATGCATTCCAGTGACCTAAGAATTTTAGTTGGATTGCATTGCTAGTGAGTCGCATGCAAGTTGTAGCCAACCAGCCCCCCTTTTCCCTGGAACAGAGATCTCTACCTAGGACACCTCCTAGCAACAAGAGAAGAAGAATCCACGTCTTACAAACTTGAAATAGAAGTTGCATTCAATGCAACAGGTAGTTCTGATGCCGTTCTTTCTTCCAGAGGATTCACGGTAAACACGAAAGGCTTCAGTGGGGGCCAGTGGTTTGGAGCGTTTGGATCCGGACATCGGGTCCATGGGAATGTGCTCTTAGAAACTCGTAAATTACCCGAAGTGTTGGTCCACGGAAATTGCAGAGGTGGCAAAGCTGGCATTGCAAGTTGATGAGGCTTTGTGTGATTGTATAGTGCAAACGTGGCATGTTGGCAGGGCTAGGTAGTTGAGGCTGTCCGATTTGGTGGTGCAAAGTCATGAGGGTAGTGACGACAAAAAGAGGGATCAGAGCAATGTTGTTGTTTGGGGAGAGGGGGTGCCGTCAAAGTTAACGGGGACGTCAGAGTTGACGTGAAGACTCCGTTTAGATGATGATTATAGGCCGAAGGCAAAGCTGCAAAGTTTTCAGGCTATGGCGTTTCTGCTCCTTCTTCTTCTTCCTCATCATCCATCCCTTTTAGGGTTGCAGATCCTTCTCTGCTTCCTCCCCCAGCCATGACCCAATCCTTCCTTCCCTGCCACTCTTCCCCCTCCGACCTTCATGCCTTCGCTCTCCAGGTACTTGCTTTCTCCATCTTCTAGTTTCTCTTCCTTCTCGCTTTGCTTCTTCACTCGCATTTCTGGATCTGCACAGATTTCCGCTTCTTTTTGTTTTTAGCATGCCTTCCCCGTACTTCCCCTTTTCCCCTTCATCGCATCTCGTCTTTTCCAGGAGCGCCTGTCGCCAGATTGGTTCTTTGAGAACTTTGCTTTCCCGATTTGAAATCCTCTGGTGTGGATTAAGCAGTTATAGAATTCCGGCACAAGACCGGAGCGTGTTTGTTGTCCTGCCCGTTGTCACTTAAAGGCCGTCCACGCCTTCTTTTATAGGATTTGCAATCTCCGTCGTGCTACTCTTATGGGCGGATTTTGCGTGTAGGCGTTTTCTGGACTGAGACAGGTGCCCAATCACCAATGGAATTTCGGTGGAAAGTCTTTGCAGAAGAAGAGGGCGGATCCATGTTTCAACGACCTTCCAAGGATAGGGACGAATTTTAGTGTTCGAAGTCTGTATGCTGACCGCCAGGCATTATACGGTAATATTGACTGTCTTCTTACTGTGTTAAGCCTTACGCAGTTCTTTCATCTTCAAGTCCTCAGCGGAGAGGTTTTGACGGGAGCAAGATTATAGAGTGAATCTTTTGAAAGAGAACAAGCTACGATAGCGTTTAACAATTGTAGGGCGCTTTAGTATGTACAACTCTTTTCTACATGGGATTCTAACTTGCTTCTATGTTTGTCCATGATATACAGATGAGACCCACGCGTGTACCAACGTGTCTTTGTCACCAAACTATCAATCGAGAGCTCTTATCAGTGGAGCCTCAGGATGCATTTCCTTGGGAACACTTGCTAGAGAGCCCATGTCTCACTCACCACAAGAACATCATTTGCCAGTGTTCTATCAACAGTGTTACACTCAAGAAAAGAACGGCATTTGCAAGCCTTCCGTGTCAGCCGTGACTGATCACGAAAGATTTGTTAGTGATTCTCGGTCATTACAGCAAGCGGACCTCACTTCTTCACCTCAAATTCAGCAAAAGCCACTAGTGGCTTCGGGTTGGTTGTACCTTGGAATCTGTGGGAATTCTTTGATCACAAGGGTGGGGAGCGACTCCAGATGCTTTCATCAGCCAGGATTTGTGTGTGAGCGTGCAGATTGGCAAGAACAGACAAGGGCTTTGGATACTTTATGTGCTGCTGCGGTCGTAAAGGCTCCCAAGAGCTTATTAACTGAATTGTAAGTGTTTTAGATCATACTCTGCTCCTCTTTCTCTACACCACACCCTGCAGCCTCTCTCTCTCTCTCTCTCTCTCTGTCGCTTGGGCCATCGATGCTGTTACTTGTAATGCATTGGAAACGTGTGTAGTGATGCTAGCCCCAGATAATCATTCCTCTTACGTATCTGATGTCATTTAAATTTTCATCTTTCGATCATGTCCTTTTGCGCTTCTCTCTTGGGGATTTTGGGGTCATGTGTTTAAAAATGGAATGGAAGGCTGCAATAGCAGTGAGAAAGTGGCAGGCAGGTTCGGGCCTCTAATATGCAAAATGGCTCTCGTAGGAGCTGTGAGATGCATGCAGCGATGGTGGAATAAATAGATAACGTGTTTGCTGAGACTTCCCTCTTCATACCTTGGTCTGAGGTACAGGAGATATCGAGCTTACGGTCTAAGGCTGCGAGATGCATGCAGCGATAGTGGAATAAATAGATAACAACGTGTTTGCTGAGACTTCCCTCTTCGTACCTTGGTCTGAGGTACAGGAGATAGCGAGCTTAAGGTCTGGGGCAAGGGGTCCATTAGCAGATCAAGTGAGGACTACCACAGAGGTTCCTCTAGTCATCTATATTGCCGTTGCTGCTTTGGATGTGTCCTGGTGTCAGACATTGATGACCAAACTATGAAAAATTTCAACTAACTGCCTGCATCCCTGAAATTAGGGATTCTGGCAAAATTGCAGTGCATTTGGTTTTTTTAAAGGGGTATTTGCCAGATAATCACCTTCTGTACTATGAAGGGCAGCCTATGGGGCTTTGAGTTTACTGCTACATCTATGTCAGCTACATAACCTTGGAGTTCTAAGTTGATCCTTCAAGTGGTGTTAGTTAGTTGTCTGCAATTATACTCTGACTATCTTAATCTAGCCAAGAGCAGGAATTTGTTGTGATTTTGTGAAGTTGTGGCTTGCGGATACTGGGGGCAGCCTTTGCAGGCTGCCTTCCCTGCTTACCTGTCCAGCCTTTGGGGACCCTAAAGGGACTCCTAACCTAGGCTAAGACCTAAACTATAAGATGGAAACACTTAACCTACTGTTCTCCAGTGGGTACTAGTGAACAAGAATTGACTTACTGACTTGACCTAAGGCTGAGAGACTGACCTACGTAGCTTGTGCCCGACTGTCCCTGGACAAGGGCTCACAAAGGGGTCACAGCATACGACAAAATTTCCTATCTGGGAACTATAATGCACTTGTCGATGTAGCCAGTATGTCACCTTGCACCCAAGTGCAGGGGTGCATGTGACATTACCTCCTTAACTTGGCGGTAGGTTCATTGCTTCCAAGTAGTCCGCCAATATCTGGGGAAACTCCTGGAAAAAATCTTCGTCCAACCACACTGCTTCATGGGTACCTCGATCACGGAACTTGGTGTAAAACTCCCGGATCCTGCGTCCTGACCCATGCTTGAATTTATGAAGAAGGTTCTGTTCTGGCTGCAAAACTTCGGTTTCATCAAGAACTTCAGGTTGTTGCTCGTTGGAAATCTCTGAAAGAGGAGGTCCAAAATATGGCTTCAACCAAGCTACATGGAACATGTTGTGCATAGTCCAATTGTCTGGTAGGCGTAACTTCATTGAGACATCGTTGATCTTTTGAATAATAGGGAATGGTCCGAAGCTCCTCAAGGACAGCTTAGGGCATCGCTTGCCCACCTGCTTCAATCGTTGTTTGATAATGCGTAAATACATCCATTTACCCTCTTTATATAGGACATCTCGTCTGGATTTATTAGCTTGGTATGTATACGATGCTTAAGCTTTGGCGATGCGGCTTTTCACGGACTCTGTAATCTACAGGCACTTCCCAACATACTCTGCGAATACTCGGGACATCATCTTGTTGAATGTTGGTGGTGCATTCTTCAGACCAAAGGACATGACAACGAACTCGTAATGAGCTCGCTCAGTTCGGAAAGCTATCTTTGGGATTTCAGCTTCAAAAATCCCGACTTGATGGTAGCCACTCTTGAGGTCAATCTTTGAAAAAAATCTTGCACCATTGAGTCTTTTGAAGATATACTCGATGCGGGGCATAGGAAACTTGTTGCTTACCGTAAGCTTGTAGAGTGCTTTGTAGTCGACACATAGTCGTTCGGACTTATTCTTCTTTGCCACAAATAGAATGGGTGCAGCAAAAGGCGAAGGAGGTCTAATAAACCCTGCGCGTAGTAATTGAGACAATTGCTGCTCTAACTCCCGCTCCATAGACTTTGAAAGTCGATAAGGGAACTTACTTGGAGATAGATCGATGCGATGGTCTTCCGATCGGTTGGGAGGTAGCTGGGGTGGTAGATCGTTCCGGAGCATGATGTCTTTGAACTCTTGGCGTAGATCCACTTTTGCTTGCTCCCATCGGAGGAGCGGCTTGAACTGCAGTGATCTGGCAGTGGACATAGACAAGTGCACACATGGCACCCTTGTGGGCGGCGCGACCTGCTTGAATATGAGAGATTAATGGAATCCCTGGTATGCTCCGATCACCGCGTATCACGGCGGGCCTAGGTAAACCTTCCACAATCGTGAAGGTGTCATGCCGCCAATCAGGGGTTAGAACATGCTCACGGAACCATTGAATCCCGAGGATCATGTCGCACCCCATCAAAGGAGTCAATATAAAATCCCGCATACGCATGGTCTTTTGAACTGAAAAAGTGAACTAGATGGCCTTATGTGCGATGTGTGTGTGCAAGCTGGGCGTGAACCTATCCACTGCAAGCTCGTGAGGCACCAAGGTGCATCCCACTGTCTTGGCAAGGTGAGGGGAGATGGCATCTTCTGAACTCCCCATATGGAACAGGATAATAAATTGATATCTGTTAGTTGTGCCGTACGCTCGAATGAGCGCCTTCTTTTGATCTGAGAAGTCGTCCTCTTTCTTACCTTGAAAGACCACCGTGGGAACGGCGTTTAAAGCAGGGAAGACGGCATTTGTAGCTGAGGATGGAGGCGGGGTTGGAAGAGCCAATACATTAGTGACGGATGAAGTAGGGGCTTTCGCAGCTTTTGCGGAAGCCACTTCGGACAATCCTTCTTGCCATGTCCAGTGATGTGGTGGCAATGAAAGCAGCGGTGTTCTTGGTGGTACCGCTTCTGCTTGTCGGGCTGTAGATAGCCTCTTGTAATACCCACTTTAGCCTTCTCATTCAGAGTCATCATTGGCTTGGACTCCTCCTTTTGACCAGAAGCCTGGCTGTCTTTCTTTTAGAACTGGTTGTCCTTCTTCTCATCCTTACCTGTTGCGTTGTTTGACTGCTGTGGGGCTTTGGAATCTTTCTGGACCTACTTGGGCTTTCCCTCGTTCAGCATCATCTCTTGATTTTGTGCGAGAGTCAGCGCTCACTCGTAATCCGGCGGGTTGAAGTTCCGAATGGTAAAACATATGTTCGTGGCTAAACCTCGAATGAATTGCTTCATCTGTCGATGTAGCCAGTGTGTCACCTTGCACCCAAGTGCAGGGGTGCATGTGACACTAAGAGGATTCATTCACGTGATTAACTTCAGTTGCAAAAGTACATAACACACATTGAAACACTTCATAGTCAGAACTTGCCATCATATATATTACTTTCAAAGAGTTTTTAAGAGGGCATAGTAGGTCATCAAAATTACCTTGCAATACATAGGGTACTTCCCCTTTGACAAAATTTAACTGCCTGTCAGCTTGGACATTTAGCTTATGCAGCCGATCTTTAGCTGGAATAATATCCACCTTATCTAAAGTCAACTCTAGACCTTCGGTGTAATTCTGGATAATGAGGGAAATCTGTGTCGCACATCAATCCCCTATTTGATTTCCGCCTGCTATGTCCACCTCATAGACATTGTCGCTCTGCTGCGATGGAATTCTCAACTTTTGCAAAAAAATTAGTGTTCAGGAAATTACGAGAACTCCCAAAGCCAACCAAAATGTGCACTGTCCTACCTTCGATCGTCCCACATATACGTATAAGATTCATTTTAAAGCTACAACCTTCTTACAAGGACTTTGGTGTAAGAGTGTATGAATATAGAAAGTTCCATTCTCTAGGAAAACAAGGTGAATGATCAAAATCATTCATGAGGCCTGCCCAGGTCCAAAATAGAAAATAGAAGAGAAAACCAGGGAGGAAATGGTGGAGATCACATGCCCCCAATAGAAAGAAGAGAAAAACAGGGAGAAAATGGTGGAGATCAACCAATCACAAAATGTGATTTTTTATTATTACAAAACGTATTTTTCTCTTCTAAACAAATTGTCGTCACTATAGCCTACTCCCCAGGGCAGGCCAAAAAAGAGTGTATGAACGGGAGAGTTAGTGTTACCTTTGGCTTCGGTCAAAGTATTATTTTTTGCCTTGCCCTTCAACTTCGGACAATCATTGCTCCTATTGTCCGCAAATGAAGCAACAGCCTTCCTTTACATATTGATGGGTCTATTCGGCCTTCTTCATTGCGCTTTCCAGTCACCTCAGCTGGAATTTGTGAAGGACTCGGGGCTCGAGTTTGCGTTGCCCTAGGAGGTCGAAAGTGCTCTTCCTCCTAGAAGTTTTTTTGCTTGGAATTTCTGGTAGGCTGTGGTTTTTGTGAATAACTCCCCTTCACCCTAGTATCATGATAGATCTTGGTATATCTAATCGCATCCTTGAGGTTCTTACTAACGATTGCTGGTTTTCCGGGCCTGATTTACTGTTTCAAAGCTTCTTGTTAATGCTAAAGAGGGGCAGCACTTAGTTTACACTTCAGTTGCCTGTGGCTGTACCAAAAGACTTCAGAGATTTTAAAGAGCTCTAGGCTCTTACTTTTTGTGGAAAGCAGCTACCTAAAAGCTCCAAAATCAACCTGATTTTGGGCTGAGCTTGTTTTCCAAAAGATCCATAGCTTTTCTCCCTCTTGCTTTCAGCTTACAGCCAAGACCAGCCTGCTGCGAATCATTATTGGATTCCTGGGAAATTTTGATTCACTTTTTTTCTGCTGCACCATGTTCCAGCCTCCCAATCAACGAAGTACTGCTGGCTCTAAGGGATCAACCCAAAATGCACCCCCCTAACCACAACAATTTCCCTGGTAAGTCCCCAGCTGCTGATGCAATGAATATGCATGGAATCCCTGCAACAAACTGCCCAATTACTGCCTTTTCCTTGCACCGGGCCTGGCCAAGAACTTGGTGAAGCCTGCAGCAGATCACACTAGTTTATGGTTGTTCTACATACCCACCTTGGTTGTAATCAACACAGGGGTTTTGGCTGCAACAACCAGTCGACTTTTACAGGAAGACACCACCCTAGAACTGTGAATTTTCTGAGGGGCCTTGAACTGATTTCTATCAGTTCGTTGCCTTCCTATGTCCATGAATGCCTACAGCTGTCAGCAGTACATCTACAGCACTATACCGTCAATTCTCAAGCAACACACGTCACAGCCCTACTCTTTTCATTTCCAATCATTTGTACAAGCCTCCCCCTTGCAGGTTCAACACACTTTGGGGTTTCTTGTGCAGAAACCTGCTGCCGAACAGTTCCTAGCATCACTCTCCAACAATTCACACTGTTTCCCACTCCAGCAACTTTGCAGAAACATATCAAATACATACCTGTCGCTCTTTCAGCCATCTGTATGTGTGCCTGTGTTTGTCTTTTCTTTCTTACCTTCATGTTGTGAAATAGTTTTCTATATCCGAAAATGGGCATCTGGCAACGTACACCACTGTAGAAATTGAGCTGATCCCATTTGTACCTGGAAAGGCCTTTGCCATGTTCAACATTGTGGGGTTTCTAGAAAACATGAGAGGAACCACAACCTCACAGCCAGATGCAGCTAACCAGGTGCTTCATTGCAAAGCAGCCATTCCAGAACTTAGCCTCTTGGAAGTGGTGAGAGGGCCAAAGGTAGTAGTTTGATTCCAAGTTGCCCTGAAGTTTTTCTCTTCAAGGCCTTTCAATTTAGTTTATTTATGTTTGGAGGCCTGTTTCTGTACTTATTTTGTGAAGAGACACAGCTTTCACACCTGTCTCTTTCTCTTGCTATGAACAATTCAATTTGAGCTTGTCACAGTTGAGGTTTTCTTACAGGGTCGGAGTTGAGAGCACTGCCGAATTCATGCCGTTGGTGTCAGGATCTGTCTTGAAATCGAGGACTACCAAAAAGTAAGCTAAGGTTTATTTAATTTACTTTTTTTTGTTCTTGATTTTATGCACCTAGCCAGTGCTTGGAAATTGAGTGATAAAACCTCCTTGTTTACAGTCGTATGTCTGAGAAGGTTAAAAAAAGCAGCATTCCAAGACAACGGAAACAGCGGAAGACTGCAATACTGACAAGGGACCTTTTTGGAAGAAGCTCATTTCACCTATGTGAAGTCATTTTCTGTTATCCGTTCATGAGCTCAAGCTCAATGGTCTCCAACATTCGGTGCCTCTCCAGGGAAAGCTTGGAAGAGCTCGTAGGCATATTGAGGCAAATTGCTGTAGGGCTTGCTGGTACTGGGGTTGCTCTAATGCTTTTTGTGGCTTCCAGAATGCTCTCTGTTAATGCAGCCTTCGACAATCACAAGATGATTAGTATGTTCTTTGGACTAGGGCTTCTATCTCTATCTTTAGCCACCAAGAGAATTGCAGATGTGGTCAAGTGTATGGCTGATGTTTGTACCAAAGCAAGGTCTCCAAGTAAAGAACATATGGTGAAACTACAAAAAGAATTGCAAGGCTTGGCATTCAAGGCTTTCCCTCTCATAGCTTTGTGTTTAGTAAGGTTTGGCTGAATTCACAAACTTGAAATGGTTGCAAGCTGGCCCATTGATTTACATACACACCGATGATGGTGCCTATCTTTTGGTGATCCATCTCATGACCTGTAATACTAATCACATCTCGTTGGAGTAGACAGAGAAGGTGGATATGATTTTGTGTAAGGATGGCATCTAGATGTGTCTCCTGGATACATATCTCAGGCCATATATGCTGCTTGAAAGATGTAGTCACGTTGTATCACTGAACTGTTCACTCTGCCTGGATATGGCCCTGAGTATGTTGTGTGCCCATGGGTAATATGCACTTTAGAATTACTATCTTGCACGCTTAGTTCATATGTTTTCAGACCTGTCCACACCTTTGAGTTGCTAAGTTTAAAGTAAAATTTCTGCTCTTATGCATAAATGAATTTATGTTCAACAATTTGTTTAAGGTTAACTAATTTTGGTCCCCATTTTTGCAATTCGAATGTTAGGAGTCAACTAAAATTTTTAAGCTCAAGATACTGGATAGGATAGTAGGTTCTAGGGACGTTATAGGCTGCTTTATTCTAAAGCTGCGCTTTTGTTGGGGGTTTTCATATTGTGAAGTGTTATATGGGTTCTTATTGTGAAGTGTTGTCTGTCAGTCTCTCATAGGGAGGATACTATATTGTAATATATTCGATATTTTGATTAAATTCACCCATGAACCTGAGGTCCTTTTGGTTTGAAGAACCAATGTGAACGCGCAGCAGACGTGAGATGCTTGCTTAAAATGGCTCCCCCCTTGGTCCTTCTCACAAGAATCAGTAGCATTGGATAACATTGTAGGTCGCAGGGACATTATAGGCTATTTTAATTAGATGCTGTGCTTGTGTTTTGTTTTTTATATTGTGAAATGTTATATTTCATAGAGAAGATGTTATACTGAAGTAAATTTATAATTGTAACTAAATTCACCCGTGAACAAAGATGCTCTTTTGGTTTGAAGAACTAATATGTTTCAATGCCGTGAGCCATCACACTGACAATCACACAAAATGCCCGCCTGAATCAGCAGCTTATACTTGTTAAGATGACACATTTGTTAGCATTGCCTCCGAAGAGGTAGTCCTATAATGGAGCATTGGAACTTCCTTTGTGAATTTTCCACGTGTAAGTTGAAAAACATGAACAATTTATTTGTTTCAAATTGCAAAAATTGTCTTTTAATAGCTCAACGCCCTTTAAAAGTAATTTACTTTCTCATTTGCAATCAAAAGTGGGCTAGACTAGGAGCCAATGTCCATATGCACTCTTGTTGCATATAGAGCTCTTGGTGGGTGATAATGATTTGGTTAGCTTAATTTGTTAAATGTATAGCTTATTGCAAAGTAACGATTTGTTAATGTGTTTGTTTGTTTGCAGACATAATAATGATGTCTTAGCTCTGATCCATAGCGTAGAGTAAAACACCCTTTTGGGGAGGAGGTGCAAAGTCCCCTCTAGGATCTAACACTAAACACAGTTCAAAACAACAATCACTTGAACAAGGTGAAAAATTTCATAGGGAGGAGGATATAAGTCGCGGAGTAGTTATGCTAGTAGCAGTGCTTTGTGTTAATGATGGTTGTAGAGTTCTTAGTGTTCGTCCAAATGTGTTCTAGTGACGAGTGAAAATTGTTGTGGGGTCAACGATGGCTTGCTGGCAATGTTGTCTGTGAACAAAGTGATTGAAGTATGCAATGTGTGGGTCCAGTTGGTGTTGCTTAGGATGACTATTGGGATGTGCTCATCTAGCTTGGTTAGTGGGTGCTACAGTGCAGTGAGGAAGTTGGGTCTTTGGGAGATTTGTATATGCCAATGACTTGGCTTGTCAAGGGTGTGATTGCTAAACACGGAGGATATGATCTTGATGCTGTTCGTTGCTATTGTTGTGTTGTCAAGTGGTTCATGTGTTAGAGTTGTTTAGGATGGCTAAACCATGTCTCGTGAAGTGTGAAATTTCTTTGAATGTGCTTGCTAGTGGTTCTGTTGCTGTTTTGCTGCTTGTTTCTTGCAAGCATGGGATGTCAGCAACCATTAGATTGATGTTTGCCAATATGTCTTGCATATGGGAATTTAGCGATACTTCCTTCAGGGACTTGATGATTGTATGTATCGCTTTATGTGGTGGTAGCTTTCTTTGCAAGCATTGCCAGCGTGCCTTTGCATGCAATCATGCAATTTCCTCTATTACAATTATGTCGGCTTTGATGTGCTTCGCTTCTAGTTTGTTGAGTAGGAACAAGTTGGTCGGGAAAAAATACGAGAGTGTAGTGTACGCTAATCTATGGCTTCGAATGTTTGTTGGATCGAATGCGACACTTGCCATTGTGAGTCCTTGGGCCCTATGTATTATCCTTGCGTTGGCGGGATGTAGTGGCATAGCTGCTGCTGTGTGATGGTGTTTAGAGAGTTTTTGCGTATTTGGAATTCTTTTGTGATTTGTTGTATTGGTATCCAATCATGCAATTTTGTGCTATCGTATAGTCCGTATAGTCAGGCACTTTCGTGTTGTGTACTTGAGCCTATACTTGTGTTGTGGACGTTGATTGGTTTATTTTGCGTTGTGCCATCTTCAATGTCTATGTTGCATGAACAAATTTCAACTATCATGCCTTGTTTCAGTGCTAGCGTCGCATGTAGTCCGGTTGTTTCCTGGGGGTTGTTTGATGGCTTTGCTTGTTTGCTACAAGTCTTATGGTTTTTATTGATGGCTTGGATGATATGTGTTGTCCCTGGTAGTTCATCGAACATGTTGGTTGTGTCTTTCTTTTTGTGCATTTGTGAAGAAGAGGTGTGCAACGTCTGTGTTTGGGATTGGTTGTCTGTGGAATGTTTTGTTTAAGTATGATAGGTCGTCTTCTTTTTGTTGGCCGACTCTTATTTTGTTCAATACATTGATGAATGTGTCGTCTCTTTGTTGCATTATTGTTCTTAGGTCGATCTTTTGCTAGAATGCTTGTTGGTGGAGTGCTTTGGTCTCTTGAAGATCCATGCGTCCTTGACTTGGCTTGCTTAGCAAAGGTCTTCATAGAACATAACGTCTAGGTCGCCAAATTCGATTGAGTGTGGTGCTTGATGGAGTGAAGGCGTTTGTCAATCAATGCTAACATGCTTCAACGAAAATGACTAGACTTAGGTTTTGTATTGAGCACTTAGATTGTCAAGTTTCTCTCCTGCTAGATTCGTTCATGTGCTTGTTACTTGTAGAAGATGCAAGGCTGAATGGATTGTTGTCCCATTATGATGAAAGCAGCTCCACCTGTGTATGCCATCAGTAGTGATGTTGGTAGGTCAGCATTGTTGCCAATGGATTGTGCATAATGTCCTTGCACTATTGTTAGTAGTGTGAATGTCTTGCATGTGCCTGCACCTCCAGGTAAGAACAAGTGGATGGCTTATTAGGTTGCAATCTCTTGAGGAGCATGATGTCGTCATGCAGTAGCCACTGCTTGCTGCTTCGCTTCCTGACTGTCTCTTGGTATTCTGCATTTGGAATGAGCTTGTACATTCTATGAGTTGGGATGTTTGTTGGCCGAGCTCACTGCTCTAGCAAATCTAGTGCAAGGTCGTACTCTTGTCAGTTGCCTGTTTCTGTGTTGTAGCTTTCCAACGAGCTATTGGCATCCGTATCGTTGTCTTTGTGAATTTATCTCTGTTTTGTTTGATGATTTCAACGTTTTTGTGGTATGCATTTGCCCATCCTTGCCCATCTTATTGAAATGCTCAAAGCGAATTATGCAGGGTCTTTTTAGTTTCTTTTCTCTACCATTGCTTTACTTGAAGTTTCTTGTGTATTCGGCTCAGCAAATGGTTTGTAAAGATGGTTAGCGATTGATGTACTTCTAGATGATATCTTCATAAAAGATGTTTGTATCATGGTCCGCTAAGGTCAGTAAATTTGATTTTCGTTTTCTTCTTGGAAATTAGGGTTGATAAATGTGAATTGTTCTGTTAATAGGAGCGACAAAGCAATGTACGCAGCTTGCCGTGAACTAAGCTCTTGAGTGTTTGTCATTGTATTGCCGATTCGTGGCCGCACAAGCGTTCAATTGTGCTTAGGTTGTTTTGCATGTATATTCGAATGCTTCGTTCATTGCTCTTGTTGTTGTGTTGTCTGACTTTGTCATGTATGATGTGCAGTATGCTGCTATGCCATGCGCATTCAAGATCACTTGTATGTCCGTATTTGCGTCCATAGAGAGGATAGCGTGCTGTAGGTATCTTTTGGTTCTCTCTTCAATAAGATGGTTGGCTTTGTTATAGTGTATCTTAATGCATTGAGGTATTCACTTTTTGTTGTCTCTAGAGTTGCAACCATTCATCAAATGTAGTCTTATGACTTGTTTGAGGTCTAGCAAAGCTTTTGTGATCCTCTTTGCAAAGTCTTGGAGGTCTTGTTATTGCAATTTAAGTTCTTTATTGATTGGTTGTAGGATGCAAGGAGATTGCGTTGGCTGTTTTGGGAATCCATATCTGCATTCTTGGGATATGTGTGATCAAGGGCTTGCTAGGTACATGTGTGCATCCACTAGTAGTCATATGGTTGTGTGTGTGTGTGTAGGAGAGGCACAATTAGTGCCATAGACCATGACACAGGTGATGATGTAATGCAAAGGCCCCCACATGGGGTGGTGCCGATGATTGTGGAGTTCCTATGATTTAGGAGTTACCTCTGTTGATGTAGGAGAGGTGCCATTGATTTAGGCCACCCTCTCTCCATTTCTATAAAAGAGGGACTTCCCTCTCACAATGAATAGAACACCCATTGCTACATCTTTTGTGTTCTCACTCCTCTTGCCACAATGCATCTATTCGCCCCCACGTTCCAACATTTGCTATCAGAGCCACTCCGACCTCCATGAGCATCTAGAGCTTCCAAAATTGCCATGTCATCATCTTCCCCTTCCTCTCCTTCTTCATGCTTTCTTCCACCACTTTCCCCAAATTTTCCAAGTGCTTGTTCTCCCTTTGTAGGCCATCATTTCCCGAGCCCTCTGAGTTGTATCTTCCTTAGGTTAGGGCAAATCTTCAAGTGCAAGCACTTAAGGAAATAATGCTTCAATCGTGCATGCCAACACGATCTCTGCTTGCCGATCTTTCAAGCAATTCTGCCTACAGATGCGACATTTCGTCAATTCCTCTGAGCCACAGGTGGGCGACCTTAAGGGCTAGCTGCTGTTCAATTTTGAGTGCATTTGGTCCACAACGCAAAAAAATCAGTTGGCTTTAATGCTATTGTCCCAGGCGATCTGACACAACATTGTGCCTCTTCTTGGATGAGGATTTTCTTTGGTATGCAGGCTTCCATTTGCTTTTGAAAGCCCTCTCAAATCTTTTCTGTCCAGCTTCAATTGCACCCTCCAACTTCAGACTATTCAATTTGGGGGTAACAGTCATATCTGCTTCTAATATGAACCATTGAACATGGTTAAGTCGTAGAAAGTTTCATTAGTATCTCAGTTATCTTTGGTCTTTTGGATGTTTGACCATTGGAAGTGATCTCAGGCATTTTTTAGTCTTATCTTTGGAGCACTGTCCTGCGGTTTGTTAGTTTAGTAAATGCTCATGATGCATTTATGATATATTTTGAATTGAATATGTTTAAATGCTATTTTGTGAAGGAATAAACATTGCCTTCTAAGAGGGAAGACCTTCTTAATCGCTAACATGAGTAAGATAGATGGTTATTCTTTCCATACTTGGTAAACCAAATTCATTCTCATGAAGAAAGGTCTATGGAATATTTGCTTGTGGAAAGAAGAAGAAACCTTCAACAAGAAAAGGTGAAATATCATGGATAATAAAAGATGAAAAGGCTCTAGCAATTATTGCTTTGGGTCTTATTGATGGCTATATTCATCACATTGATGGGAAGGGCACTTCACATTATGCATGGAAGACACTTGACAAGATATTTGGTGCCAAAGGTAAGCACTCAAAGATGAAGATACTTATTCACAAAATATTAGAATGCTTTTGTGGAAAGACCAGCCACATTGAGGAAGATCTTGAAAATAAGAAGAAGATTAAGGAGAACAAGGAAAAGAACTACATCAACAAAGGTTTCAACAATGGCTCCTACTACAACTCCAAAGAGAATGAAGCATATCTTGTGAAGAAGAGCTGCATCAACAACAAAGAAAATCTTGCTGAAGGAAGAACTCCATCAACAAATGAAAAATCAAACTTTGTGGTAGAAGATAAAGATTATGCCTTTTGAGCACTTTGTCTTTTGAACTTTATTTATCATCACTTGGTCACGTAGTCAATTTTGAGGTTCTCTGCTTGAGATGGCATGTGAAACTATGTGACTAGATGTATCCTTGACATAGCAAGAGGCAAACCCTTGAGGGGGGATATCTTGGGATATGTGTGATCAAGGGCTTGCTAGGTGCATGTGTGCATCCACTAGTAGTCATATGGTTGTGTGTGTGTGTGTAGGAGAGGCACACTTAGTGCCATCGACCATGACATAGGTGATGATGTAATGCAAAGGCCCCCACATGGGGTGGTGCCTATGATTGTGGAGTTCCTATGATTTAGGAGTTACCTCCATTGATGTAGGAGAGGTGCCATTGATTTAGGCCACCCTCTCTCCATTTCTATAAAAGAGGGACTTCCTCTCACAATGAATAGAACACCCATTGCTACATCTTTTGTGTTCTCACTCCTCTTTCCACAATGCATCTATTCTCCCCCATGTTCTAACATGCATGGCCTGTTGGTTTTTTTGCAGCCTTTTTGATGATGGTGGGCTTGCACGCTGCATGGGGTTGCTTGCACCAGGTCACTATCAATAGTTATTTATGATTCAATGAGGAAGAGAACATTCGGAGTTCCTGATTTGTCCATCATTGGTGTGCCTTCAACCCATATTAATCCATGGCCATGTTGGCTACCTCTATGTTGAAATTTTGTCAGGATGAAGAAGTCAATTACTTTGCCAAGGAGTGCTATCTTCCCTCAATTTTTGTTTCAATGCTTGGACGCCGTGCACATAAAATCTTGTTGTTGTTATTAGGTCTAAGCAAAAGAGATGGTGAATGTAAGATTGGTCAACTTCATTTTGTGGTTGCCACAAGTCAGGATTCTGTTTCTACAAACAGTCCAAGAGCTTGGGCTAATGCTTTTCGCCGCATGAGAATGTGATGAAGAATGTAGGTGGCCCAAAATGGCGGGTCATTGTAAGACATTTTTCTTTAGTTTGTCTTTGTACTCCGTAGATGTGTGCAATCCTTCTAAGTCTGTATCCTATTTTGGAATTTAGCAATTGGTTTGTATCTTATCGGACATCTCGAGCTCTTAGCTATCTCCCATGCAGTTGCCCTTCTTGAAGCTGACCTAGGTCGATGACAAGATTTTAAGGACCATTATCTTCATTGTTTTGAAGAATAAGTTCTCAATGTTTCTTGCAAATCTTCTGTCTTTGTTCATTAACTCCCATCTTGCAAATTTTAGGTAGTTTCAGGAACACATGACGTGGTAAGATATTTGTTTGCCGAAGAATAATGTTGGAAATGAAATTTCCTCACAAAATGTATCTTTGAACAGGCTCAATGGCGAATGTGGCACGACATGTGTGATGGAGTCATTGTAGTTGACAACTTGCTAGCCATTTGGCTTTCAGTTTCTTCTTTGTTCGTGAAAGAGTGGAGTTGTGTTGACAATTGCCAAGTTGCAAAATTCTGACCCTTGAACTTCAAGACAAAGCCCTTTGAGTTGGTCTAGGTTTTCATGACAAAAATCTCACCTTGTTCTCTGAGTGCTCCATTATAGCATCACAACAACCTGTAACAACAATCACTCAGACCTTGTTGAGACAGAACTTTCAAACAAATTTTACAAGTTCTCACACACCCTCACAACCCTGCTCTGATTTTCTGATCAAAATATTCAACCCATCAATTCTACAAGTTCTCGCAGAACCTCACAACCTTACTCTGATATCATATGTAGAAAAATTATTGATATATTCAACACTCCCTCTCTCATCAATATTCAATACCATATGCTTTGATACCATACGTGATGACCATACTCTAATACCATATGTAGGAAAATAATTGAAATATTCATGACCTTGCTTTGATACCATATGTAGGAAAATAATTGAATACTCAACTGTCCCTCTCTCATCATTTTAATCAACTCATGCAAATCACTAAACAACTTTCACATGAAAAATAAGTTATGAATCTAGATATCGTGACAAAGTTTAGGACTCAAATCTCTAGGTATTATGCAACTAAGGACATGGACTAGCAACACACTTTTACTGAGTTTGTTGCTTCATTAAAAGAGACTTGCGACACATGACACTAGACTAGGTTGAGGACAATCAAATCTACAAATAATGTGACAATCAACTTAGCTAAGAAGAATGATTGTTCTAAACTAATAGGCCACTATGAAAACTATCATGAGAAGAAGCTTTAAGAAAGATGTCCCAGTAATAATTATCCAGTTAATGAACCCTGCAAATGCCACCCAAGCAACATGCTTTCTAGTCCTACATTGGTTGAACGATTCTAGACATGCAACACATCGTTTAAGCCAACAAACTTCTAGTATTGATGTCTAGGGTCCAAATTAGGGCTCCAAGAGTGACATAAAAACACACGGGCTTTTCAACTCTTCATAACCATTGTTCCATGCACCGCATATAATGACACATAATATGACACTCTTAAAAGCCACCTACAAAGAGCATGTACCAAATAATGCATGTAGTCGCTAAACCATTTCTTTGCGTGCCCTTAAATCATAAGGCTAAGTTATTCAACCACAAAATTTAGACCATAATGAGGCTACATTAAGGTAGCACAATGGTGTGTGCCATACAACATCCATGATATCAAAGGTGAATTGAGCAATGGCTGTAGTAGCCTCTTAAAGCACCATGGCACACTCATTTCAAGCACTATGGGCAATGGTGGAAGTGTTGCATGATTGAAGATTTTGGAAGTCTAATGTAAAAGATTCATTGATCTTTCATAAGCAATGCTCTGATGCCAACAATTGATATAATCAAAATAGATCTCATAATTGGGAGATAACCTTGTCATCTCCATGGCAAGTATTATCCCCCAACTTTGAAACTTTCAAGGGAATCTTGCACCATATTCAGAAGCATAATAAACGTGTATCATCTTGTAGGATTGAATTGATTAATCTGCAAATCTTATAAATCAACTTCTACAATTTGTGATGATGTGCAAACCAATGCACAACTTGAGTAGGTCACAAATTAGTGCTAAGATTGCATCTACTATGGCAATGCATAGAAGTATATAGATGGGAGAAAAAGCATCAAAAAAATTTGAGGGACTTGATGCAAGTTAACAATTATTGCATTGAGAGATGGAAATGAATGAATCTATAGTGGGGTGTGTAAATATGGAAAAATGCAAGGGCCCATTGTACTCTACTCGTGAAGCAAAGAGATTGTTAATGCCAAATCATGTGGTACTACATGTTGTTGCTTCAGTTCATCTCGTCTTGCTCTTCGTCATTTCAAGTATTCAAGGTAGTTGAATTTCCAAATGACTAGTCGAGTGTTGTCAATGAATGAGGCAAAGAGAGGTGCAGTGAATACAGAGCATAGGGGAAACAAGAAATGCACAACTTAGAAAGAGAATAATGAATAGAGAGAAATAGAGATGTATGCATACAAATGGGAATCACATTGACTGGATTAGAGGATGCACTCTACACACCCATGTTTCCTTGGTAGCAAGAATGACCCTAACTCCTAGGACTCTAGGACTTTATATACATGACCTCTTTTGATATCAACAATGGTACTACCCATTCGCATTTACAATGGGATTACTACACCTCCCCTTTGCAAGCGGTAGGTGCAATTACATCATATTAAGCCTTTTCACAGGTTTCACATCTATGGATCCTACATTCACCTTCATCTGCCTCTTCCTCAGATTTAGATTGTTGAAGGCAAGATCCATCATCTGACTCTTCTTTGGGTTTTATTTTGGGATGGCTAGAGCCATAATCATCTTACTCTTTCTCATAGTCTAGGTCATCTGCTTTGTTGCAATAGGCTCAAATAACTCTGATAGTTGATGTCCTTTACTTCCTCACCTTATCGTGTAGCATCGCCTTGCCTTATTGCATAGCACCGCCTCGCCTTGTTGCATAGCACCATCTACTGGGTGTTAGAAATTAGGATCAAGAGAAATTAAATTGTAGAAACATGGAGAGATAAGAGAAGAGGATGAGGCAAGAAGACAACACACTAGAACCAAATATAAGCCTTTGATCATCATCCATTCTACAATGTGACTCCCATGTGACTTAATACATGGCCACTTGGGCTCGAGGGCTTATTGGCCTATTCCACTCCACATGCATTTAGAGCATTCTTAGCCAAGTACTTGGTCAACAAGAAGTGGATTGTACTCCGACTCCTTTCTGACCATAAAAGTGTGCAACAATTGTAAGACAAGCTAGCACGTACTCATCGGATTACCAATAGACAGTCGTCCAAGTGCATAACAAGCACAATCAAGTACTGAAGGTGACAAAATCAAGAAAAGTGCAAGCAGATTCCTTATCAAACTGCACTAGTGGCAACTCAACAATAGCCAGTGACTACATTGCTCTATTTCTCTCTTACATGGCAAGTACCTTGGTCCATGTCGGATACCTTTCAGGAGAAAACATCACCTCGTTGAATTGGCTACGCCTATTTCACAAGAAACTGTGCTAGACTGGAAGCAAGCACACAAATAGATGATCAAGATGACATTTTCCATGATCCAAATTACACACCGAGTGGAACAAGTTCTTTTGATGATAACTCTGTGCATGGCACATAAATAAGTGAAGTTCAAATCGAACTTAGCAACTTGATGGTGCAATCACCTACTGAAGAATTAATCAAGAGGAGTATTGCGACAAATTTTGTAGCATGCTTATTTGTAAGCACAAAGGAAACTCGACTTCAATCCACTACCTCCACCTCCAAAAAAGAAACAACAAGCTCGAGCTCAAAGACAACAATAGCCAAGAATGCATAATTCTTTGATGAAGTCAGCTAAATTCACCGGCAAGAAAGGACAAGATCTAGACAGTCATCTCAGACAATTTGAAACAAGGTGAGCTGCAAGCGAATTCGGACAACTCCCAGACCTCACAAAAAGAGTAGTTTGCAGGAATTTTTAATGAGGTAAGGCAATGATTGTTGAGATATCGAGCTCCACTCGCGATATGCCAGGGTGACTGTTGTGCATTTATGTCACCGACTTGTTAGCTGGAGATGCGGTTGGTACACCGCCCACGAATAATAGCTGGATGACAGCTATCCTTATCTACACTAGTTCGTGGCTCAGTTAGTATGCCACCTTAGTTAGTTGAGTTTGGTTTGAGACCCACATATAGGGCTCTTCTATTTCCTTGTACTAGAGTTCTTTTGGCTTTCACAACTAAGAAGAGGAAAACTGTTTTCAGCCTCCACCTTTGTGTGTATTCCCCCTCTTCACATGGTATCAGAGCCTTGTTCGTGGTAAGGAGCTCAAGAAAGCAAGCCAAGTTCGTGGTGTCCTGGTAAGAGGACCAGTGTTGCTTTCCTATTTCGAGTTTGGGAGCAAATCTCTGCAGGTAGCACAGCCAGAAGTGCAGGAGTGCACTATTTCAGATTGAGACGCCCTTCGCGGTATGGCGAGAGCGCAGTATATGCTGCGGGCAAGGGCAAAGCCCTTAGTGACTTTATTTTTCTGATTTGAGGCCGTTTCGGGGCCCGTTTTGAAGGCGGAAGTTCTTCGCAGGCACTCAGAAAAAGGCCCTGTTTTTTGTTGTGCGACCACTGCGCGGCTAGTCGGTGGAAAGGTGCCACAGAAATTGCATCGTATGCCTGTGTGCAGAGATATTGGGAGTTGTAGATTCATGCCTGTTGCCTGTTGATGCAAAATCCTCACTAGGAAGTGACTGTGTGGTGAAATACCACTTTCGTCAGTTTTGCAGATCTGCCCGTGTGAGGCAAAAGCTGTGTTTTTTGCAGTGACAGAATATTTTGTAGTGTTCTGTAATGGCATCTGATTCTCTTTCACAGATTGTCACTGAAAAGCTTGACAAGAACAACTTCCAGGCATGGAAGTTTAGAATGACGAATTTCTTGATGGGAAAAGGCTATTGGGAATTCATTACAGGAAATGAAGAAGAACCTGTTCTTCCTAATGTTCCCAGTCAACAGGAAATGCAGGCATTCAAAGGATGGCATGAGAGAGCCAGGAAAGTTATGTACTGGCTGTCTATCAGTATTTCGGACTCCATGATTGTGCATATTCAGGATGCAAATACGCCAAAGGAGGCATGGGATACTTTGGCAAAAATGTATAGCACAAATACGCAAGCCAGGAAAATGCAACTCAAACAGTTGCACAATGTGCAGAGAGAAAAATTGAGCATAAATGACTACCACATGAAAGTGAAGAAAATTGCAGATGCACTTGCTTCCATTGGGTCACCAGTGGATGATGACGATTTGGTCTCTGTGACCTTGAATGGTCTAGGAAAGGATTATGCACAGTTCCGGACATCCATTGCCGTCCGTGAAAAATTTCCTGACTTTGAGGAGTTGATTGCTCTTCTAATTTTCGAAGAGCAAAGAAATGGGGGTGCATCTTCTTCAGCAGGAACTTCAAAAGAAACTGTCTTCTACTCAAATGCTGGCAGAGGTAGAGGCAGAGGTAGAGGAGGCCGATCTGCAGGCCGTGGTAGAAATCAAAATATGCAGCAAATGCAAGAAAACCAGTCCTATGCAGGAGGACGTGGTAACTCTAGAGGCAGGGGGAGCCAAAGAGGCCGTGGTGGATGGCAGAGAGGCCAAAATGCAAACAGCAATGTTGAATGCTACTATTGTGGCAAAATGGGTCATATGGCTAAGGACTGCTACAAAAAGCAGAATGACATTATGAATGGAAAATTGCAACAAGGCAATTATGCATCTTCTAGCAGGCAGGGTGATGACAGAAATGAGCATCTTTTTATGGTGCAGCATATGACCAATTTTGTGACAAGTGCAGAAGAACAAAATGATGTGTGGTATGTTGACTCAGGTGCATCAAACCACATGACAGGTCATGTAGAATGGATGCAAGATGTAAGGAAAATGGAAAAGCCAGGATTTGTGGAGACTGGTGATGATACTGCACATCCTATTGTGCAGATTGGCAAAATTCCTTTGTCTATGCAGGATGGGAAAAAGAAATACTTGTCTGATGTATTTCATGTCCCGAACATCACTAAGAACCTGGTTTCTGTTGGTCAAATGGTTGAGCAGGGCTTGCAGGTCAGATTTAATCCTCATGGATGCTTTGTTGAGGATATGAAAAATAATGGTCGCTTGGTAGCAAAAGGAAAGAAGAAGGGCAGGATGTTTACGTTGGATGCAGACATGCCTGAATTGAGTGCAGCAATGTTTGCACATGGGACCGGTGTAGTTGCAGATATTGATATCTGGCACAAACGCATTGGTCATGTTAATATACAGTGACTTAAATCAATGCAAGCCCAAAACATTGTTGCAGGATTGCCTAAATTCAAGGTTGCAGAAATGCACAAGGTTTGTGAAGCCTGTCAATTTGGGAAACATGCAAGGAAACCTTTTCCTAGGCATGTTCAAGAGAGTAAAAAGCCATTGGAATTAATCCACTCTGATGTGTGGACTACAAAAGCTGCATCTATAGGAGGCTGTCACTATTTTGTCACATTTATTGATGACTTCAGCAGAAAACTGTGGGTGTATTTTATGAAAAAGAAAAGTGAAGTGTTTGGGCACTTCAAAGCTTTCAAAGCTATGGTTGAAAAAGAAACAGGACTGCAAATAAAATGCCTAAGGTCAGATGGAGGGGGAGAGTACCTCTCAAATGAGTTTGCAAGGTTCTTGCAAGAGCATGGTATAAAGCAACAATATTCATGCAGTCATACCCCACAGCAAAATGGAATTGCAGAAAGAAAAAACAGGCATATTGGAGAGGTATCTCGGGCTATGCTAAATGAAAAAGATCTACCAGATTATTATTGGGCTGAAGCAGTTGCTACATTAGTGTATATAATGAACAGGACTCCCACTGCAGCAATACATGGCATGACACCAGAGGAGATGTATACTGGTAGGAAACCAGATATTTCTCATTTGAAAATTTTTGGTTGCATTGCCTATGTCCATGTGCCAGATGAGTTGAGGTCCAAGTTGGATCCAAAAGCTGAGAAGTGCGTCTTTATTGGTTACTCTCTGTAGCAGAAAGGGTATAGATGCTATAACCCTTCTACACGTAAGTTCACAGTGAGCAGAGATGTTGTTTTTGATGAGATGAGCAGCTGGTATAAACCAGTAAATGTGATGATTGATGTAGATGCACAAAATGGTAATGCTGCACAGAATGCACAGCAGCAATCACAAAATATCAGTGGACCTAGAGTGTCCTCTACCAGTGGTTCACATACTTCGCCATGGATAGGTAGATTGAGATCAGGAGAATCCCCTCAAAGCAATGTAGAGAGTGGTACACAGGTATCACGAAAAGGAAAAGAGAAGGTAGATCAGCCCATGTTTGATGTGAATGCAGGTCACTCTTGTGTGGATGGTGAATCCAGTGGCTCAGAGCAGAGCATTGATGATGAGTTGGGTATTCCTTCTGTTGTTACACCTGGAGTAAGGAAGACCAGGGATGTTTTGAGAGCACCTGGAAGTGAGCCTATTTTGTGCAGGTCTACCAGGGTTAGGTATCCTGTGGATAGGCTGAAATATGATGGATTTACAGCCATTCACTATGCCTATATGGTCAAAGTGATACAGGAACCAGAACCCACTTCTTTTGAGCAAGCCATGGGAAATGAAAAATGGGAGAAAGCCATGGATGAAGAAATGGATGCCTTGGATGCAAATGCTACATGGGAATTGGTGCCTTTGCCTAAAGATAAGAATGCAATTGGCTGTAAGTGGGTTTATAAGATCAAGCACAATGCAGATGGTTTTGTGAATAGATACAAGGCAAGATTAGTTGTCAAGGGGTATGCACAGACATATGGCATTGATTATGAAGAAACTTTCAGCTTGGTTGCAAGGATGGCAACCGTAAGAGCAGCCATTGCTATGGCTGCATCAAAGGGATGGTCTTTACATCAGATGGATGTAAAGAATGCCTTCTTGCATGGTGATTTGCAAGAAGAGGTCTTTATGGAGTAGCCAGCAGGTTATGTTCATGCTATTCATCCCTAGTTTGTTTGCAGGTGAAGAAAGCCTTGTATGGCTTGAAGCAAGCACCTAGAGCATGGTCTGACAAGATAGGACAGTATCTTGTCACTATTGGCTTTTAGATTTCCAAGGCAGATTTCTCACTCTATGTGAGAAAAATAGAGAAAGGGATTATGCTGCTGGTCATTTATGTTGATGATTTGATCATCACAGGTGATAGTGATGAAGATATCCTTCATGTGAAAATGCTATTGAGGCAGAAGTTTGAGATAAAGGATTTGGGAGAGCTGCGTTATTTCTTGGGCATTGAGGTGATTAGATCACCAAGTGGGATACAGCTCTTGCAGAGGCAGTATGGATTGGACATGCTGTCCAAATATGGGATGACAGGCTGTAAGCCTATTTCAGTTCCTTTGGAGCAGAATGTGAAGCTGAGCGCAGATGCAGGTGAGCTTCTGGAGGACCCTACTATGTATAGACGCATAGTAGGAAGTTTGATTTACATGACTATTACCAGGCCAGATTTGAGCTATGCTGTTGGGTTGGTAAGTCAGTTTATGCAGGCTCCAAGGAAACCGCATTTGGATGCGGCTAGATGCATACTCAGGTATGTGAAGTCCACATTGCAGTATGGACTATTTTATGAGGCTGGGGTTCAGATACAGTTGCATGGATACACTGATGCTGATTGGGCTGGTAGCATTTCAGATAGATGATCTACCAGTGGATATGTGTTCTCTTTTGGGAGTGCTGCAGTCACTTGGAGCAGCAAGAAATAGCCTACAGTTGCCTTGTCGAGCACAGAGGCTGAGTACAGGGGTGTAGCAATGGCTGCATGTGAGGTAGCTTGGTTGCATAAGCTACTTTATGATATGCATCAGTCTACAGATGGGCCGGTTGTCATTTATTGTGACAACATGAGCAGTATACATTTGGCAAAGAACCCAGTCTTTCATGCTAGAACAAAGCACATTGAGGTGCATTATCACTATGTGCGGGAGAAGGTTTTACTAGGTCTTATTGATCTAGTTTATGTCAGCACAGAGGATCAGGTAGCTGACATATTCACAAAAGCATTGGGTGCAGAGAAGCTGCGCAAGTTCAGAGACCTGCTTGGTGTGCAGGATTTGGAATTGAGCTCGAGGGGGAGTGTTGAGATATCGAGCTCCACTCGCGATATGCCAGGGTGACTGTTGTGCATTTATGTCACCGACTTGTTAGCTGGAGATGCGGTTGGTACACCGCCCATGAATAATAGCTGGATGACAGCTATCTTTATCTACACTAGTTCGTGGCTCAGTTATTATGCCACCTTAGTTAGTTGAGTTTGGTTTGAGACCCACATATAGGGCTCTTCTATTTCCTTGTACTAGAGTTCTTTTGGCTTTCACAACTAAGAAGAGGAAAACTGTTTTCAGCCTCCACCTTTGTGTGTATTCCCCCATTTGTGCATGTGAGAAAGCCGCAAGTGAGACTCCTTCCCTCTCTCCCACTATCTTCACAATGATTTGGCTCATGCAATATGGTGTAGCTCATTTTGCATCTTATGATGAATTGAAAACTGCATTTTAAAGCCATTTTCATAAAGAAAAAAACTCCAAAAGATATACTCAAGAAGCTTCAAAATATGAAGCAAAAACATCTATTAATTGAAGACTATGCTTAAATGTTCAGAAATCTGAACCGGAGGTTGAAAAACAATCAACAACCCACTGATGAGCAGTTGGGAGATTATTTATGTAAGGGACTAAACAAAGAATTATGGACAACAGCTGGCAAAGATCATCTTGGAGGAGTAAATGATTTTAACAACATGGTTGATGCTGCACAAAGAGTAGAACGAAGACTTGGCACAAAGTCAAGGTCTAAAAAACAAAAGAAGAAAAGGCATTCCGACTTTGATAAAGATTCCAAAACAAAAATAGATACTGATGCAGAAGATGAGGAAAGTGATGCTATAGAAGATGACACATTAGATGATGAGAGTGGAGAGGAAGACACCTCAAAGAAAAAGAAAAGACAAAGCAAGAACAAAGAAAAATCAAAAGGCAAGAAGAAAATAGACAGCTCTCTAAGTTAGAGCAAATGATTAAGGAGCAATTGCAAACTTTAAAAATACCCCCACCCCCACCGCCACCCCCACCCCCACCCAAAGTTACTTGTGCATTTTGTGGGAAGGACAATCATGAGAAAGAGAGATGCTAGTATAATCCAAATTATGGGGGAGAGTTCCTTCTCATGTACAGAATTCAAACAACCAAGCCCCACCTATGGTAGCTAATCAGATTGCAGTACATAGGCAAGGACAACAAAGATTCAACAATGCACCACCAAGAAGACCTAATCAATAGAATTAGGGAAATCAAGAAGGATCAAGCATGCAGATACTGTGGCATGGAAGGCCATAGAAAAGGTCCTCAATGTGAGCTTTGGTGCAAGCATAGAGGAGAGAGAGGAATCCCCATCATCAATTATAATGCAAGAGGTAATCAAAATCAGTAGCACGGCCACCACTAGGTGTTCATATGGTGTACTTGGATCCTATAAATAAGGATTACAATCAACAAAATCAAAGAAGTCAGGGTAATATACATGTACTAGCAGTGAACAAATCTAAAGCTACAAAGCCCATGCCTGGGCCTTGGATATGCAACAAGAATGATAGCAAAACCAATGAGATGGCCTAATCAAGCACAAGTTAGAAATAAAGCTCTATAGCAAATAATTAATAATAATGCAGCAATAGAAGCAAGAACATCATAGCTCCAAAACAAGGGTAAGGCTCAGCTCAACTCCAAACACAGTCTGACAGTCTTTTGACTGAAGACGTTCAACATCAAACTACAGCTAATCAACTTTAGCAAGGCAACATCCAACAACTTTACAAGCTTCTAGATACACTCAAAATAGGACAAGATTCTTCCAACTAGAGATATTCCAAAAGAAAAAAATGATTTGCTGGATGGAACCAAGTCAGACTCAGGAGAACAAAAAATAGTGGTGACAGGGTCAAGCTAACAGTAATCAAAGATGAGCAAGCCGTTCCAATTGCAGACACCACACTGAAGAACAAAAGTCAGATACAAGAAAAGGCTAAACATGAACATGAAGACCCCACACTTTTCTTTAAAGAGCTTTTGGATTCCAAATTTCAGATAACGTTGGATTAACTTTTGAATCTTGTTCTGGCATTCAAGAATCAATTATGTCAGAATTTGCATTTTACTGATGTTCCTCAACCAACGAATCACCCACAGAGTGATGATGAAGAGGAAATAGTCAACATTTACACATCCAACATTGAAGATGTGGATTATCAAGTCCCACTCATAGATGTGGATTATAAAAGGCAAAGGATCCCATAAGTATTGGTAGATGGAGGATCAAGAGTGAACATTCTCTCTGAGGATCTATTTGAGAAATTTTGTTGCAATGAACTTGCACTAGCACCATTTTAGGTAAGAATGGCTGACCAAAGAAGGATACAACCTCTTGGAATACTAAGAGGACATGAAATTACCATTATGGGACTATCCTTCACAATTACATTCGTAGTACTCAGAATGGAGGAAAGAGATTGTGCCTATTCCATGTTATTGAGGAGGCCATGATTGAGAGCTACCAAAGTAAAACAAGACTAGGGATCAGAAAGAATTACAATCAGGAAAGGCAAAAGAAGTTTAAAATCAATCTCTTTTCAAAGAGAAGCTTCCCAAAACAAGTTCAACCACCACCACTACGCAGAGAGGGCATCAACATGATAGCTGAATTTAAAGAAGATGATGAGGAAATTTTCCTTTGGAGAAATCCTACTGTTTTCCCCATATTTGAAATTTATGTAAGGTAGAACATAACATGGTCGAAAAACATTCGGAAGCAGATTCTGTCAACCACAGTATGACAAGTGATAATCATGCCCACCCAGATGACACACTACAAGAAGACAATAAGAAATTAGCTACACAAGCCATCCTAGAAGCTAAAGCTTAGTTTGAAGAGCATATGCAAAAGAGTGCCAAAGTCCGACAGGATGACTTGGAAGAGATGAACCTTGGAGACCCCGACAACCCCAAGACAATTTTGGTAAGTACAGGTCTTCCTCTACCTTTCAAAATGGCATTAATAGACTTATTGACAGAGTATAAGGACGTCTTTGCTTGGCTTTATATTGATATGAAGGGAGTAGACCCTAAGTTCTGTCAACATAGGATCAACTTAAAGCAAGATGCTATCCCAGTGATCCAAGGAAGATACAGAATGAATCCCAACTATGCAAAACAAGTCAAAGAGGAAATTGATAAGTTGTTTTATATATCCTCTCACCCATGTTACATGGCTATCAACTTTTGTCATTGTGCCCAAAAAGAATGGAAAACTCATAATATGTGTGGACTACAAAAAGCTCAATGCTGCCATTAGGAAAGAAGGGAACTCATTTTGGGGCCCTCTAAGAAATTCACTATTTACCTATTTTTGTTGCACTTAAAATATGGGAAATGCTATAAAATATGCTTACTGCAAAAATGTCAGTCTAGTACTCAAGCTTCACATTAAATGCATATATAAGATCCTTGATTTTCTGTGCAGTTTTTGATGATTCTGACATTGTCAACGCGTCCGGAGCAAGCCAAAACCCCCAAATCAACCCTGGAGATACCGAAAACCGATGCTCGAAGGCTCTGAAAAGGGCAAAAATGCCCGGATTGGGTGATTTGCACAAAAATGCGATTTGGCTAGCTGGACAATTCCAGCTGGCCAAATCGCATTTTTGTGCAAATCCCCCATTCCGAGCATTTTCACCCTTTTTTGGGCCTTCAAGTGTCAGTTTTCAGTGTCTCCAAGGTTGGTTTGGGGGTTTTGGCCCACTCCAAACGCGTTGGCGATGTCATAATCATCAAATACTGCACAAAAAATCATCTTTTGAAGATTGTGTATGTCAGACATAATAAAAGAAAAAGATTTCGAATATGACTTATTTTATATTTTTACATGGTTTTTGGTATTTTTCCAACGTTACGTTGGCCCTCTTCTGATTGGCCGAGAGCCTATTTTTCTAAACCTTAAAAGGCCCCAAAATGCGCTCCCTTTTTTCCTAATCCACCATTACTGACCCTTTTCCACTACCATTTTGTGATTCCTTACTAGATGCTATAGCAGGTCATGAAATCTATAGTTTTCTTGATGGTTTCAATGGCTATAACCAGATAAGAATGGCATCTGAGGATAAAGACAAGACAACATTTGTAACTGAATGGGGAGTTTTTGCTTCTAATGTCATGACATTTGGTCTTAAGAATGCTCCTCCAACCTTTCAAAAGTACATCTAGGAGGTATTTGCTGAGTATCTTACATCGGGGACGAGCATTTTCTGAGCAAAATCTTCCGAGCGTCCGAGCGAAGGAAAAAAAAAGCTTCCAACTATGCATAAATATGGCAAAAATCGATCAGAAGAAAACATAGTTTCACTTAGAAATATGAAAAGTATTATAGCAATGCCTATTTTATACAAAAATCTTTAGGTGAATCTGTAGGAATGGTGAGAGCATAATGGGATGGCTTTTGAAGAAACCCACGTGTAGAGTAGACTTCTCTATGAAAATTCCCTTATGATCCTTTTTACAACTTTTACTTAATAGGGGGTGACATTGAAAACCCTCTCTCAACCTATCTTCATGAAAGAGTTTCTTCAAAGAAAACTCATTGAAGCAAGCCATCCAGGTAGTTTCGCCAGCGAAACCCCTTTGAAGCAAGTCTCCCAAGGTAGTTTCGCTGGCGAAACTACCTTGGATAGCACTTTTAAAAGTGACATAACTTTCATATCCAATGTCCAAATATAGTCATTCAGCCACTCAAATTGATCGGAACACCCCATTTGAGCACATCTATGGAGTTATATTTTGGAAAATCTTTCCTAATATTACATGTATTTTATGAGAGTGATATATAAGCCCAAGTTAATACTTATTTATAGTAATTTAAACTTCTTTAGAAACATATCCATAAATATGCTATAAAAACACTAAAAAGATATTGCCATATGATATAAATGTGTTAATAAGTAATTATATATGCATAGCATTATTACATTGAGAGTGATTATGAGGAATGTTTCTTAAAGGAATCAACACTTTTTTAAGGTAATAACAGGGGTACAAAGGGATGTCTCTAAATAAGAAAATTATGTTGTGTAAAAATGAATGAGTGACTAGTCTGTATATTTTTATGATAAAGGGATCTAGTTCTAGTGAAAATAAAAGTGTAAAAACCATGTTTCCTAAAGAAAAACATTTTTAAAAATCTCTTGAAAAACACGCTCGGATAAACCTGCTCATAGGTTTTTGCTCGTAAAATTGACGCATCCTCTTACATCTTTCATGAAAGTCTTCCTTGATGATTTTTTAGTATTTGGGAAAAGAGTGGAACATCTACAACACTTGAGTTTATGCTTTGCCAAGTGTAGAATGGCTGGTCTAAGCTTAAACCCAGCCAAATATGCATTTGCTATGAGTAGAGGAATTCTCCTATGGCACATTGTCTCACAAGATGGAATCGAAATAGATCCAAACAAAGTGTTAGCCATTCAACATGCCAAACCACCTAAAAACATTATAAGCAGCTTTAGAGATTTAAAGGCTAGATTAAATGGCACTGTAGATTTCTTAAATACCTTGCTGACATATGCTATCCCCTCGCAAAACTTACATGGGAAATTGAGCAATACATCTGGGGTGACGCACACTAATATGCTTTTAATATCCTAAAGAAAACTTTGATGATAGCACCTATACTACAATCCCCTGACTGGACTCTTTCATTTGAGGTTTTTGTTGATGCTTCTGATGCAGCAGTAGGAGCAGTGCTTATGCAGCAAAAAACACCTAAGTGGTTCAGACCAGTTTACTATGCCAGTCACAAAGAGGAAAGCACTTGGAATGATCTATGCATCGCACAAATTTTGACATTATGTATTGGGCAACTAAGTGCATTTTCATGTGGATCATCAAGCTCTCATTTACTTAGTGAATAAACTGCTAAATTAATAGGAAGATTGGTGGCTAGATGGATGCTATTGTTGCAGGAGTTTAACTATAGCATTGTGCATAGGCCTAGAAAGAAACATGCCATTACTGATTACTTGAGCAGGTTGCTATTAGGAGAAGCTCCAATAGGTTTGCCAGATGAATTTCCTGATGCAAGCATTTTCATGGTAAGAATTGAAGAACCACCAAATTGGTATGATATGGTTTGATCCTTGAAACATTAACTAGGGATTAGAGAAAGAAACTTGTTTTATAGAACAGACCTTTCTTAGTCATTACTGGTGTTTTGTATAGAAGAGGAATTGACCAGGTAATCAGAAGATGTGTCCAAGATCATGAGCAGAAAGCTATCCTAGAGTTGAAGCCCATGGAGGACCAGTAGGAGGACACTTTTTTGGAGAAATTATAGGTAAGAAGATTTTGCAACCTGGTTATGGTGGCCTACAGTTTTAATAATGCTCATAATTGGGCCAAAGCATGTTTGCCATGCCAAAGAGATGATAGACCACTTGATAGTTATAGGATGCCCCATCAACCAATTCTCCACTTGGGATGTTTTCAAAATGGGGACTGCATTTTATTGGACCCATCAAACCTCTAGCAAAGTTTTAAGGTAATCAATATATTTTGGGTGCCACTGACTATTATACAAAATGGGTTGAAGCTGTAGCACTCAAAACATGCAAGGCTAGGACTATGGCACATTTCCTTTATCACAACATTGTCACCAGATTTGGTGTTCCTATTGAAATAGTGTCAGACAGAGGGATCTAGCTTGGTTGCATAAGCTACTTTATGATATGCATGAGCCTACAGATGGGCCAGTTGTCATTTATTGTGACAACATGAGCAGTATACACTTGGCAAATAACCCAATCTATCATGCTAGAACAAAGCACATTGAGGTGCATTATCACTATGTGCAGGAGAAGGTTTTAGTAGGTTTTATTGATCTGGTTTATGTCAGCACAGAGAATCAAGTAGCTGACATATTCACATAGGCATTGGGTGCAGAGAAGCTGTGCAAGTTCAGAGACCGGCTTGGTGTGTAGGAATTGGGATTGAGCTCAAGGGGGAGTGTTGAAATATTGAAATCCACTCATGATATGCTAGGGTAACCGTTGTGCATTTATGTCACTGACTTGTTAGTTGCGAATGTGGTTGGTACACTACCCATGAATAATAGCTAGATGACAGCTATCTTTATGTACTCTAGTTAGTGGCTCAGTTAGTATGCCACCTAGGTTAGCTGAGTTTGGTTTGAGACCCACATATAGGGTTCATCTATTCCTTTTGTTCTAAGAGAGAGTCCTTTTGGCTTTCACAACTAAGAAGAGGAAAACTGTTTTCAGCCTCCACCTTTGTGTGTATTTCCCCATTGTGTATGTGAGAAAGCTGCAAGTGAGACTCCTTACTTCTCTTTCACTCTCTTCACACACACGAGTCTCCAACAATGCCCCAACCTTGCTCCAACAACAAGGCAATCTGTCCCATGTGCGATTGCTGAAACGTACCAATAGGATAGCCAAAGGATGTACATGGTATGAATCCAACCCTTATTGACAAGGCTGTTCACTCGGATGAGGCTCATACCCCCACAATTGCTATTCTTCCTGACCCCTCCTTGACAAACTCCATTATTAAGAATACCTCCCATAGTGCCAAATGAAAGATGATAAGTAGTCCCTCACACACACCAAAAACCACTGCCAGTTTGTTGCATGCACCACTGATAGAACATCCATTGCAACAATAGACCGACATAAGCTTTTCCCATGAGCCTCCTCTACATATGGTGTCCCAAAGAGGCCATCGCCTCAGATTTCCCAGCCCAGCCAAAGAGCCAAAGCCAAACCTCCAACTCTTAAGCATAGCAGTGCTCCTTGATGCAGCCATGGCTCCTAAGAGATCTCTCACCCCTGCTGCTTGGAAAAGTCCATGCCACCGGCTATGGAGAAGGCTATACAGATCTTAGATCCAGAGGAGACAGAATCAGATGACAAACCACCATTTCCACTGTAGAAGAAGCAAAGCTTTGCAAATTTTAGGGTATCATTGGACTTTGTCAAAGAATCAAAAATGGCTCAAGAAGATTGGCTTATTGCAGTACACTAGTTTGCCCTTGGTGTCATGGAAAGCTTCACCACATGCTCTGACATAATACGAAAGCTTCCAATGCAACGGAGGTATGCTCGCTGAGAATATCATGCTTTCCTATGAAATTATAGCACAAGTTTTTCAGCTTTCTATCATAAACGAGGAGGTTGTCTACAAAAAAGATGTTGACTTCAACATGCAGAAGGAGTTCGGCCCCTGGAGACACAAAAGAACTACTTTTTCATCAATAATGTTCAAGATTTAAGGAGACAATAACAATATATTTGGTATCTTGAAAGGATGCAGTTGCTCATCAAAACTAATACTATGAGCAGAGATTCCTATGCTACACTTAGTGAAGCTGAGAAGGGAACCAAGATTTCATGGGCACATTTGCTACACTCATGCCTGATGAGTGACATCGCAAGAAAGACTTGAGTGCCTCTAATGCTCATTTAAAGATAGGGCCATTCATTGTAGCATTATTGGAATTTGCTAGTTAGATGGATACAGAGGCCCCGGAGGTAGTCCATCACTACAGTGATGAATAGTGCACAAAAGCAAAGCACGAGAAAAGGCATGAGGAGGAAAATAAAAAAAAGAGACATGCTCAAAGCACTGGAAGATGTTCAATACTCCGAGGAAGATAGTATGGCTGTTTATAGCCAATCCTTGGTGGAACGTCTGTGGGATATGCCTCTCATAGGAGAAGAGTCTCTAGCCACACCTGCAGAGCCGAAATCTTCCAAGAAGATCAAGTTGATCAAAATTTGTGCTTCGAAAGCCAGAGACCTGGAGCAAACCAGAAAATAACATTGCTAGCATACTACTTACAATGCCTTCTAGAAGCTCCTTCGAAGCATTCTCCCCTGTCCATAACATGAACGATTTACAGGCATCCCCAAAATAAAATTTAAAGGGTCCGACTACAGAAGGAATACATGCCAGCATGGAGCCATAACATGCACTCAAAGTTTTATAGTACTATGTCGATCAACAGAGAAAAATACAGTTGCAGCTGAAGTACCAAGTACAAGAATTAAAAGAGGATAAGAAGGTTGGATACGAATACATGCTGAAGTAGGCCGACATGCAAAAAAGGCTCCATGCCACATCGTTGAGCTAGAGAAAGTCAAGAGGGAATATGCCCAGTATAGAACGATGCTAGAGAAGCAAGTCCCCAAACTCACTGTCCAGGGCAAAGTCCAAAAAGAATGCCTACCCACTGTGACAACTTGGTTGGAAGAAATGAAGGCATACTTTTTTCTATAGTTCGATCAAATGGGTGCAGCCCATTTCGACTTGAACATTGAGAACCTTATACTCAAGGAATGGATAAATGCCTTGGAAGGAGTTGAATTGCAACTCAAAGAAATGGTAGAGGAGGTTGATGGTATTTTTTTCAGCTCCTCTGATCTCACAGATATGAGGACACAGTTGGCAAGACATCTCAGGACTTGTGGTGCAATCTTAAAAAATGCTTGTTTGTTATTGCACACAGCGACCTTATGAGTCATTTGCATCTGTTGCTTATGCCGATGAAATCATGGCACAAGAATTGGAAATGCCCAGTGCTACAACACAGGGTGCAACACAAAGTCAAATGCCAATGGGTGCCGAGACAAAATTTTTTGAATTGACAATAGAGCCTTGGAAGCTAGATGCAACACAGTAAGGCCAATCCACATAGTTGTCTGCAAAGCATGCCACTTTCAAGGATGAAAAATATCAAGATATAGAAATCATCATTATCCCAACCAACAAGCCTTAGCCCCCAGTGCAGATTGTGAAGAGGCACATACAACACTTGAGGAGGAACTAGAGCTAAATGAAACCTGTAGGGAAGATATAGAGGAAGCAGACCCAATTGCTGCTAAGGTAGCAATAATAGATATGAAATCAACCCATACCATCAAGGTCCATCTGATGGACTATTTTCAGTAAGGGTTTGAGTCTTCCACTTTTTTGCAAAAAGTTTTACCACCGGGTGTGCCAGGTGTTGAGGGTGACCTATCCACCCATGTGGACCTCAACGAAGGAGGGTTAGTAGACCCTAGTAAAGGGAAGTTACATTAGTGAGTAATGGATAATTTTGTAACTGTAGAGACAATTATAACTGTCCCTAATAGCTAGTAGTAGTGGCCTTATCCACCACATCATGTTTTGAACTATGTCTATTTCTGACTGTTACCTGCAGATGATGTTCTTCATCTCCTACATCAGGGTTGTTGTTGCCATCTACTGAAATACAAACTATTTGCAACATTTCTACTCTATAAACAATTGTCTCACTTCTTGTATGTTTTGTACTATCTTTTCCTTTTTCTAACATTAGTCCAGACCCTGGCATTTCCATTGCCAGAAGTGGATATGTGTAGGTGTTTTTCAATCTTTTGGAGACACCACCAACAACATCCTAGGGTGGCTACTTTAATACATTCCTATACCATATCTTAGCCTTTAATCTATGTGCACATGGCACCATATCTCAATAGGAGGGTGGGTTACGCATGAGCATAAGGGGAGGAACAATTGTGCAAGTGCTCAAGGGGAGGGGGGGCACTCACATGTGCAGAAGGGGGGGTGGAGGGGGGAGGGAGTTTGGGTTGCGCATGCATGCAAGCGGGGGTCGCATGCATCCAAGGGAGAGGGTTGTGCATGCGTGTGAGGGCAGCGATGACAATGGGGTCTCACATGCATGCGAGTGGGGTGGGGGGGTCACGCATATGCATAAGGAAGTCGAGATGAGGGGTGACACATAGCATGCACACGTGTAGAAAAGGCGGTGGGGGGTGGGTCGAGGTGGCCCACATCTTGCAAGGGGTTGGGGGGTTGGGGCGGGTGGGTTTGCATGCACACAAGTGATGGATTACATGTTTAGGAAGTGGCAACAGTAACACATGCGAGCTAGAGAAGGGGGGTCATGTGCATGTGGGGGGCATATGCACAAGCATACATACAAGTAGTGGGGTGTTGCACATGGGCACATGGGGGTGGGGGGTGTTGAGAGTTGTGGTGCCATGAGCACATATAGAGCAAAGGTATGAGCAAAGTGCAAGCTGCCACATGGCATGGAGGAGATATCCCACATGTGATCAAGCATATGGATGTAAGTACCCTCACCTATAAAAGGGAGGTTCATTTGAAGTAATATCAATCAAGCAGTTTGCACTATCTCAAGATTCTCTTTATGAGTCCAAGCTAATCTATCTTGGAACTTAATTGACTTGAGATACATGTCATGAGCACTCTCTTCATCATGTTTCCACATACGTTCCATCCACCTTAGAGCACTACATAGATCCTGAGGCACGCATGTTTTGTCATCGTATCAGAGCATAGGTTTAGCTCTCCTAGTTTAGCTCATTAGTAGTTCACTAGGATTTCTCCCATTCCTAGATTAGTTTCAGGTAAGATTAGTTTTAGATCTAGAGAGTTCTTTAGAGTGTTTCTTGCGTTGTAAGAGAGATCTAGATTCATTCTTCTTGTGAAATTTTCTGTCCATCCAATCCATGAGAGTTCTCATCATTCCGTTCTTGTGAGAAAGAGATGTTAGAGTCCATTTTATCCTTAAGGGGAGAGAGAAAGAGAGACAAGTCTATCCTGTCCTAGAAGCAACAAGCTCTCGACCATCTCAATGCAAGGTCTCCACGGCTCCATCTACAAACACAAGCTTCTGCTCCAATGCAGCTACAGCATGCAAGCACCAACGAGCATCACCATCAATGAAGCCAGCGCAATCCCAGCTAAAGCCAGCACTGGCTCCAAAATAGCTGCTATCTCCTACAAGCTCTTACAACTGAAGTCATCTAGCATCAGCTTGCAACAAACCTCAGTGCACCTCTAACCTTCAAGTTGGATCTCCACGGGACAATAGCCAAACTCTGCGCGACTCAGCCAATAGCAGTGCTAGTAGGACTTTAGGCACAACGATGCCTTTGCTCTAGATGCCAACCAGCAATGACCACACGGGCTGCAAATCAGAGAAGATAGAACGTTGTTTGCCTCTCATGCACACCGTGCCAAGTTCCTTCGACCATCTATTGCTTTAGATCACCTAACCTCTTCTCTGCAAGATTGTCTGACTCGCAAGTGACCCTGCAGCTATGGAGATCATCATCTGCATCGCCTCCATCGGTTGACATCGTTGATTGACTAAGGCTACTCAGTGCGTTAGTTGATGATCTATGCACTCAGCAACCAGTAGCCATGCAAGCCCCAAAAAGCTTTGCATCTTCTAGAAGACCTCACCATGGCACGGATCGAGAGAATTCCTCTGTCTGCTCTAGAATACAGCAGAATGCCATCATCGTCATCGCTATAGATCTAACTCCAAGTGGTAGTTAGGTTACTTTGTCTAAGTCTGGTTTTGAATCTGACACGTGGCAAGATAGAAACTAACCATGGTTGAGTGTCTATAACCTTGGTTGAGTCCATCTGGTTATGTTAACTCACCAGTTAAGTTTTTCAAGCTGGGTTAAGTTAATGGTTTAGTCAACACAGTGCCTTCTAAGCACACAGCCTCTTGTTAAGCACAGTATGGCATTCAACATGTGAATCCCTGTGCCACATCATCAAAGGCCCCTCTTCTTCACAAAAGCTTCAACAAGCCATAACTTGCAATCCAGGAAGAATTTGCACATGCTCCAAAAAGGAAAAGTGATCGTCTTTTTGAGCTCTATGCACCTGTCAGAGCAGAATCATTGTATGCAATTAGACACTGCCATATTTGAAAGTATCATCAACTGGTAAGACCTTTGCAATGGCAATCTACACCCCAACTGTTGAGAAGTTCACCGGGGATGGATTTCACACATCGTCTACACAAATGAGATATCTCCTGATGTACCAAAAGCTTTGGAGGACTATAAAAGAAGACATACCCACTGCACAAAATGATGCTTGGAAGGAAAAAAATAAAGCAGCACTATCACTCATTGGATTGCACTTGGGTCCTAACATAATTCATCATATAGGCTCTAAGGATCATGCCAAGGATGCATGGGATGAGTTGAACACAGTGTTTGGTGCAAAAGCCAAAAACCAAGAAATCCATCTTAAGATTGAATTCTATGGTATGCACATGGGCTTCAATGAATCCATGGCACAATTTGTCAACAAAATCAAAAGCATTATGACTCAACTAGAGGGCATAAATGCAAAAGTAGGAGAGAAAGATGCACTTGCAATTCTCCTTAAAAGCATGCCTGCAGAGTATAGTGCATTGACAACCACTTTGAAGAATTTGCCAGATCCAAAGTTTGAAGAATGTGTATCCTCTCTTCTCGAAAAAGAAAGAGAGTTGAAGGCATCGACATCAACATCAACACGCAACAGCTATAATGAAGAACAAGCACTATTCAGTAAAAAATCAACGAAGTGCTACCATTGCGGAAGGATGGATCACTATCAAAGTGACTGCAGATTGAAGAACAAACCAAAGTGTCACCATTGCAAGAAGCTGGGACACAAGGAAGAAGATTGCAGATTGAAGAATCAACAAGTCAACTACATGGATTCGTCATCAAGCCATGAGCCAAAAGGTGACATCAATGGAATGTATTGAGAAACAAAAAAAAAAAAACCTTGCCAACCTTGCCTATCTTTTGTAAATCAAGCCTGACTGCCTGAGAGTAGCTATGAAAGCACCCAGGGGAGGTATTGACATGTAAACCACACTTTACCACCTTAAGTAGCCAAAGGTTGAGGGAGAGTAGGTGTGACAAATCACAATGGTTCAGGAGTTGGAATGATCCAAGTTCGTGTGAGAAATTTATGACCTTTCAAAGTTGAGGCAAGGGAGGGAGGTGGGCAAGCAATGGGGAGCAAGACGCCATGGGAGAGGGCGTGGTTCAAGGCATGTGGGAGCTCAAGGGCTGAGATGCATGAGGGTGGTCATCATTGTATAGTGAGATGCGAGGGGCCCCAAGGGACACCGGAGCCCAAGGTTAGGGCCAGGGGCAAGGCAAATGAGGGCAGTGCATCATGGTCGAGCCAAGAGGTCAAGGCATCCACAAGTAGCACACAATATTGCACTACATCCTATAGAGTTGGACACACAAGAGGGCTAGGTGGCATGGGGGGTCGATGGTTTGATAGGGGGTAGGGGTAGCACAGGAGGTCGGGGTCCATTGATACTCGTGGGGGAGGTCGAGCTGCATCGACACCAATGGGGGAGGTGAAGGGACAAGGAAGGCAATGCGATAGCTCAAGGCACATCTTGTGGAGATGATCGAGGAGGCCAAGGGTGATCGGGTGATGCAGGAGGTCAGGGAGGGAGTGAGGTCAGGGCGATTTAAGAGTTGGGATGGGATGAGTGTAGTTGAGGGGCAGTAGAGTAGGGGGAGATGGGAGGAGTTAGGCACCAATGTTGGAGGTCATGCTAGGTCGAGGACATCAAGGCCAACATGGGATTAAGGCCAGTGTAGGTGGGGGTCATCGATACCACATGTGCTCGAGCATGTGGTATGAGGTTCGGGTGTGGGGTCGGGGGTTCATGAATGGCATGAGAGGTCAGGGCATTGGGGCCGATGTGGGATGTCATGACACATCAGGTGGAGGTTGAGAGGGTGGGATCATTATGGGAGGTTGGTGTGCATAGTGTGGAGGTCAAGGGGCAGGGTCGCCATGAGAGATAGAGGTGTATTAGTGGCACATCAGGAAGCAATGCATGCTAGAGTGTGAGAGGTTGGGGTCAATGTGGGGGGTTGAGCACATGTGACATTGGGTGCCACACATAGAGTTAGGGCTGAGGACCACCACCACATGAGACCATCATAAAAGAATGGGTGGAGGAGAGGCGCAAGAGGTCAAGATCAAGGGTGATGAGGGAGGTCAAGGCATGTTGGGGGGAGGAGAGCTGCAAAAGGTACAGACAAATCTTAAAATTTGGCTAATATGGCATTACATTTGTGGCAACTCTTGGATTTGGAAATATGAAATTTTTGTTCATATTCTACATCTCCTTTCAAATATGTTTAATCATCAGTCGGTTTTTCAATTGAAGGAGAGCATGGTTTTATGAGCTTTAGAATTAGTCTTTGCAAGCGTATTGCTTTTGACATGTCTTGCAATGGGTTGGAAATAATTAATGCAAGAAGTCATAACAAGCATTTATGAAACATTGCACTTTATTGAGCTAATGAGGGTACAAGTGTAGATTATACTTAGGGTGAATATATAGCCTCTATATAGCTAGCCACTAGCTATATATTTATAAGCTTGGAAACTCACAAAACTTGTAGAAAAAAACTCACAAAGTGCCAAGGCCCCTTTCCTTGTGGCCCTAGCCTTTGCCCACTTAATAAAATAGTCCATGGCCACTATAATGTAATGGCCTTGAGTCCCCTTAGTGGCTAGACTAATCAGACCTACAAAAATTCAAAAGCGTCAATGTGGATAGGAAATACTAAGTCCCAATTGGGTGCTTGTAGAATCGGGGCTGATGCCAAGACTAACTTAAGGGTCTCATAGGATGATTGACACTCTTTTGTCCAATGGAATATGATCAACAATTTGCACAAGAGGCGGACAATTTTAGCATAATTATAAATAAATCTGCGATAGTAGCCCATACGTTTGGTGAATCATTGTACACCCTTTGCATTCATGGGTAGGGGTAATTCAGAATAAGTTTGATCTTGTTAAAGTCCATGGAAATTTCATTTTTGGACACTACTTGCTCGAGAACAACCCTGTGTTTCACCCAAAATTGGCACTTCAAGGGGTTGAGGGAGATTCGATAGAGATTACATCTCTCAAATACGAGTCTCAAATACTTGAGAGGATCCTCCCATTTGGAATGGACACAAAGGTCATTTGGAAAAACCTTAGAGCATTAGTAAGTCCGAAGATCATTTCTTTTGAGGTATAGACTCCCCATTTCATGGAAAATGTAGTTTTATGCTGATCTCATGGTGCTATGGACACACGATTGTATCCTAAGAACCCATCTAAGAAGTTGTATGCTTCCTTGCCTGTGATTGTTTCTAAAATGTGCTCCATGTGAAGGGGAGCGATAATGATCCTTCCAAGTTGCAGCGCTTACTTTCTTGAGATCAATGCATACTCTAACCTTGCCATTCCTTTTTAGCACTATGACGATGGGGGATACCCAATCTATGTGCTCAATCTCATAAATGAACTCCTCATTGATTTGCTTTTGTATCTCTTCTCAAACAATCATTGCATATTTTGGGCTCATCGAATAGGGTCGTTGCCACATTGGTCTGATGTCATCCATCATAGGGATGGTATGTTGTACAACTTCGGGTGGAACACCCTTCATATTCATATACTTCCACACAAAACAGTCTTGAAACTCATGCAACAAAGCAAGCAAGGCCTATTCTTGCTTTGGGATCAAATCATCAGCTCTGTAGATCAGCTTAAGTCTTCCTTAGCTAGATCCACCTCCTTGACCTTAGTGGACCCATCATGTCCATAGTGGTCACCTTGCTTGGTCAAACTGCTCTAGGAGTATCTTATGATTTTGTACCATAGATGCCTTTAAATGTTGTGGGACCTATCGTGGTTTCTTCTTGTACTACATCCTCTTCTATAGCTTTTGGATCCATTTGTTCCTTGGAGGTGGCCTTAGTAGCCTTGGTTCGTGAGGTCTTGTTTTCTCTTCCACAAGAGGCTTAACCAATAGAGAGGGGATATCCATCTTAAGAGATCTTCCTCCACGGTTTTAACACAACAGAGAGGGGATCTTCCTCTGCCTTAAGAGATCCAAGGGGGGCCTTAACGCTCTCCAACTTGGCTCCCCAATTGGATGAGAACTTTTGATGTGCCTTGATAGCACCCACATACCTCAGCTAGTGAAGATCCATCTTCACCTTTTGCACTTCCTAATCATCCATTGGTGCCTTGGGATCTATCCCTATACCATGATATAGTGGAGCCATGGTATTGTGGGGTTTGAGAATGAGTGTGCAGATCTTGAGGATCTTGAGGTGGAGACCATTATGGTCTCCTCATCTGAGCCACTTTGAATGATGACCTGTCGATCTGAGCCTTTCCCTACCTTAACTGCACTGGAGTGACCCTTACCCTTAGACTATGTGGAGGTTGCCTTTTCTCTATTTGTAGAGCTCCTTACTCATGGCCTTATGTTGGGCCCTCATCATCACATTCAATGATAATGAGGACTCCTAACATCTCTTAATAATCAGTATGTTAATGTTGGCTTTAGGTCAAGATTTGATCTAGGAGTCCTCCTCATGGGACAATATTTATAAAGATGGTCCACCCAACAACTAGAGCATAAAGCAATGTTAGAATTGGTTATTGTTGCTTCAGATGCGAGTTGGTCATCCTTGTATTGGTCTTTAAGAAACTGAGGTCCCTTAAATTTATAAGAGCCAATGATCTAATTGACAACTGCCTTATACAGTCACACTTGCGTAGTGCGGACCTTGGCAAGCATAGCATTGAATTTCCCATCTATGATTCATGGTGTTCATGTCCCTGGCTCACTACGTTGCAGGAGCAGTCTGATACACTAGAATATACTACTCATCTTGCATGATGTAGTGACATATTTGGCTTGTTTTTTAGGCATGACTTTCATAAGAAGTGGGATTAGTGCTGATAGAACATAATCAGGGTCCTCCCACTCATTAGATGGCTCTTCAATGATCACCTGGTTTATGGTAGTAATTTGTGTTGGTGGGGGCTGTGGACCTAGAACCAATAGTGGAAATGGTAGGTTTGGGCTTGCCATGGCCGTTGATTGGTCAGGGGAGATCCTTGTGTACCTAGTTGGCCCTGATTATACTGATTTGCTGGTGCAAGGAGAGACAATGGTTGCCTTTTTTGGTACATGGGTGGGGCCATTGACTTGGGATATCCACACTATGAATTCTCGTGGTTCCCCCACCTAGCACAATGGACACAATAAAGCATCGGCCTTGCTTGTTGGCGAGGGCACTCATTTGCAGGTTGGTTTCTTGTGCATATTCTACATCATAGGTTGTCTCAACTTGGAAACAAGTGCGGATTACTTGGGACTTCTGTGCCCATCCCACCTTTAAGTTGTTGACCCACTCAATTTAACAAGTCTATGGTGGCTACCTCATCTATGTTGGTACTCTTACCCTCTTGGGCAATGTCCTTAGCCTTGGTAGTACTATTGGTCTTGCTAGTATGGGATACCATAGAAGGACAATGAGTGATTTCTTTGGTTGAGCTTTATCCTTCATATTATCGTCTAGGAGGACTCTGGTCTTAATGATTGAAGGATGTAGGATTCATGGTAAACAAGTGGTCATGTAACTTAGCATCCCTTAATCCAATAAGAAATCGAGGTAGAAGTTGTTCATCACTCATTCTCTCATTGGTTCATAGTGGGAATTTAGGTGTTTAATCCTGGCTATGTATTCCCATAGGGTTTTGTGTTCCTTTTGCTTAACTTTGTACTACTAGTTGATCGGAGCCCCGTGGGGGCAAATCCCACTAAGAAAGGCTTTTCTTAATGTTCCCAGTTTATCTTTTCCTTTGCTCCTAAGGCTTAGTACCATTGCTCTACCTTTCCATAAAGGCTAAGGACAAATGCATTCACTTTATCCAGGCCACCAATGTCTCCAAAGTGCTTGCAGATTTGCTCAAACCTTTTGATGTGGGAGACAGGATCTCCTTCTCCTAAGAAATTAGGAGCTTAGAGATCATGAACAGATGGGTTCATGAAGCATTGGTGTCTCTTCCCATGACCACTTGGGGTGCAACCCACCTTGCTAGTGCTTGCACTAGGATCCTCATTGCCTCATCTATGAGCATAGTCTGTAGTGCATGCAGAGTTGCTTGAGGCTGGCAGTGTCCCATAGTTGGGTGGCCTTTGGGAAGGGTTATAGAAGTCTGTCATCTAGATAGGAATTGGGCTAGCTGATCCTGGCCTCATGGGATTTGGGGTTGGCATGCAAGGTGGGTCTACTAGGCCTCACTGGTATGGGCTGTGGCATAGGTATGCTTATGTTAGGCATAGGCTAGTAAGATGGAATAATGGGGAAAGGAATACCTTTTGAGGCTTCTCCCTAGGTGAAGTAAAGATTTTGATGAGGGGCTGTTGGATGTGGTAGGTTCTATCCCCAAAGTCCATTTGATCATTTCCCTACCCCTTGGGGCTTGGTGGCTAGAACCTGGGTACCCAGGGCTCAGACATTCTTGTAAAGGATGGTTCACCCTCATGGAATTGAACATGCGGCCCAACTATGATGGGTAAGGGATTTCTTTGAGCATTACTTGATATGGACGTTGGTGGGGAGTCTTGCAGTCCTTTGGTCACTCTAGTTTGCCTGGTGAAGTGATTGAATAGATCGGGGTCAGACAAGCTGGACGGTCCCATGAGATTGGAAAATGATTCCCTCAAACATGAGAATATAGTGGAAAGAGTGGGGGAATGGGGTCTTGAGAGTGCTCTCAACGGAAGCAAGAATGGAAGAGGGAGAGAGAAAAACAGAGAGCCACACAAGTTTTGGTGGGTGCAGAACCACCCTAATCTTCTTTTTCATTCATTTATATATGTGTTTGAGTATTGTACATAACTGGGGTAAAGGCACAGTGACCTTTAACCCCCACAAACTCCCACTTAAAGGACAATGTGCCTTTAAGGGAGAACAACCAGTGAGCATACTATCCAATGCCCATCAATACATGACAATACTCAAACCGCTGACTAGGTAGACTCTTCGTTAGCATATCTGCAAGGTTATCATCTGTATGAACCTTGATGAGCTCTATGCACTTGTCCTCAAGTACCTCCTTGATGAAATGGTACCTGACCTCAATGTGTTTGGTCTTTGCATGGAAGATCGGATTCCGTGCTAGCTGAATAGCACTCATGGAATCACTATGCAATGTCGGTACACCTGTATGAATCCCCAAATCTTCCACTAGCCGATCAAGCCATATAGCCTCCTTACAACCCTTTGTGGCTGCAACATACTCAGCCTCTGTGGTAGACAAAGCAACGCACTTCTGTGCACGAGACATCCACGACACTGCACCACTTGCAAAGGTGAACACATAACCAGAAGTGGATCTCCTACTATCCACATGCCCTGCATAGTCTGAATCTGTGTACCCAAGTACACGCATGTCTCCTCAACCAAAGCAGATGCACATCTCCTTGGTACCCTTCATGTACCTCATGATGCACTGAACTGCCTCCCAATGCCTCTTTCTTGGATTAGCCATATCCATACGTAGTCACTAGTAGGGAGTGCTTGCAAAAATGCACGCATTATACCTTCCAGGCGGCACATACCAAATCATTTAGAGACCAAAGCCTAAGAGCCGTGCAGAGTTTCATCCCCAACAGATAAGTCCACATGCATATTTGGTTCGTACGTGCACGAATTTTCTTAGACACATTTTTAAAATGTCCCAAAGTAGGAAACACAATTACAACATAACTACTAATAAACAATTTTTTGTTTTACAAAAACAACAAATCCCATTGAGAAGACAACGGACATCATGTATAAAATAGAATCTAATACAATGATGTGTATGAACATGTATAAAACCATCATAGTGAAATACAAAATATGAGTCCATGAAAATTACAATGGTACGGTCACACAGTGAGCCTATACATATGGAATCCAAAAATATGTAATCAACTAGTGATACCTAATAAAAATCTATTTGATCAACTGATGATCCCAAAACTATGATATGTAATGTGCTACTCCTCAGGATCGGCTCTCATGCCAATAGTTGCAAGTATGCTCTCATGATCCTTCACTGAAAGGCGCCATCGTGGAGTGGACGTTACCTTGCGAGTGCGAGCACGACTCAAAGTAATCTTGATTACAACAACAAGATGGCTAACAACTCCCACTGCAAATGCAATGTCTAGTCTAGTAGCTATCATAGCATACATAAGACTCCCAACCGCTGATGCATAAGGAACCTTGGCCATTATGGCCCTCTCCTCATCTGATTTGGGACTATTTGTATGACTCAGTTTCACATATGGAGGCAATGGAGTACTAAGTGCCTTCCCCCCCTCCATATTGAAACACTGCAATACTTTTGTAACATACTCCTTCTATGAAAGCCAAAGGAGTTTCCTACTCCGATCACGCGTGATGCGCATACCAAGAATATGACCTCCAAGTCCCAAATCCTTCATATCAAAGGCCTCATGCAACTTGGCCTTTAATGCATCTAGCTCATAAGTATTCTTGCTAGCCAGTAGCATATCATCCACATATAGTGCCAGGATTATCAGGCTATTATCCTTAGCCCTTTTAGTGTAGAGGCAGTGATCAATTTCACTCCTTCTAAAACCTTGGGACCGAATGAAAGCATCAAACTTTTGATACCATTCTCTAGGCACTTGCTTAAGACCATAGAGACTCTTCTTCAACTTGCAAACTAAATGCTCTTTGCCCTTTTCTTCAAAGCCTTCCGGCTGCACCATGTAAATTTCCTCATGTAGATCCCCATGCAAGAAAGCTGTCTTGACATCCATCCGCATAAGCTCCATATCCTCTACTGCCACTAGTCCAAGCATGCATCTAAGTGTGGTCATCTTTAGAACTGGAGAGAATATCTCATCAAATTCCACACCCTTCTCTTGCTTGAACGCTTTAGTGACCAAATGGGCCTTGTACCTAGGCACATCATCACCTGTGACCTTCATCTTGTAGACCCATTTACATGGCAATGCTTTCTTTCCATGTGGCAAAGAAACCAAGTCCCAAGTCTTATTCTTCATAAGTGAACTCATCTCTGATTGCATAGCATACTCCCACTTGCGTTGATCCTCATGCATCATAGCCTCTTTGTAGCAAGAAGGCTCCCCGCAATAAGTAAGCATCACATAGTCTACCCCTGGAACAAACTTATTAGGCGGTCTAGACACTCTAGATGATCTTCTCAAGGGCATTTTAGCTTGTTGTCCCACCTGCATATCAGCCACATTTGGCTCATCATTTCCACCAATAGATGATCCATCATCTACCCTTGATTCTATACCTGTGGGAGTACTTGGTGGTACCATTTCTTGCACATTTGGTGCATGGAAAGCTTGCTGTCTATCAAGACATGTAGGTGGATTCACATCCTGGAAAGTGATTCTCCTCATTTTCACATCCCTCATGGGTGCCTTATGCATCTTCTTCTCATTGAAGACTACATCATGGCTGCGTATGATCTTCTTTGCTTCTGGATCCCAGAGACGATAGCCCATCTCTCCACTTTCACCATAACCCAGAAAGATGCATTTCCTAGACTTAGGATCTAGCTTCTTTCAAAGCTCTTTCAGCACATGTGCATATGCCTCACACCCAAATATACGTAAATGAGAGTAAGAGGGCTCCTTGTCACTCCATACCTCTTTAGGAATACCACCATCCAAACTCTTACTAGGTGATTTATTAATCACATGTATTGCAGTCTTCATTGCCTTAGCCCAAAAACCACCAAAAAGACTTGCATTGGAAAGCATGCATTGCAACCTTTCTTGAATGGTACGGTTCATCTTTTCTACAATTGGATTTTACTCTAGAGTACGAGGGGATGTGAGCTCCCTCTTAATCCCACGTGTATCACACAAATGCTGAAAGTCATGAGAGAGAGACTCTCCACCATTGTCAGTCCGTAGGCATTTAAGCGTTCTACCTGGCTGATTCTCAACCAAGGCCAACCATTTCTGAAATACCTGGAACACATCACTCTTCCGAGCTATAGCATAAGCCCACACTTTCCTAGTTGTATCATCAATGAATGTCACATAGTATTCAGCCCCGCCTAATGACCGTGTAGGCATGGGACCACATACATCTGAATGCACCAAATTAAGCTTTTCAAACTCTTTCTTTCCCCTTCTTTTATGGGCTGATTTAGTCTGCTTCCCATAGAGATAGTGCTCACAAAATTCAAAATCAGAGAAACTCAAATGCGGTACATAACCCAAATGGCATAAGAGTTTCATTCCATTCCGGCTCATGTGCCCCAACCTGCAATGCCACAAAGAAGTGCTTGGTTGCTCGGTTATTGCAACAACATGATCAAATACCCTTGATACATGTAAGGGATACAAAGTCCCACACTTGGCACCCCTGGCCAAAAGCATAGAGCCCTTCTGAATTTTCCAATTCTGAAAGCCAAAAGTGGTGTGAAAACCAGCATCATCTAGCTGACCCATGGAAATAAGACTCTTGGTCAACTTAGGCACATGTCTCACATGTTTCAAAATAAATGCAGACCCATTTGCAAAAGAAAACTTTATGTCACCTACTCCCACTATGTCACATGCATAGTCATTTCCAAGATGCACACAACCTGTCTTTCCACTGTCATAAGTGAAGAACCATTCCCTATGGGGAGTAACATGGAATGAAGCACCAGAATCCAAAATCCAATCCTGGGAATATGCATCATCTGAAGTGGTAAACAACTCTGCAGATAAACTAGACATGAAGAGAATGTCATTGTCACTATCATGTGTGACTACATTGATCTCCTCAATCTTCACTTTTCCTTTGTCCTCCCTTGGACTCTCTTCCTTCTGATTTGCACTTCAAGTTGCGTTCTTTTTCTTATCCTTTTGCCTTTTTCATATGGCCCTTCTTGCCATAGTGGTAACACTCAATGTTCCGTGCCCTGGATTTGCTACGAGACTTCCCTCTTTCTTGGGACTTCCCCCTGAACTATGATTTGCCCCTTTGCACATTTAAGGCTGCATCCTGCTTGTTGCCATCCATAGACTTGTGTCTAATCTCCTCGGCCAACAAGCTACCCACAACATCATCAAATTTCAGTACTCCACCAGGTGCAGAGTTACTGACAGTTGTACGGAAGGTATCCCATGAGGATGGCAATGAACATAAGAGAAATATTGCCTTAGCCTCCGCATCAAAATTCATCTTCTCAGCCTGAAGCTGGTTGAAAATAATATTGAATTCATTTAAGTGAGAAGCAATGGAGACCCCTTCCTTCATCTACAGCTCAAACAACCTCTTCATGAGGTAAACTTTATTAGAGGCAGATTCCTTTTCATAAGTGGCACACAGTTTCTTCCACAAATCTTCCGTAGTCTGCTCATTTACTACTATGAAATAAACTGACTCTACAAGATGAAGTCTAATAGTAGATTTTGCTAATGCATCCAACTCATTCCAATCATCCTCAGACATATTTGCAGGCTTAGCTTCAATCCCTGCCAAGGGTTTAATCTGATTCTTTTGAATAAGCACATCCCTTATTTGTTCTTTCCACAAAGAAAAGTTTGTCCCATCAAACTTTTTAATGCTAAAAAACACCTTTTCAGACATGGAAGAGGATGCCATGATGCAAATGAAGCAAAATCCCAAATGCTAGTGCCTGTAAGAGAGAATCACACGAAATACCAAGTGCACCCAGATGTGTATGCCACAATAGAGTGAAATATCACCAAAACTCAAAGCTTAAAGCATCAAAAGATGCATGTGACTCATGTGCATATACTATGCATCCATATGAGCTGGCCCAAAAGAAAATGCCAACTGCAATGGCAATCCAAAATGCCAATAAGTGCCAAATGGCTCAAGCATAAGCACCGTCCATGGGCATATGCATCAATAATATCTCATCCAAGAGAGCATAGCACTATCAGTGCATCACATGCAATGTGTCAAAGCTGTCCCTCAGCATAAAATAGCATCCATGTGCAAAGCGTCCATAAAAATAGCATCCCACAAGGCAATTTGTGCCTATCAATGCATCGAATAAGGACCGCAATGCATCCAAAGGGCCTATAAATCATCCACTTCAACCCAATGCACACCACGAATGAGCGCACATGGCTCAAATTGCAACCAGAGTGATCTGCATAAGGTATGCTCAAGAAATCATGGTCCTACGAAAAAGACCGCTACTGAAAATAGAACCTGAGATGCCTCAAAACATGGGTGCCATTGCATAATCGGACTTAGCAAGAAAATCTACAAATATCTCTCTTCTGCTGAAACTCCAAAATCCCAACCGATGAGTGAGAAATGGGAGTCAACACTTATCCATTGCCATGTGGCATAAATTTAAGGTTTCAACCTTAGAATGAAAAATGCATAATAGAGAGACGAAATCGAATACATAGAGATCCATAACTCTGAAAATACTCCACCGAATCGTGCAAGAACTGACAGGTAGGGGTTTTTGGGCATCCGAAACGCGATGGGACAGACAGTTTTGGAAACCATGGTCTCAATCACTGGGTCCAACACACGGACTGAAAAACGTTTTTGGAAACAGAGTTGTTTGTAAACTCCACTGGAGTGCGAATGATGAGCAACATAGAAGTTTTAGGACCTCCTGAGTCCACCGGAACTGACAGATCTACAAATGGTTGCTCCAAACTTGAGTTCCAACACCCGGGCAGAAAAACGCAGAAACTGACACGGTGAGTCAAAAATCCAATGAAATGATCCCAGATTCAAGAATGAAGGTGTTTCCAAGCTCCTGAAGTGAAGTGGACACCAAAAGCAAGCAATAGTTGCCTCTACAAGTCAATACGGAGTCTCTGTCATCGAACGGAACAGGGAAAAGCTCAAAAAACGACTTTTTCTTTGAAAACACTTAACAGGCTCTCAAAACCACTTCGTAAAGACAGAGTGACTTTTCCAAAGGTTCCTCCAAGGTCTCTATATACTCGGATGCAAGTAAAGTCACCCACAAAGCTTCCCACAGAGCTTCTCCTTCCTCTCACAGAGCTGCTGAGCATCCAGGCATTCGCACACGCTCAACTAGGTCACCCGGGCTCTGATACCAGTTGAGAGTGCTCTCAACGGAAGCAAGAACGGAAGAGGGAGAGAGAGAAACAGAGAGTCACACAAGTTTTGGTGGGTGCAGAACCACCCTAATCTTCTTTTTCATTCATTTATATATGTGTTTGAGTATTGTACATAGCTGGGGTAAAGGCACAATGACCTTTAACTCCCACAGGTCTTATGGAACTAGAGTTAGGAGCCATAGAGGCCCCAGGCCTCGGGTTCAAGTTTTCCCCATTTTAGCTTCAGAGCTCATAGCGTCCTCCAAGCTCAAGGACTTCATACATGTAGGACTGTATACCGAGTATGAAGGTAAGGTTGAGATCTCGGATGGAACATATAGTGCAGCATTAGATGGACTAGTTAGGATGTTGTTTGAAGTGCTATCCTTCGGTTTGTGTTCAATACCTATCACCCTCCTAGACCTTAGGTTCATGTGTTGCCTACTCCATCTGGTTGTCTAGTCAAAATCAGTCTCTATGCCTCTCTGTCCCTTAAAGCAGCAGTTGCTACATTAGCCTTAAACCAGCGACTCAGGGAGTCAATGCATTATTAGTTTTATCTTGCTATGTTAGCAATATAGCAGTAGTTATCGCGCTGTGTTAGCAATATAGTAGCGCGACTGAGTCAAGCGGCGATTCAATAATGTCATGGGTGAGTAAAGCAGTGATGATTGAGTAAAGCAATGATTGCTTAATGCAGTAGGTTAATATAGTAGTGATGATAACGAGACTGATAAAGCAAGAGGTTACAAGTCATTGCATTAGCCTTAAGGTGGGGGTTGACCTATGCTCCTTTTCTTACTCTAAACACACACTTTTCTCCTTCAAACCTAGCCTATACTCCACTAACAACACTTCTAGATAAGCTAGGAGTATTGTGAAATGGGTGGATAACAATACAAGGCTTGTGCAAAACGAAAGCATACCTCAAACTCCGAGCAATTGAACTAAACATGTGTAGTCTGAGTGATGACTCACTTGTCATGGGGATCTTGGAGGGATGCCGTTGAAGCCTCTACTCTCAAACAACTCTTTGTGGGAGCTCCACATGCACAAGCCACATGCTTGTGTCACTCAAGCGTCTACTGGATCATGTGCAAGTGATTCCACAAGAGGGAAAGAGAGAGAGGGAAGGGGAGAAGGGAAGGGAGAAGGGGATGAGTGCAAGGGGGAGGGAATGGGGAGAGTGGCAATCACAATACCACTTCACAAGAGGAAGCAAGAAGACTCAATGCAAGAGAATGAAGAGAAAGAGAGAGCTTCTATTCCAAAACTTGCAAGTACACAATGAAGACCAAAGTCAAACTTATGGCCTTATATACATTTCCACCTTTTGAAGGGAGGGCTAACCCTTGTACTCTCATGTACCTCTCTCATTCTCATTTTACAACCACTTGGGGCCATTCGGCATTAGCAGAGCAGTGTATCATACTTGCACCTTCGGCCCCATATTTTCAGCCGTGGATCACTCTATCTAGATCAACGAGAAAGTGATTCTCCTCATTTCCACATCTCTCATGGGTGTCTTATATGCATCTTCTTCTCATTGAAGACCACATACTGTCTTCATATGATCTTCTTTGCTTCAAGAACCCAGAGATGATAGCCCATCTCTCTACTTTCACCATAACCTAGAAAGATGCATTTCCTAGACTTAGGATCTAGCTTCTTCCAAAGACTTTTGGCACATGTGCATATGCCTCATACCAAAATATATGCAAATAAGAGTAAGAGGGCTCTTGCCACTCCATGCCTCTTTAGGAATACCACCATCCAAACTCTTACTAGGTGATTTATTGATCTCATGCACTACTTCAGTTTTGGATGCTATCATATGCACCAAATGAAATCCACAAATAGGTCTTATACATGCACCCTCTACTTACCCAGTGCAATTTGAGAGGGGGTGTTAACAATAGTGTAAATTGCACTATCCACATAGGGCATAGGGGCAAACCCTAACCCTAAACCTAAGGGGTTCACATGTATATCTTCATGTTCATTGTCACTACACTTAATGTATAGGTAGCTATATCGTGTGAACTCCTCTCTCTCTCCCTCTCATACTTCCTCTATCACAATGCTCCCTTGGGGTAAACTTGCCTTTTTAGTATGCAGTATGAGAGTGTCTGAAATGCAAATAGAAATCCAATGAAGCACTTTCCTGGAGTTTTCAACCTATGTCTTGTATGCCTTCTTGCTCCTCAATAGCACTCTCTTTTGGCAAGTTTGGGCATTCATCCTCACTTGTGATTAACTCCCACATGCTTTTTCCCATCAAGTAATTCTCCATCCTATAGGTCCACACAATGTAGTTGTCCTTTGTCAATTTCTCACCCACTATTTGAGTCACTTGCTAGCTCTCAACCATCTTAATTCAAGGTTGAGGGCATTAGAATCTCAAAATGCAAGTATTTCCACAATTCAACTTCATATAACAAACCTAAATCTTAGCAATTTAGAGCAAGTTTTTGCTACTTTGGATAGCACATATCTTTCTAAAGGAATTCTGATGACAATACTGTTAACCGCCACCATAGTTAACAGTTCAGGTACCATGTAAAGTAAGCAGAGATGTAGGAGAGAGTGTGAGGCCTAGAATATGATATTTGTGCATGGGATGTAGCATTTGTCATAGACTCGTCTTCAGAAGGAGCTGACAGTATAAAGGCCTAGAAGCCTGAAATACAACTAAAAATGCATCATATGTCCCTGAGGCATATGAGGTCCCGAATGTTGTGATGATGAAGGGACTGATTTGTAATCTTGGATCCAAACACTAATCTGCATCATGTAAGGACTGTATACTATAGCCATAAGTGCACATTGAAACACTAAGTCTCCCAAGGTTGTGCTATGGTTGAACATGATAATGTCCACTGCACTGGGGTAGGATTGCATAGGTATCCTCGTGCTGAGGAATGATCTGCTCATTAAAAGAGGTGGTGGTGATAATTGGATCCAAGGGTGGTGCAATGCGGCATGACTAGCTGATGCTGAAATGTCTTGAAGATTGATGTGCTGATCTGAACTGCTGAAGGGAGCTGAGCCCAAAGTATGCTTTGTGTCAAAGGTGAAAGCATCAGTGATGGATGCTGGAATGGAATCACCTGAAACACTGAATGCACTGTGGCATGTATCTTTGCATGTGGCAGAAGATGTTAGTGCCTTGTGACTTACCTGTTGTATAACAGCATGGTCATTGAACTCCTGTTGAGTGTTTGCATCTATGGCAAAGGATGGAGTCGAATCCATGCATGAATGTGATGGTTGTACATCACTAGAATCAGTTAGCGCTGATGTAGATGGGATTGCCTCATACTGAGGACTTACCGTCAAATATGCCTCGTGTTGAGGGCTTACTGTCAAATGTGCCTCATGATGAGGGCTTATCAAGGAATGTGCATGATCAAAAACTGTGGGCTGATCCATGCTAACATGTGGAGAATCTGCATCCGATCTGTCAAGGCCAATGAGGCTCAAGTCAGCATCATACATTGGTACATACCCTGTGGCAATAAATGGTCAAAGAAGGTTCTCTTTCCACTCACAGATCTTGTCCGAAGTCATGACTAGTGTATCATCAACTGCGTGATGTTGATAACTCCATGCTGGAGGCAGTTTGGTGCAATGTGCAAGAGGCTTACCTGTGTATCAGGATGAGAGTGTCTACTACCCATGAGAACACTGTATAAGAGTTGTCGCTAGGGGGCTTATGTTGAAATGTCAGAACCAAGTCATGTGAGAACTGTTGTGTGCCAAGGATCAAGCCTATAGTAGAATGATGACAACTGCATGTCGGGCATAGCCAAGAGGCTATAAAAGGCTGATGTATGTGTGCAAAAACCAATGCCAAAAATAGTCAACAAATGTGACTTTACATGGGTGGCATGTGTGCGTGCAAAGGTGCAACAATCTTGAATCTGAGGAGGGATAACTCTACCAAGTGTCACATTGGGTGATGAACTGCCAAATGCCAAGAGAACTGAACTAGTATCAGTAGTCTATGAATGTGTATACTGGATGATAGATCCAATGGGACTAACGCCAGTGGGAACTAATCAGGAAATGCAACAATGGCTTACTTGGCTTGATGGAGTTGGATCTCCTCTATGGATGTGCTAGTTTATAGCTAGACTACATGTCAAATCGCAAAATGCAATAAATGAAATTTATCTTGATTCTTTTTAAGTGCTGGGTGCACTGTAAAGGTAGTTCCGATGATGAGGAATCAATGATGCTAACCTCAGGAAATGTCAGATGGTAGATTTGAGGTGCTCAACATGTAGAGCACAATCTGGTGAGCATTTTTTCTTTTGGGATCACGTCCAAATTCTCCCTGGATCAAAAGTTATGGCTCCCAGAAGGATGGCCAAACTTTGATCCCAAGAAGGTGATCAAAATGAGGTGTCATAGTGGTGGTGATGTGGCATTGTGGGTCACATGATTACAAGGTGCCTATGAAGAGAATTGTGCCTAGGAGGCACTCTACTAACATGGATGCTGATTGGGTAGACTAGCTGGACAGATGAGGTGGCATTGCCACATGGGCATGCTGAAGTAACATTTGACATGGCACTTATGATGAGGTGCCACATGGTACATCCTTGACCAAGACTCTTAACTGTGGGTTGTATGAACCTAACCCTAGTTAAAGCCTATCTAACATGTGTTACCTTGGGAAAGCATCCACTAAACCTATGGTTAGTTTCACTAACCCTTGGTGTAGGTCTATCTGCCACGTGGCAGAAGGGGATGCAGAGAGAGAAATGAGATCTGGGATCGATGGCTATGGTGATGAAGAAGTGATGGAGGTGACACCAATGGCATTCCTTTGTTATCCACTACTACTACTGTGTTCATGGTTGGGAAGAGGAGCATGAGCTCCTTGAAGGTGCTGACTTCATCGCACTCAATAATACTATAGTGTAGTCATTTGCCGGTGTGTGTAGAGTCGATTCGAGATAGAGAGCCGCTCATCCCATTCGTTGTTGAAGCTAGAGAGTCCAAGCTTTGCTATGCGAGACTCTTTGGGGATGTCGTTGCAGCAGGGTGAGGTCTTCTACATGAAAGAATGGCCTTAGCAACTCTGAAGTTCGGGTCACTTGCTATGAGGTGGCCAATGTTAATGGAGGAGGATAATAATGCTTTGGTGGAATTTGCGGCAAAGTCTCTCGAAACAATGAGGAACCTCTTCATATATTCTAATCTCCCTCCCCCAGCGGGGCCATTGTCCCCTGAAAGTTTGGGTCTGAAAGTGTATCTTGTGTGCATTCCTCTCTCTCTCCCTCTCTCACTTCTACTATCATGGTATCAGAGCCGATGGTGCTCCCACTCTCTTCATGAGAGTCAAGCCCTCCTTGCATGAGGCATCTTCCATTGAGAGAGATTTCCATGAGAGAGAGTGAAATCCCTTGCTTCCGTCAAGGCATGCAAGCCCTTGCTTCCGTCAAGGCACAAGCCCTCTCCTTGAGGCATCTCCATTCCATCTCTACTTCTGTTTGTAGAGCTCCTTTTGCCCTTCGATTTGCTTCAAAAAGCTTAGGAATCCACTTCCTGGAGCTTAAGATATCTCATCTTGAGTGATGCTATCCATTCTTGAGAGATGAGTGTTAAGCTTCTCTTGTAAGGTATTCTCAGTTGTTCTCAGCCTCTACTTTTTGGTGATGTTCCTAGAAGCAGACACGGGAGATGCCGACAATCTCTTTTTCAACTTACTAGAGTTGTAGAAGAAGCAGAGGTCGCCCCAAGGAGCATGGAGCAAAGGTTTTTATGTGCCTGAGCATTGAGTATGACACAAACAACCTCTACTCCAACCAGAGAGGTGCAAGAGTGACTCAGTCTCACAGCAACTCATACTCTTCAACGACCTACGTAACTCAGCCGGCCTCTATCCTAAATAGCGCCTTAACATCTCTGCCTTGGCATAGCCTGTCACAGCCATGCAAACCACTACTAGCTCCTCCCAACCGCAAGATCTATTGTAGCTCCAAACGACTCCTACTTGCTGGCCAACTCCTAGCAACTACTTAGCAAGTGAGCCTCTCTACTACACCTATAACACACAAGCAGAGAGTGGGGCCTTTGTCCCCTAAAAGTTTGGGTCTTAAGTGTTTTTCTTTACCAAAAGGGTCCTCCTCCAGCACAACACAGCATAGTTTCTGCGACCTTGAGGGTCTGTCAGAAGATGTACAAGAGACAATATTTTTAGATCAACTAATGCCTACTGCAGTCACTCCAAAAAAGAGCTCTACACATACATATACTAATCCGTATTTCCCTGCACAGGTGTTGGAAGTGGAATTGTTGGCATATGATAACAAAGTTTGGGAACTTCATGATATGAATTTGTTAGCACCATTTGCACTAGATATGTGGTTTTTTCTGGCCGATCTTGTGGAATCATCTAAAGCATTGAAAATGGAAGCAAAGAGGCATGCACGGAGCTTCAATATTAGCATCGCACATAACCACTCTCTTTCCAATTTTTGCCCAATGTCAGCGTTTGCCACAGGCAAATGCCCTTCCCCTGTGGGTGTTTTTAGGAGGTGTATAAAGAGCCGGATATCAAAAATGGAAAGGAGAACTCCTAAATACCTGAATGATATCTTCAATGTTGGGAGACCTTATATTAAATGCAAATGTTTAGAGGAAAAGATTGATTGCAGGGCATAGCCATTATGGTATGACCATGGAATTTGGTATATGCTGTACAACTTACCAACATTCTTTCCAAATAGACCATTGAAGGCATGTATAGTTTATTTTCATTCATTGATACATTTTATTATAATTGTTACTTGAGAGTGAATTTACTCATATTTGGGATTTTCTAATTTATGAAGGCTAGTGATATGGTTAAATTCTGCAAGGCTTCTCTCACATTCTACTACATGAGGGAGCTGGTTTTATTAGCAATTAAGAATTTGGAGAAGAACCCCCTTGCTCCATTATTACCCCAACCATCGCTAGGAGTGATGTCGTATTAGGAACTCATGCTACGGTCCCCTGAGATGCTGCCCTCTAGAGCATTTGGATCTCGAGCAAGAGGGACATCAGCAGGACGCATTGGATATATGAGGGGCCAGGGGCATAATTTGCTGGTACTATTTATATTGGAGTTATTTGGATTAGGCTTCTAAGTTGCTAGGTGACAAGCCCTTTTTACTCTTTTTGAGAAATGGATATAAAAAGCTATGAGATAGGGGGAGTTGGTAACATCCGTGGTGTGCAATAGACTAAGTCATTGTGGCAGATGGCCCACCTGACAAAGACTGTGTACCTGTAAGCATCTTCATTCCTCTTTGTCTTTGGGACACTACATGCCTCTGCAAGTTTGTAACTCTTTATTTTTTGTAGCTTTATTTTGTTCCTGAGCGGAAAAATGTCCTCACACATTTGGTGCAAGAGTACAATGATGACAGGATTGTCATGTACGCCCTTAAAAATGTCTCCTACATGATAGCAAAGAATGCCTTTGGACTCTATGACTTCAGCATATTTGCAGAGATCTCAAATAACCAAAAGAAAGAAGAGCTTTAGCAAGTGTTCATGACTCAAGTATCCAAGCTTGGCTATGATCAAAGAGTAAGCCCTCATTGCCCTATGTGTTTCATTGCACACTTGATTGGTATTGTGACAACATACCATTTGTTTTTGTATGTCACATGCATATTGCATTTCACGAGACTTAACACACAACTTGTGGAGATTCAGTGTGCCACTTGTGGTAGAATATGTGCTAGTCGTGATCCTACACACCCTTATTGCTACACTTGCGCATCTATCCAGTTCATCGCCAAGGTTTTGCTGCTCAAAGGGTACATCTACCTTTGTGATGGCTCATACTTGACGATGACGATCCGCGGTGTGCACGTGGACACTTAGCTTGGGCCCAAAACACCTTTCTTGGACTTGTACATTGAAAGTGTTTTGCATGCCCCTCCACCTATATCAAGTCGTATCTCTTGATCCAGGAAGAATTTGAGGGCGCTCCAAGAAGAAAAAATGCTCATTTTTTTGTGCTCTACACGCTCATGTGCACATTTCAGTGCAAGTTTTACACACTTTTGAGCCTTGTCGACAAATCCACTTCCTTCATGCACATCAGCCTGTACATCGATGCATCTAACCTTGTACCTAAAACGAAAAAAGAAAAGGAATTATTTGCTGCTTTTTCATCACTCAACGGTTGGTCTAGATCTAGTTTAGAGTATTTTAGATCATCCATAGTGGAGAGAACTTTAAAGCTACTAATCGAAGCCATGCTAAAACATTCCTAAATAGTTCCTTCAGTCCTAGTGCTCACATGCGGTTTCACATCATCACATTACCTGAAACCTGATGCTCCATAGTTCAATGTGATGACCAAACTTCAAAGTATTCAGAGACATTGACCGATTGTTCAGTGGACAGATTGCACATGATTTGATTTCACACACACATGCCATCATTGTAAAGCCTATTTGGCTATTTGCCATCATTGTGCACATCAATTCAAGCCTTGTGAAGCCTCTTGGCTATTCCCAACATCATGTGCCACAAGCCTTGTGACACATTTGATTATATATTGCAGCTCTACCTTCACCAACAGTTCAGATTTAACTTGACACAGTTAGTGTTTTGCAATTTATTTAGACAATGATTTCATAGACACTTTGAGTACATTTCTTGCACCATATTTGCGACTAGCAACCTCAATTTGGAAGCATCTGCTAAGTTAGAAAACTCCAATTATGGCACATAAAAATACTGAATGGAGACCATTCTTGTACTTTAGGACAAATGGGAGTATGTTGATGGATCTACACCTAGACCATTGGATGATCCAGCCAACAGTAGCTCTACTCCACCTGTTGTCATAGCACTAGCAACGGGATCTCCTGCTACACCAATAGTTTTTGCACCTGTAGTAGCATGTCCTGCCATTGCCCGCGCACAGGAAGAATGGGATGAGAAAGACGAGTATGCATATCATCTGATCAAGAAGAATGTGCAAGATGTCATGCTAGGACATCTCAACACAATCAAGACATCGAAAGAAGCATGGGATATGTTCGTAGCTCTCTACGAGTCCAAGAACACTTCCAAGATTCTCACGCTGAGAAACCAAATCAATCAGAGCTTCTACAATAGTAGTGAAACCGGTCATGCTTACGTACTCAGGACCAAGGATTACCAAAATCAACTGACAGTAGCAGGAGAGACCACGAATCCATCAGAAATGGTTCAAGTCATCCTAAATGGACAATGGCGAGATATGAGAATCTAGTCCAGAGTATTGCCACGGTAATTTTTGACACTGGAAGAGCTCCAGTTAGTCTTACTTGGTGAAGAACTCAAGACTCAGGCCATTCACACACGCAATGGTCATTCCAATGATCAAGCCTTCATAGATTCAGATAGAAGCAAAGGCAAAGGTAGAGGTAGAGGTAGATCATTCCTGCAAAGTGGTTTTCATCAGCAATAAAGTCAACATCAAAGTCAGAGTCAACATCAGCATCATCCTCAGTGACATCAACATCATCAAAGAGAAAATAATTCCAATCGAGGAAGATTCCAAGGACAAGGGAATGCATCCACCACTGGTGTCAAACATTTAGTGCAATTACTGTCATAAGTTTGGACACTATGAAAGAGATTGCTGCAAGAAGCAATACGACCAAGGCGGTCAATCTAGCAGCAATTGATGGAATTTTCGAGGAAGAGGAAATCATTGCGGTGGACATTCAAGTCACAATCATTATGCCAATGAACTTGGGAACATTTTTCTTGCAAGCGAGGATATGCAGAAGACTGAAACAGTGTATCTTGACATTGATTGCAATTCAAAAGGGGAATGTAGTTATCAAGTCAACCAAGCATATCAAGATCCTTGGTACATCGACAACGGTTCATCATATCATATCACAAAGTATCAGGAATGGTTCACAGCAGAGATGAAACCATTAGAAGGAAAAAATAATGTCATCTTCACAGCAGATAATACACTGAATCTAGTTTGAGGGAAAGGCATTGTCCCTATGAACAATTCCATTGGTATGAAAGGATTGGTGAAAGATGTAATCTATGTTCCGAAGCTCAGCAAGAACCTCTTGTTAGTAGGTCAAGTGACGGAACATAACTACCAAGTCATCTTTGATGGAGATGAATACATGATCAAAGACAAATACAGAGGATATTAGCTAGTAGGAAAAGCAGTCAAGAAAGGACGCTTGTTCAAAAACCTAGCGACAGTACCAGATTTGCATGCCATGTTAGCTCAACCGCAACAAATACCACTTTCCACAAAATGGCACAAAAGATATGGACATGCCAATTTCAAAAACTTGATAGCGCTCAGAAATCATAATATGACAATTGGAATTCCTCAGTTTGCAAGCATGCTACTTCGGTAAACAAAAGCGAACCAATTTTGGCAGAATCACCTCTCGAGCTAGAGGCATTATTGATTTGATACACACAGATGTATGGGGTTATGCCCAAATGTATTATTGATTTGATACACACATATGTATGGGCAAATGTATGGGGTTATGCCTAGACCCACAGCATCAATGGTTCACTTTACTACTTGAATTTCATTGACGACTATAGCAAATATTGTTGGGTCTACTTTCTAAAAGAGAAATATGAAAAGTAAGATTTCATATGGTTGTTTTCAGGAATGAGCTCATTCTCATTTCTAAAATATATGTTCTTTAGTAGAAGGTTGAAAAAAAATCCCTCAAAATGATGAGCAGGGTGGTAATCTGTGAAATGTACAATCTGTGTTGATGGATACACAAAATTACCGAAAGAATCTATAAATTTTTTGTTAGCAGAGTCTTTCTTCTTTGACTTTCGCATGATGTATTGTCTCCAGAATTCATAGAAGGTCAAGTTCTCCATGACACTTGGGCAGCTGCAATATGTATCTATTGGATGCATTATAGAAATGCAATGGTCACGAAGGTATTTTTGGTGCATTGATGGGGGAGATGAGTCAATGAAATGCACAACTATTCTTCTTTGAATGGTGGCTATTTGTAAGCATGACAATGCTGCCTCTATTGGAGATGTTGGCTTTGAAAGAATATATGTGGATATCATTTTCAATTTAATTGGATCCCGATTATCTAGTTTTAATCTTTCGACCAGCTATTAAAATCATTCTTGTAAGGGATATATGCATCAATTTGGTTTGATACAATCTCGATGTCTTGTTCATCTACCCATAGCATTACATGTGCATACATAGATCCTCGATTTTGTACCTCATATCTTATGATGTGATGGTTGACTCTACCTAGTAGTCCTTTATCACACATAATATATCTTGCTAAGAATTGTTGTAGTCTAACATGAAAGAGCACTACGCATTCAACTGGACAATCTCTCCATGTGAAGTCTTTATTGAATTGTTTTACAATGGGTTCTATTTGATCGAGTTTACACCATCTCGTGGTTGATACCTCATCTGCAGGTTAGATGTTACGAGAGCTGATGCTCGATAATTCTTGTTAGATCATGAAGTACAATTGTGCCAACTTCATGCAATGCATTTTTTTTGAACCAATGAGTTGTAGGTAGCATGTTGATTTGTTCTAGTAATGACAAGTAGTTTTCCTCATGTGCATTTTACACTTACTCCTAGTTTTGGATGTGGCCGTTCATACATTGTCAAGTATTTTTTAAATATCAGATTCATTCTAAAGTTAAATGCTAGAACGTGTTTTGTTGTTGATAGTAGGTTTGTTGAGTTACTAACAAAATCTTTGCTGTTGATTCCAACATATTAATGGATTATCCAACATCGATCTCCTTTGTAGTATACCTGTTGCTAAAGATGTAATACCTTTTGAAACGTTTAGGGATATATAGATTATTGAAAGCATTTGCATTTGAAATATGTCTGCACATAATACATTATGTAAATATTCTGAATCATAGGGAACTGAGTACAACTTTTTGAATGGTCTATCTATGCATGCTTTACAAGTCATTTGTATTCTATATGCTAGTCCATTTTCTACATGCAAACTTAGGAACTTATTGGATAAAGTCATATGGTGGGATACTTGATTCTTGTAGTGATATTGCTAATTTTAACTTTGTGAAAGAACCAGTGTTAAATTATATTCTACCACAAAACACACAATATTGCATCTTCAAAATATATAAAGAAGTAATCTGGTTCCATTCTTTTAGAAATTTATCAATGAATAGCCATGAAGAGAAACTCGGTTGGAATCGTCTTTTCTTGTTTTCTATGCTAACATTGTGAGAAGCACATTCTCTCCTCTCAATAAGTAACCTTTTCATATTTGTAAGCTAAATTATGTGTTAAAGTAGAAGTACCTACTTTATTTTCGTTGTAGATTAGAGTGTTATGAATGACTTGAAATTCACCACTTCGAATAATCTACAAACAAAATATCAAGGTTTTTCACAAAGGTTGTAAATAATTAGAAATGAGATAAGGTGTGACTACATTATGTAATAAGATAGCAATTTCGAATTTGTAAATAACAATTTGTATTTATCATTAAATGATACCTTCTATTTTAAAAAACTTGAATTTAGCAAATAGTAAAGTAATTAGCACACTTCTTATCTTAAAATTATAAGACCAATGAACATCCCCTTCTTTGGATTTATATAGGCTTGCATTTAAGCATATAGCATTTTGGTAATATGCAATTTGTATTTTATACATAATCACACATTAGTATGGAGGGAGAGTTCGCACGCTTCCTCACCTAATTTTATAAGATCACATAGCATTTTGCAATTCAGCACATAACCACACGTTTTTGTGTGGATAGAGTTTGCAGAGTTTATTTCTAAAAGTTATAAGATGAAGGAAGGTGCACTTTCTAAGGTATATTTGAATCGCATTCAATACATATAAATTTAAATTTAGTACATAGGAATTTAAATTTAGAGCATAAGACTTTGCATGTGGCACATATAATTTTTCATTTAACATAAAATTATATGTTTGTGTGGAAGGAAGTAGCACACGTCTTGTTAAATTATAAAGACCAAGGAACGTTCCTTTTTTTGAGTTCATATGAGTTTTATTTTAGTACATAGCATTTTTCATATAGCATGTAGCAATACGAATTTAACACTTATATTTTACACAGAATTTATAACACTTCTACTTTATGTTGATAGCAATTTGAATGTAGCATAATGCAATATGAATGCAACATATAGCAGTGTGAATATAGCACATCGTAATTAGCTCTTTGCATTTTGCACATAGGAGTTTGTATTTTACACATAACACTTTGCATTTAACTCATAACCACACGTATGTGTGGGAGGAGAGTTGGCACGTTTCCTCTCCAAAGATTATAAGACCAAGAAACGTGTTCTTTCTTGGGTACTTGCACTTAGTATAAAGTAGTTTCAATTTAGCACTTAGTAATTTGAATTTTGCACATAGCACTTGCATTTTTGCACATAGTACTTTGCATTTAGCACATAACCACACGTATAGGACAAAGAAAATCTGCACAACGAAAATAGGGAGACAGGAAAGGAGGGCGAGGGCCATAGCATTGTCACCCAAAGTGATTTTCATCCTAGACCCCTTCGCCTAGACCCCAGAGAAATTATTTAGCCTCAAGATTTGTAGTTTTCATTAGTTCTTCCACTGTGTAACCCCTAAAGATGCTAGCATTTACAGAGTGAATAGAAGCGAAGAGATCATTGGTACCCACCAGATGATTTGCGACTTTGTGTCCTGCAACAGATTGGTGATGGTGCCCGTGCTGCAGCGATGATTACGTGGTGATGATTTTGTGTCTCCTAGTTGATTCGAGCACTCTTTCAAAGCAACCACTCTTTCGAAACTTTGGTCAGAGGTCATGGAACTTCAGATGTGTGGAAGAACCATCGACACCCTTTTGGAAAAAGTTGATTAGAAAGATCTCGAAAATTAGAAGTGGATGAGAAAAAGTAGGAAACTTTGCTAAGAGGTCGTAGAACTTCGGATGTGTGGAAGAACCATCGATACTCTTCTTGAAAAACTTGATTAGGAAGATCTTGAAAAGCAGAAGTAGATGCGAAAAAGCAAGTACCGATGATCATGATGAGGAAAAGAAGGAACCATGCGAATTGTGAAAGAGATACGATGAGAAATTGTGAAAGAGAGGAAGCCGATGCCGACCAGAATTCTAAAGGGCAAGTGAACAATTACGTTGAAGGTACCGTTTGGAAGATTTTCTTGTCCTTTAGAAAACAAAGAGAAAATTTTAAAAATGAATGTAAAATAATAACACGTGGTTCATGAGAGGTCATATTTCTATTTCATGGCACAATGCTACCTGCCTAACTAGGAGATGTTGGTTCGTTGTCTTCGTAAGGTCAAACCAGCGTCCAAAGCAAGCGTGTCACCGTTAGTCGTTGAAAATCGGTGCGAGCTTGTGTGCTTTGATCCAGTAACAACTGCAAGGTACTATGTACACAAATTCCAAGTAATGAAACGTCTCCTCAAACAGCCACAATTTTGGGCAACATGCTTGATTTCTTCTTTGTGGACTGAGTTCCAGAACAAAGGGACTCTAGATTGAAAACACTCCTTGACTCCGAAAATTGAGGCCTTCATCGACAAGTACATATACACAGATGTCTAAAATTGCTTTGTAAAACAATGAGTAGCAGGACCCTTCTACGACGGATTAGAGTCCCGCTCTGCTAGGTCTCAAAGTTGGGATCATAGATGCCTTTGGTTTCTAGGAAAAAAATATAAGGTTTCATTTACAAATCTCAAGCTTTAAGAAATTTTAAGGAAAATTCTCTCTCTCTCTCTCTCTCTCCCCCTCTCTGTGTCAGTTGCATTTACTCCCCCCCCCCCCACACAATCACGTGCATTATTATTATTATTATTATAATATAAATTATATATAAATTAATATAAATTGTATATATGTATACTCCTCTCCCCCCCTTCCTCTCTCTCTCTCTCTCCATGTGGCATCATAATACATACATACATCTATGCATGTATATACACTCCTCTCTCTCTCTCTCTCTCTCTCCCCCCTTCTCTCTCCCTTTCTTCTTCTCTCTCCCTTTCTCTCTCTCTCTCTCTCTCTCTCTCTCTCTATATATATATATATATATCTATATTAATATAAATTATAATATATAGTATATAATATAATATAAATTATAATATATAGTGTATAATATAATATAATATAATATATTATCTCCTCGCTCCCCCCCCCCCTCTCTCTCTCTCTCTCTCCTCCCGCTCTGTTTGTCTTCGTGTGTTTACGTGTGTGTGTGTTTCGAATGGTAATTTGAAAATGTTGGGATTGGGTCCGTGAAAAGGGCCACCGACGGAAGGCCGATGAGATAAGGTGCTGACGGGGACGGAGGGGAAGGCGGCGGCGAGGACGTGGGGGGATAGGATTGGAGAGGAGGCGGCCGCCGCTTAATCCGAGTCAGCAACGTGGACAAATGAGGAGGGGTCCCTAATTTTAAAAAGAGGCCCGAATCTTTGGCGTTGTCCAATCCCATTCAAATTCCCTAAATTGGACATCGCCCATCTAAATTCTTCTTCTTCTTCTTCTTCTTCATCTTCTTCTTCATCGTTTTTCTGTTGCCATTCTTGCTCCTTGCCATCTTCCAAACCTCCGGCATCTTCGTCTCGTCGAAACCGCAACCAGTTTTCCTCTCCAAGGTCTCTTCTCCCTCCCTCCCTCCCTCCCTCTCTCTCTCTCTCTCTCTCTCTCTCCCGTTTTTCTGATCGATTCCTTTGACATTTTCTTTCGTAGACCTCTGCGCGCGCGTGCGCCGTAGAGAACTCTGCCAGCGCGCGTGCGAGAGAGAGAGAGAGAGAGAGAGAGAGAGAGAGAGAGAGAGAAAGCGCAGCCTTGCATTTTTTCCGACGTACATTGTGTGTTTCCGTCCGCGAGAGATCGGGCTCCTCATCTCCTTCAGAAAAGGTTTTCCCACGCGTAGGATGCTTGCATGTGCTACCAATTAGGGTTTCCGCTGTTGTCTGAATGGTGCTGGAGGCATACTTTTTGTGAGAGATTCGTTGTTGTTGCATGCCGATGGCGAAAGAGATGAGGCTGAAGGAAGCTCGTCCTTCGAATTTTGGCGTATGTGTGCGCGTATCGGAGTGTGAGCGTGGCTTGTGCGGGAAAACATTGTGTTGCTCTGTGTGGAGCTTAGTGATTGTGTGATTGTTTGGCGATGGCGATTCGACTAGCTCGAGTAAGTAACACTTGAGAAATTCGAGGCAGAAAGACATAAGGATGGTCGGTGAAGAAATCTGCGAGCTTGTCATCTCGTCACGGTGACACTTTTGCATGCCTCTCACATCGCCATCTCCTCCCTCACAATCTTTGAATTTGCACGCAACCGATTCCTTATTTGCACCTCATTCCCCATCGCTTTTAGCTCAAATTTGCCTTTCTTTCATCCATCTCGCCCCCTCGCTTCTCCTTCCGTACACGCTTCGCTTGTTTCACCTCCCCTCGTTTCCAGCCTCCCCATGCAACGATTCGTTTTCTTCTCTCCTCTCCCGGTTTGTCTCACTCCTCCTCCTCTGCTTGGCAGCGCAAATGCGAACTCCGTCGCTGCACCCGAATCCTCTCACTATCGGGAACCCCGTTGTGTCTGTAACCGCTCCCCTTTTCCACAGTTCAACAACTGCCTGCTCTCGACCAAAAATTGGCCGCGATCGAACGCTTCTGCTCGGTTCGGCTACAAAATTTGCAACCTTGCTTCGTTGCCGCCCACGATACGATATATTTGGGTCCCCTCGTGCCACACAGATTGCTGCGCTTTCTCGCTTGCATCCCTCTCGGCAGAGATTGATTGATCTGCATTCCAACGGAACTCTAACAATCTCAGGAAACGGATCGTCTTTCGTGAAAAATTGTTTAACCCTTTGGGTTAGGAAGAGTTCTTCTGCTGTGAACTGTCAATCTGACTTCGCTCGTTATACCGACAGAACGTGCGACCCAAACATTTTGCTCTCCTTCGAGATACCAGCTCTCCGCCAGACTACTGATTCTTCTCCAATTCTTTTCGCTCCGCATTTTCAAGAAGCACCGCTTCAATCGGAAGAATTTCCAATGACGGTAACTGCGGGGATTAGCATCGTCGATGGCCGGCTTTTAGTCAAAGGAAAGACTATCTTGACGCAAGTGCCGGACAATGTCGTTTTGACATCCGGTACAGGGCTGGCTTCGGTACAAGGAGCATTCCTTGGTGCTTCAACCTCACACAGCAGCTGTCGCCATGTCTTTCAGCTTGGAGTTCTCAAGTAAGTAGAATTGATTTGCAAAAATAGAAATTACATTATTTCCATCCCATTTTGGTCTTGAAAGCTCCACAGGTCGCAAGTAAGGTCTCCTAACTCATAACTTTGTGCAGGGATCTACGTCTTCTTTGCTGCTTTCGGTTCAGTCTTTGGTGGATGACACAAAGAATGGGCACTTCTGGAAAGGACATCCCCTTAGAAACACAATTTTTACTTTTAGAAAGTAAGGATGGGTCTCCGTTGACAACAGAAATGGATTTGGCCGATGAAAACCAGACCGTGTATACGGTTTTCCTGCCACTATTAGAAGGATGCTTCAGGGCATCGCTGCAGGGAAACGAGAAAGATGAGCTGGAGCTTTGCTTGGAAAGTGGTACGTAATCTTTTTTGCATTGTACTTCTGGGTTGGCTTGCGTTTAGGCAAGGGCACTGACACGTATTATATATTCTCTACGTACATATTATAGACAATGATGGTGGGGATAGATGGTGGGGATAGCTTTTGAATATGCTATTATATCTGTGGTTTGCAATCTTTCATACATCCTTGCATACTTTCTGTGCAACAATGAAGGTTTGTCAGTTGCTGTTTTCGTATCTTTGTTCACAATGTTTGAAGGCTGAAGTCGAAGTAGTGCCTCTTAGGAGATCTGAGTCGAAGACACAGTACAAATTAATCAGGGCTTGGATTTTTTTGGGTCTCTGGTTATACTTAACCGTCAAATTTTGAATCTTTACAGGTGACACATCTGTTCAATCAAATGGGGGGTTCTACTCTGTGTTCGTTCATGCAGGAACAAATCCTTTTCAAGTAATAGCTGAAGCAGTCCAGTAAGTTCTTTGCCTTGCTTACAGTTTCTACTGGTATGTAGCATATGAAAAGAGACTAAGTATTTTAGCATCTGATAACCATTTGTATTAGTCACGGACTACATCTCTGGAGTTTGTTACATATGACCCTAGGCTGCACATAATTTGGGGCATAGCCTTTTATTGTACTGCAACTGACCTTTATTTGTTATTTATTTGCTACTAGAGCTGTTGAGATGCACATGCAAACATTTCATCGCCGTCAGGATAAGAAGGTACTGTTGTACGTTAAACACGATACACTCTGCATCTTAAGATTATTCATGATTCTGACATGTGGTCCTGCACTGGACACAGTACTTATAAACTCTGTCTACCTAACAGATGCCAGGAATGTTAGACTGGTTTGGGTGGTGTACATGGGATGCGTTTTATACAGATGTCACTGCTGATGGATTAAAAGAAGGTTTAAGAAGGTATCTTACAATCAGGATTTGCCCATCGCTTTTCACATGTCCTGCAATGTTGCACTTTATATCACATGCATTTGCACAGTGGGACTAATGTCGAAGTCGTTCTTGTTATATTGTCAAATTAATGTAGCTTTTTTAATTCAATTAGAATATCCTTCAGTCACATCATCATCATGCATATTGGTATGTCTCTCAGATGTGCGATTTAGATTCTTGTTGTGCTACATGGCCAAATGGCTCTCCTGATTGCACATTCTATTCCATAAATGATGGAAAACCCTTCCTGAACTCGTTACTGCTTCATCTCTTACAAAGAATACTTCCATTAGGCATGCTTCTTTGTTGCAAAAAGCACATATTGTTAGCTGATCAACGAACTCAAATCGCCAATATTTATTCTGGCCCACTCAGTTTTGAGTTCACTATTTAGTGGTGCTGCGATCTATGTGGGCATCGAGAAGTTGTAATCAAGATTGTTTTGTTTAATATCTGCTGGCTAGGGAAGGTCTCTTTTTATGTGTCTGCTGAGCCATGGCGTCATAACAAGAAGTTTCTTTCAAAACAATGTGAGCAGTGCAAGCTAAAAATATTGTTTCCTGTGATAGTTTGCAGGAAGGTGGCACTCCTACACGATTTGTTATCATAGACGATGGGTGGCAGTCCGTTGGAAATGATCAGGAGGAGCTCACTGGAGAAGCAACAGCAGGGACACAGTAAGATTCTTTATTATTTATTTTGCTTTCACACTTCCATATGCATTCTTGCAGTGCAAACATAATTTACTGTTATTGACCTCAAATTTCATTATTGTCTTCCTTGTGAAATAGATTTGCGAGAAGGTTGACTGATATCAGGGAGAATCACAAATTCCAAAAAGATAAAGATGGGAAGGAGGGTCAGAAGCAAGAAGATCCAGCATTGGGCCTACAGCATGTCATACGTGAAATCAAAGAGAAGCACAACCTGAAGTGAGTTTCTCATCCCATCATTTCGTTATGATTTGAGAAAGAGCCTTGATAATATAACAGCCTTTTATTAATTCGTAAGGTATCACAGGATTTACATGCGATGAGAGTTACAGTTCTTGTCATCACATCTATCACCGTAAATACGATAGATGCTTGTTGACAAACAAAGTGGTGGTTTCTCATGCCTACTGATTTTTATATCCAATCACAGGTATGTTTATGTGTGGCATGCAATAACTGGATATTGGGGAGGAATCAAGCCAGGTGTGGCAAAGATGGAGCATTATGAAACAGCTATGAAGTATCCAATTCATTCACCAGGCGTATTAGGTAATCAGCCTACCATGAGTGCTGACAGTCTAACTGTCAATGGACTCGGCCTGGCCCACCCCAAGAAGGTCTTTCATTTCTACAATGAACTTCACAGCTACTTGGCAGCAGCAGGGGTGGATGGAGTGAAGGTGGACGTACAAAACATTTTAGAGACCCTAGGAGATGGATTTGGGGGTCGGGTGTCACTAACAAGACATTACCATCAGGCCCTAGAGGCATCAATCGCTCGTAATTTTCCTGATAATGGCTGCATTGCTTGCATGAGCCACAATACTGATGGACTCTACAGGTAAGATTGTGTGCTTTGTGCCCGTGGTAGTAAAGTCTGAAGGCGTCAGGGGTGCAAATCAACAAATTTAAAATGTATTGCATGGTTGACATGGCAGCATCAAGCAGACTGCTGTTGTGCGAGCATCAGATGACTTCTGGCCTCGAGATCCTGCATCACATACTATTCACATCGCTTCTGTGGCGTACAACAGCATGTTTCTTGGGGAATTTATGCAACCAGATTGGGATATGTTTCAGGTACTTTTCACTATGGTTCTGCTCATTTCTTGTTGGTTCTAGCATTCTGCTGGCATTCTAACAGATATTGCATTTGAATTGTTGTAGAGTCTACATCCTGCTGCGGAATACCATGCAGCAGCTCGTGCCATTGGTGGCTGTCCGATATATGTCAGGTATGACATCACTACCTGTAATTTGGCACTTTGTTTCTTCCCGCAATGAAATGCAACATTTAGCTACCTTGTGCTGTGTTCCCTATGAATGAAAACGCTTGCTGAGATTTTAGATTGGTAAAAGCATGCGTTTATTGGTGGCAGTGACAAGCCAGGAAACCATGATTTTGAGCTGTTGAAAAGACTGGTCCTTCCTGATGGCTCCCTACTGCGCGCACAACTCCCTGGACGGCCAACTAGAGATTGCCTCTTTGCTGACCCTGCTAGAGATGGAAAAAGGTAAAAAATTAATAGATCAGCTCTGTTAAATTCAAAGTTAATGCTTGATGCAAGTAAGGCTTGGCACATGTATGGCATATAATGACTGCCTTGTAGTGGTGAACTATTAGTGTGACGTAGATGCAATTCTTCTTATAATAGAAAGCATATCGTTTGTGTGGGCCTAGATTACCAATTCAGAGATTGAGAGAGAATTCTTATCCCCATCTATATTGCCCATCTATATTGCAGTCTTTTGAAGATCTGGAATATGAACAAATATACAGGAGTAGTAGGAGCTTTCAACTGCCAGGGTGCAGGCTGGTGTAAGGTGGGCAAGAAGAACTTGGTTCATGATGGAGCTCCGGCTAGTATTACTGGAAGTGTGCACGCAAGAGATGTGGACTTCCTCGGTGAACTAGCTCCACAGGGTTGGATGGGCGATTGTATTGTGTACTCTCATAAAGGAGGTTAGTCTGTCTGCCTGGCAACGTGCACAAAAGAATTAATTCCGATGAGGATGTTATTCCTGTGCTTTCTGTCATACGATTTTGAATTCTCTTTGTTTCATTTTATTGAATTTGGGTACCCACGGTGTTCTGCAGGTGATTTAATTTGCCTTGCAAAGGGCACCGCTCTACCAGTCACGCTTAAAGTTCTCGAATATGAATTGTATACAGTTTCGCCTATAAAGGTGATTCTTTTCTCGACAAATCTTAACATCTGTCATTTCTTGTGTGTCTACGAAACATCAAATTCACTTCCACATTACTGATTCTTTGGCGGTTTGGAACAGCGATTGGCCTCTGGCACGGCATTTGCACCTATCGGTCTCCTCAAGATGTTCAACTCAGGGGGTGCCATTCTTTCACTAGACTATGAGTGGCATGAGAATATCTTACATGCTGAACTAGTGGAGAAGCCCACGGACACACATTATGAGAATGGTAGAACAGTGCCCGAACAGGTTGCTTCAGTTAGAATGAAAGTTCATGGATCTGGAGAGTTTGGAGTGTATTCATCAGTAAAACCGAGGGGGTGTTTGGTGGACTCTGTTACAACGGATTTCTCATACGTACCTGAAAGTGGGCTAGTAAGAATTTTGCTGCCTAGTAAAAAATCTCAATATCAGGATGTGGTTATTGAAGTTTGATGGGCAAAGCTATGAAATTTGGGCTGTGTGGAAAGTTTATTAGGACTGCAAGCCACTGAAATGCTTGACGAGTGCAGAACCAGACAGCAATGCCAAAGGTGGTCGTGGGCAGATTATCAGTAAACTTGGAGATCGTCTACATTGACAATAGGACGATTTGCAGTTCTTATAGCAGTCTTAACACATTTATTGGTTTAAAAGTTCCAAGGGCCATCTCTTGACGATTGCCATGGGAGCAGATCAAATTTGATCGCTCTAAAAGATCAGTTGCATTCATCCTCCAGCAACGTAAACCTTCTTCTACTGCCTCTTAGGCTATTTGTTCGGGATTAAGGCTCCCGAAATTCATGATTGCTCCTTTCCAATTCTACATTGCATTAGTTTCTCCTCATGTAGCGGGGTGATCTTCTGTTGCCTGATTCACACAGGCCACAAATACCATTTGTATATCACATTTATTTGGCGAGGATCCTCGATTGATTGAAATATTTAACATGCACGGTCTCTGACATTGGAAAAGAGCCTTTTCACCATATGCTATGATTTTTTGTTCATTTGTCTCGGACAATTTGAAAGGGACCTTGGAAATGAAATGTTTCTGAGGATCTTGCAAGTCGTTTTCTATAGAGAAGAAAGCTTAGTAGATTTAATGTTTACTCCAACCGGTGAAAATGTGCGCTTGGTAGGTTATGCTAGAGTCCTGGGAAACATGTGAAGGTAAACTTTTTAAATTGTGCTAGGGCTCTTCTTAGATTATGCTAGAGTGAAACTATTCCAATATAAACGTCACTATTTTTACACTCTTTCTTTTGCTTGTTGGAGTCATTTTGAATTCCACCACACTTTCCTTGATCTTGCTCATTTTCATTTCCAAGTCCAAGCTTTCTTACCATCCACTCTTGCAATTCCTCTCCCATAGCATTCTAAAAAACTCCCTCAATCCCACTCTCTGCCTCACCCTCTTTGACTAGCAAGCTCAAGGAAGATGCCATCTCACTTTCCAAGAACTCTTGGAAGAGGCAAGCTCCAGGAACAAGGTATTGTCCCTCTCCCTCTCCCTCTCCCTCTCCATCTTCCTTCCCCCCTTTAAGAAACAAGGAATAAGGTATGTCACTGTCCCTCTCCCTCTTCCTCTTTCTCGTTGCCTTTCCGGGCACACATTTGCGATGAGATTACTCTCCCTCAATTTGTACACGTGTCCCTACAAATAAAAACCATGCTCCACAGGTTCGAATGAGGGGTGAAGGCCATGACCTCTAGCACCCCCCTATGGACCAAACCTCGAGGTAAACAACAATGTGATGTTGACCAAACCTGACCAAGACCAAACACAAGGTTGGGCCAATCACAAAGACCATCCACCTCCAATCACCACGGGTAGCTAGTGTGCCAAAATCCATGAGGTGTTGACATGTGGTAGTGGCGGTGCCTTTTTGGACAACACTTGTGTACTTGTTGTAGAGGTGTCACGATCTGTGGTGGATTGAAAAGTGTGAATTGGTTTTGAAGGGTGGCTACTGGTGCACTAGGGGCTATCTATCGGTTGGTTTGGTGATGTGGACTTTGAAGGTACTTTGGGCTGCTTTGGTTTCCTAACCCAACGCAGTTTGTCCGAAGTTGCCGATTGTTTTTGTGCTGGCCTTAGATTTGGTCAATGCTTTGATTGGTGCTAGCCTTTAATTTGGTTATCGCTTTGAATTGTGCTTCGGGTTTCGTATACAAGGGGCTTATGGGGGTGTTGATATGCACCCCTGATGTAATGCAGAGTGGTTTGTGGAATAAAAAAGAAAATTGCGGAGGCATGTGTTACTCGCACGTTACAAGATGAGAGTTGCATCCGATAAAGCATTCCTACCTTGGGAGAACCTTGAATATACTAGACCCTTGAGATCTCCACAATCATCCCCTCTCAGAGATTTTGGGGAGGATATGGAGCTCAACGTGTGGCTATGGGGCGGGACCTAGAGACCCCTCATCAACACGATTTTCAAGACACATGGCATTCAGTGCAATTCCCAACACCAAATGACTCCCCAAGGGAGCTCTTATACATGCACAAAGTCCTCAAATTTAGCCAACTAGTCATGCATTCTGCCAATCCACCAAATTGACCAACAAAGTTAGGTAGCTCATTGCTTTGTCCTAGCCTATAAATAGGCCCTTTTCTAGCACTTATATCTACCTAGAATCCTTTCCAAGGCTTCTTGCACAAATTCATGCCCCTTTGCAAACCCTATGTGTTGGCATGTGCTCGGCCTAAAACAAACCCAAGAAGGATGAATAATTATGTTGCCCATGTGGTAGCCTATTTTCTTACCAACACCTCTCAATCCCTCCCTCTAATTGGTTTGATCCCCTTGTCCTCATATGGGGACTTTTAGTTAGGGATTTGACCTCCACCCTCTTCCCTCCCGTCCCCCCCTCCCCTCCCAACTATCCCATTCCATCCCTTTTTCCCTTTCCCCTCTCCCCTCCAATTTTCCCCCTCCCCTTTCACCTTTCCCATTTTCCCTCTTCCCTCTTCCCTCTCTCCTCTCCTTTTTCCCTTTCCCCCTTTCCCTCTTCCCTCTTCCCTCTCTCCTCTCCTTTTTCCCTTTCCCCTCTAAAATTCTCTCTCCCCTTTCGCCTCTAAAATCCCCTTGCCCCTTTCCCTATTCTCCTCTCCCCTCTCCCCTCCCCTCTCTACTTTCAAATTTCCCCTCTAAAATCCCCTCTCCCCTCTCCCCTCTCCCATTCTCCCTTCCCCTTTTCGCCTTCCCTCTCTCTAAGGAGGTCTTTGATTGGTGGGTTAGCGTTGTCTTAGTTCCACTCAAATTCCTTCTGCCAATGATAGAAAGTGTTGCATGATGTTGAGCCAACAAAGTGCATGTGTACATCCACCCAACGACTGACACTAATAGTAAAGTGGGAACAGAACCAAAATAAGGATTCAAGCGGAACCCATAGATTGGCTTTAGTAGCTTTGTAGAGGTTACCATCCAATGTGGCAAGCTACAAAGGTTCATATCAAATTTTGCCAACACTTTGGTAGGGACCCAGCCATTGCATCTTCAATTTATTGGGATATGGTCCCATGCAAGAGTTAAATGCTCATACTACATCACCGAGCTCAAACATCAGGAACATAGTATGTTGGTCCACAAAAATCTTTCATCTGTGTTGAACCACTTATGTTGTCCATAGACCCTAACTTTCCTCCTCTAAGCCAACAATGGGCGTTGAACTACTCATGTTGTCCATGGATCATGTAACTTTCCTCCTCTAAAGCCAACACTTGGCATTGGACCACTTATGTTGTCCATGGACCATGTAACTTTCCTCCTCTAAAGCCAACAATTGGCATTGAACCACTTATGTTGCCCATAGACCATGTAACTTTCCTCCTCTAGAGCCAACAATTGGCGTAGATGATGCTCTTCTAATTCCTTGGATTGTCACAAAGCAATCCAAATATTACAAATTCAATTGGAACCATAGCCTAGATCCAAGCCATAGGCTAAAGAAGCAGAGTCTGACTCGTAGCAATTTTGTAAGCTATTTTGGAACGCACAAAGAGCAGATTAGAGTTATTGGTCGCAATCCATCTAGTTTGCATTCATGATCTTCTTCAAAATTTGCTAAAATCTTGTTGGAAGACTCTACCTAGTCATTTGCTTGTGAGGCAAGTAGTAGATTGTTGGCTTCTTACGAGTTATCATGTGCCTTTGAGTAAGTTGATGAATCATTGCATTAAGAAAGTGACCACTCTAATCACTCACCAACTCAATGGGGCAACCACAGACTCGGACTTGATCATCTCATATAGGAGATTGGCCACGGATTTCACCCCAATTATCTCTCAAAGCTCAAGCTCCCACCTAGTTGGTGCAGTAATCGGCTGCCACAATTATATAGATGTTGCCAATCCATTGCGTAGTAGGCTTAATTGGACCAAAAAAATCCAATCCCCACTTTAACAATGGGTCCAAACGTAACACCAGATCATGGGGTGTAGATCCGAGGCTTCAGTTTTCCCCAATACTATGGATAGCTATCACATCTATAAGAATACCACCATGCATTCTTGATTAGCGTGGGCCACAAGAAACTAGTTTACAAAAGTCTTTGGATGTCGCCTTTGTACGAAAATGACCCCCACTAATCGTGTAATGAGATCTGTAATGAGCTTTAGTGCAATACTATAGATTGTTGATGACTTCGAAATGCACCGGCAAATTACTTGGTCAATCCCCATGCAATAAAATTGTTTCGTGGTTACCATGAAGGACTTACAATAGATCACAAATTGTTGCCATTGATATCTCATCATGCTAACAAAAAAGCTCCTAATTTAAAGATCATCATCATCTCATCATACAAATCATGGCCAAGAGTGATCACCAATAGATGTAGCTCAGGCAATTGAACTAGCTCTCTAACTTGCCCCAAAAGCCTATGCAAACAACTTCATCCACTATTATTTCGGCTCAAAAAATATATGTATAAAATATAAGAACGATCTAGAATACTTACAAAGTAAGTTAGGAATGCAACCTTGCCACTCGAACCTAGGTTGCCCCACTTTTTTGTGCGAGCTTTTCCAGCTCAGCATTTCTGCTGGTGCTTGTCGGGGTCTTCCCTGGCCAAATTTTAATCTTTCTTATGGCAACGACACGACTTCCCTTGATGGGACCCTCTTGTTGCTTTGTAGATTACCTCTTTTCGATGCTTCAACAATTGATACATTTGCTTTTTCATCCACCCTAATCCAAAAATTAAGTTCTTGGGCATGGGAAACTCGTCACAGAAACTCTTTAGGCCATTAGTCCTTTTTTTTCCCTTGTAGGTTGAAAATTGAAGTCCATCATGAGTTCTTTGAACTTTGTATGCCAAAGATGCCACATCTATGACATAACAATAGACCTATGTGAGTCCATGATGATAAACTCATTGGCATCAATGGAATAGTGTCCAAGTGAGGCCCTAATACAGTCATTGGCTATATGAGAGATAGTACTCTTGGACATGTCCAAGTGCCCTACAGCAATTGTGAGGCCCTAATACATTCATTGTCTATATGAGAGATAGTACTCTGCCTATCCCTTATTCTTGTTGCATATATTGCTTGAGCGTTGAGATGTTGTGAGGATTTATGGGACTTCTTTGACCTCTCATGCTCTTCCTCCATCTTCACATGATGGTCTCTTGTGCCTTTGGGGAAAGCTTTTTCTAATACATAAAATTCTTCCTACTAGGTCCACTTTCTGTCCCTCTCTCACGATCACTCCCACATGATGCAATCCCACTAGATGCCATATCTATAAACATGGAATCATATGGAGTTGTTACAAGCCAACATTGTGATTATGCAAAACATATATACATGCCCATGTCCATATCTACAACCCATTATTATTTATTAAAAGAATGCCCATTAAATTACAAAGAACAAGAAAAAGTATCCATTCTTATTAACCAAAAAGATATTTATGTATTTCCATTACTTCCCTTACTTCCTTTACTTATTTTGGCTCTTTGCACCTCCCTTGCTTATACCTCCTTTGTCTTTTCTCTTGGTTGCCTCCTTGTCTCTTCTTGTGTCCCTTCTCTCTAATAATATTTTGCATTTCCTCCATAGAATCTTCTAAATTCTCTTGATTAGTCTTATCTTGATCCTCTTTCTCCATGATAGGTCCATATGTATTGAGGACAAGATGTGCTAGGGAGGAGTGGTATGCCTACTTCACCATCCATAATCTCATGGTAGTGGCTATAGCACTGCTTCAAGTATGTTATGAAAGCTGATTTATTGGGGGCGCTTGGAAAAAATGATTTTCCTTTGAAAAGTGACTAACAAAAGACCCGACACAAAGATCAATTTTTGAAAAAAGAGAGGTTCTAAACCCCCATGCATGACCATGCAATTTCATGACAATGCCATACGATTCAAATTTCCATTCCAATACCATACAAATAGGAAGGAGAGAGAGAGAGAGAGAGAGAGAGAGAGAGAGAGAGAGAGAGAGAGAGAGAGAGAGAGAGAGATTCATTCTTGAAAGGTGGAGAGGGAGAGGAAAAGAACAAGAAAAAGGAAATTTGAAAGGGAAAGGGAGAGAAAGGAAGAAACGGGGAGAGGGAAAGAAAGAGGAAAACCAAAAAGCTTGAGAGGAAGAGAGAAAGAAAGAAAGCTAAGAGGAGAAGGAGAGAAAGAGAGAAAGGAAGAGCGGGAGAGAAAAAGAACAAGAAGAGATGAGACTTTAGAGGGAGAGATGGAAAAATGAGAGGAACAAAGTTTAATTTGAGAGGGAGAGGGAGAAAAAGAAAGAAAGAATAACTAAAACAAAATATTAGAGGGGAAGAAGGGAGAGAAAATGAGTAAGAAAACATAAGACTTGAGAGGGAGAGATGGGAAATAGAGAGGGAAAAAAATGAAACTTGAGAGGGAGAAGGTGAAAGAAAGTGTGGCTTCTCCTCCTCAGCATTAGGTGCTTCATCTATGGCATCAAGGTGTATGACACCTTCTTGGCTTTACAGCAATATCAACTAGCACGACACAAGTTCCATAGCCACTGGACTAAAGGAATGGCAATCTAGGTACGTGCTCTTGCAATAAGCCATAACCAGAGGATGGGTAATAAAATGGATCTGGGAGTATGTTGTCTCAATGCCAACATGGACTTAGGTAGAACAGAATGTGTGTGTAGAGTAGCAGCAATGCTCTGCTTATACTTGCATAAGGCTAGAAATAATCCCTCTTAGAAATCCAACTTGCATGTTCTACATGCAAGTTCTACATATGATTCCTACATGCAACTCCTACATGCGAGTTCTACATGCAACTCCTACATGCAAGTTCTACATGCAACTCCTACATGCGAGTTCTACATGCAACCCCTACATGCAAATCCTACATGCAACTTCTATATGCAAGTTCTACATGTAGAGAGAGAATGTCATACAATTCCTACATGCAGAGAGAGAAGCTCTCTAACTTGTATAAATACCCCATAATGGAATGAAGCCCACACTCTTGGGGGCATTGTGTTGAATTCTACTTTGGTATTCCAAGCAATTGTCTCAAGTGTCCATGCTTCCTTGCACTCCACGTCCAAAAGCATGTCCTAACCTTGCAACTCCTCCTCCCCTCTTCTCCAACCTTGCAACCTATCCTCTCCTTCTCCTCCTCCCTCTTCCTCCTCCTCCCCCCTCCTCCTCCCTTCTCCCCCTCCCTCCTTCTCCTCCTCCTCCTCCCTCCTCCTCCTTTCTCCTCCTCCCTCCTTCTCCTCCTCCCTCTTCCTCCTCCTCCTCCCTTTTCCTCCTCCTCCCCCCTCCTGCTCCCTCCTCTCTCTTCTTTCCCCCATGCTCTTATACCTTCTTCCTCTCCCACTCCTATGCTCCCCCTAAACCCTTAGTTCCTCAACCCTTAACCTCCATGATCTACAAGGGAGATGATTTCTCCACCATGTACTCTACCCTGAACCTTGGAACTTCTTCTAAACTCTGGAACCTCTCTCTAAACCTTGGAACCTCCTTCTAAACCTTGGAACTCCTTCTAAACCTTGGAACCTCCTTCTAACCTTGGAACCTCTTCTAAACCCTAGAGCCTCCGTCTAAACTCTGGAACCTCCTTGTAACCCTCAAACTCCTCCTAAACCCTACAACCCCCAATGAAGACAAAAGCCTTCATTACCTCAACCATGATGATACACGTTCCTTTTACACATGCATGCACTATGTTTGGTTAACACACTTAAGCCTATGTCTCTCACCGAAACACGACTCGAGGTCCTAAGCTACACATATACTGCTACACATATACTACAAACGACAACCCCGATATATCTATAGGTGACAAAAAGCCTTGGAACCCTACATACTGAGAATACCCCCTGCTCTTCGCAGAAGCCATGGGAAAGAGCCAACAATCCTTATGGGCATATCAAACCACACTCAAGGTCAATACATGGAATACACCTTTTCAATTGGTGTACGACATTAAAGCTATGGTCCCACTAGAATTTTTAATACCAAGCCTATGGATAGCAGTACATGAATGCATGGGAGATCATGCATCCTTGAAAGAAAGGCTCTATCAATTGGAGAAGCATGCAGAGACCAGATTAGTCACCTACCATGCCATGAAAATAGAAAAACGCAGAAGAAAGGCATGGTTTGACAAAAATCTTAAAGCCAAAGACATCAAGGGAGGTGACCTAGTCTTGTTATACAATGCCAAAGTACACAAGGTAAAACTCAAGCATCTATTTCAAGGAACCTACCGAGTCAGAAAAAATGAATCCCATCGGAGTTGTGCTTCTAGAAACATTGGATGGAGTCCAATTCAACACAACTATAAACAGAATCCAATTGAAGTGCTACTACTTCAACACGCAAGCCATCCTCGATAAAAATGAAGATTTGGGAAACCCAAGTCTTCCTTAGTTAGGATTAGATTGTATCACGACTCACTTCATATGTACGTCTTTGCACATATAGGTAGCATCGACCGATTTCAACCTAGGGCTGAGAAGTGATGCATGAGTCCTAGCTACCCTATGAAATCCCAACAACAATAAAAAAATCATATAGTTAGTGTCTACCTAGTTACTAGGTCATGTGCACTCACACGCTTTCACTTAGACACATAGTCAATTTCATGAATAATTGTGCCACACACTTTCATTCCACATTCTCAAAGCATGTGTAAAAATAAGATCTCTCACAAACACACACAAATTTCATACCTGCATGCCAACTAATTGAATGATCAATGGTATACCATATGCACATGGATTCAGGTTCAGAAACAATGCCGCCACTAAAGAGGATGCGAAGAAAGATCCCACCGCCTTAGCCACAAGATCCCCTCCAAAGTTTGCAGCCATCTACCTCCTCTCAACCACCATGGTGACCATAGGCATTTGTGGTTTAGAGTGATATCTATGAGGAGGATTCTGTGCATGACATGGAAACCCAAGAAGAACAAATGCCACCCTAGTCACCATCGGCCTACACAACCATTGATGTGCCTAGTCATTCGAACTTGTGTTGCCACCTACATTGACTGATGCTCTTTCCAATGCAACAACATCTTTCTTAGAGCAAAGGGGTCTGGGCAGTTTGTATGAGAGCCTAAAATAATTGGAGCATAGTCCTACAATGACCACATACATCAGGAACTTTCTCCATTCTTACCACTTTGGCAATGCACAGGTTGGCAAGTACGACACCATCACTGTACATCAAATCCCACTCAACATTATCCTCGATAGTACAGTCATTTAAACGGCCTTCTCACTCCTAACACAAGGTGCAAAATACCCTACAAGGCCTGTTCATGCTAAATTTCTCAAAGTACAACCTCTGCTCGGTCGCCAAGGGCATAATGTTCCATAGGGATGACATATTACTTTGCACCATCATTAACCCTCACCTCAAGGAAACAGCACAAATCCTATCCACAATCTTGGGGGTTAAGTGTGGCAAGAATTGATCCCTTCCACTTTGCACATTTGTTTTGCTAAGTAGGAAGCTAAAGCAAGACTGGATCCAGGACTTAGTCATCTTCTTCACAAAAAGCCTAGCTTGGTTCATCAGGCCAAAAATGTAAAATTCCATACTTATTGGCTGTAATCATCAATAAAGAGCTATAGGAATGAGAAATGACTCAGCCCCAGCCACCAAAACCGATTGAGGAGTTGGACATCACCTTGTCACCAGCATGGGAGCCGTCACCAACTTCTCCTACTATCACATTGCCAAATGTGGATACCTAAGAAGAGATGCCTATTCTGGAGATTGAAATTGAGGAATTGCCCCACGAGATGCTATAACTCGGTGCACACCTACAACCACTATATCTCCAATAACAGTAGCAATAGGAGCCTGAGGCTAGAATGGAACTAGGGCTTGGAACCAGGGCTTGAGGCTACATTGGCACCAGCACTGCCCATCGACACCATGCCAATCCATGAGCCACAAGGAGAGCTAGTGCCAAATCAATAGTATGACTACTATACCCAAGTGACTGAAGCCAAATATAGCTGATAGCAATAGTATAAGCTACGGCAATCCTATAGACCTCCTATGACTTTTTTATCTCCGCACATGCTCAGCAGATAGAGGCACGGGTACAAGCTTGACTCACTCTAATCCACAAGGAAGAAGAGCTTTGGGATTGCCAAGACAAGCTTGAAGACATGCAACAATCTTTGGCAATACACACGTTCAGCATTGAAGAGCTTACAAGGGACTGCAGAATCTTAAAGGACCAACTTGCTACCACTAAAGAGGCCATCACTTCACAAGCACAAGTCTTGGACCAATGGTCCAATACGACTGAAGTCATTCCTCAACAAGCATAGGTCACCTTGCAAATGAGTAAGCTTAAGGAGGCATATACATCCATCTACCATAAATATAAAGAGAAAATGGATGAGATGCAATTCCAAAAGATAATCATCTCCAAGCTTGAACTCCAATTGCTAGTGTACAACAATGAGGAAATGGAAGACAACACCAATGAAGTCCCACTTTAATGCACAACAGTGGTGTACCAAGAGCTTGTGGCCGCTCTACAAGCAAAAGATCACCTCAACGCATGAGTGCTTATCCAATGGAAGTAATTCCAAATGAGCTGTGGGAGCAAAAGTATCCTGATAATCAAAACCATGTACCTATGCAAATCCTTTTGCCATGAGCCGAGCCTTGTACTTATCCAACATGCCGTCAGACTTATACTTGGTCTTGTACACCCACTTGGTGCCGATTACCTTGCGTTTTGGTGGTCGATCCACAAGGTCCCAAGTGTTATTCTTCATTATGGAGCCATACTGCGACTACATAGCCTCCATCCACCTATCATCACCCTGTGCCTCTTCAAGACACTTGGGTTCTTTAGCATGGATCACCTCTCTTATCAAAGCGTAGTTGACCAAGTGTTCCTGCGCCCTTCTTTGCTCCTCTAATCTCTTGGACCGGCGGTGTTCGGATGGTTCCTCCTCAATGGTTGGAGGTTCTCTGCTATCCAAAAGCTACTTTACCCACTTCGGGAATGGCCATTGCCGTTGTGGTTTTGCAGGCTCTTCTTCCTCTTCTTTATCTTGAATCCTCCCAAGCATAGTTGGGGGAGTTCATCAGTCTGTTGTTAGTGGTTGTACTGGATGGATATCTTGGTCTTGGTTGTCTGGGAAGGAAGCATCCTCCTCCAATTAATGCGGCTGTTTTGAGAAGACCACATCGCGACTTACTATTACCTTCTTGGTAACAGGATTATAGAAATGATAACCCTTCGCCTCTTCACTGTAGCCCAAGAAAATACACTTCTGGCTCTTCAATTCCCATTTGGTCCTATTAGCATCAGGGACGTGCACAAAACAGTCACATCCAAAAACTCTGAAATGTGCAGTTGAAGGTTTCTTACTAGAAAAGGCCTGCAGTGGAGTCATCCCATTCACAGCCTTCGTGTAGCTACGATTCAGAATGTAAACTACTATGTTACATGCTTTAGCCCAGAAAGTCTTTGGCAAATCTTTCCCTTTCATCATACTCCTGCCCATTTCACAGATGACGTGCATCTTGCGCTCTGCTACTCCATTTTGATATGATGTATGTGGCAGGGGTTTCTGCCTCTTGATCCCGTGACTTTTGCAATAACTTGCAAATTCACTTGAAGTGAACTCACCACCTCTGTCTGATCTCAACTTCTTCACCTTCCTCCCCATTTCTTTCTCGACCATTACATGCCATTCTTTGAACTTACTAAAAGCCTCATCTTTAGTCTTCAGGAAGTATATCCATATCCTTCTACTATAGTCATCGATCAACATCATGAAGTAGTAGGAACCACCCAAAGCTTTCGTCTCCATCTTTTCGTAGAGGTCCGTGTGAACGAGCTCTAGAGGAGCCTTTGCCTTGCTGGCCTCTTTAGGAAAGGGCTGCCGATGCTGCTTGCCCATCATGCAAGCTTCACATACATCAAGCAGTTCTATAATTTTTGGTAGGTCTGCAATCATTCCACTTTTATGCATCTCCTTTAAAGAACTAAGGTTTAGATGACCAAACCTTTCATGCCACAACTTAGTGTTACTCACATCGGCTCGAGCACTGAAAGTTGAGAGTTCATAGATGTTGTTGCGCCATGTACCTTTACCAATGACCTTCCCTTGAAGATCCAAAATCTGTGTACCATTCTTATCGAAGTGAACTTTGAGGTCCTGATCCGTGATCGCAACAATGGACAACAAGTTCCTCTTGATATCTGGCACATAAAGACCATCAGACAACTGTTTTACAACTCCATCTGACTTGAGAGCAATCATACCTTTTCCTTTTGCTAGACATTTTGCATCATTTCCGACTGCTACCAGGATGTCATTCCCTACCGGATGTAGAGAGGTATACTAATCATTCTGACTAGTCATGTGGCATGATGCACCACTGTCAATAATCCAAGGTTCATCTACAGGTACGTGAACTGCATCTGTGCAAATCTCCTTTATTGCTACGAATAGCTCTACTAGTACTGCCTGCATGCTGTTGCTCGACTCTTTCTTTACTCCATTCTTCTCACCTGCAATCTTCTTCCGGCACTCATTCTGCTTGTGCCCTGCCTTGTTGCAATAGAAGCACTTGATCTTCTTCTTTCTCTTTTTATCATCAGAAGAAGATGGGTTACCAGAGTCCTTACTCGTACCTTTCTTTGATCCAGCCGAGAAAGCCGAATCTTCTCTAATCCTCATCTTTTGACGCATCTCCTCCTCTAGAAGCATCGCACTGAAATCCTCAAAGTTGAGGGAAGGATTTTTATTCTACGTATTCAGTGTCGTAATAAGACCATCGTACTTTGGTGGGAGAATACGTATGCACCTTTGTGCTAGATTCTCGCTGGTGATGGTGATGCCAATCGCAGTCATCTGATCGCATAGATTCTTCACCCTGGTGATGAACTTCTCTACCGTTTCAAACTCAGATAGTTTCTTGTTTGCGAGTTGAGTCTCTAGATTCTGAATCCGCATCTGATTCATGGTCTCGTACTGATTTTTCAAAACCGTCCATGCCTCCTCTGCTGTGATGACATGTTGAATTAACGCCATGACAGAATCACTTACACTGCAGACAATAGAACATAGTGCATCTGCATTTCTTCTTGTCCACGCGAGAATCTGATCCACAGTCAGTACTATTTGTTGTCCTGCATTGGCTAGATTCGGTCTCGCAACCGACTTCACGGCCACCCTAGTAGCAGTATCCCAAAGCTCGTATGCGCTTAGAATGGTCTTCATCTTGAACTTCCAGAGTGGATAGTTAGTGCCGTCCAACTTTTTGCTTTCACCGAACGGTGGGATTTGCAGTCTAGTAGGCTGGGCCATCTCTCACAATGTGTTTGCAAATGGGCCCCGCAGCCCAAGACTGGGCTGCCCCAGGAAATGCTCCATCCACCCTCAGTGCTGTCAGTCATGGGATGCCTTTTCACACTTGCATGTAGCCTAGTTGGCAATGTGCCAACTCTATCTGAAGCCATCCAACCATCAAGCCACACATGGCCCCCATCTGGTATCCAAACCAGGACCTACTGGATAATGAGCTACTCAAATGCCTTCTCCTCATATGGGGGGCTTACAAGTAGAGTTAGTTGGTTCTCGCGTAGTTACACGAGAGTGGAACATTGATATCTAATAGGTATCTCATCAAGACCGCAATTATTTGATGGTCATAATATTTTTATAGGCCATAGTATAAATCTTTATAAGTCCATGAAAAGTATCATACCCGTTGGATATCATTTGCATGGTCAAGGATGCATTTTTTCTTATTTTTCACCACCCATCATTCACAAGGGTCAAAAAACACATGTTAGGGTGGCTTATTTGAATATGCGAGTATCAGATGGATATGATACTTTTCATTGTCCTCAAAAATTTTTACTTTAAATCCCATGCAAAGTATCATGCCCATCAAATATCATTTGCATGGTCAGCGAAGCATTTTTTATTATGTTTCACCAGCCATCATGCACAAGGGTTAAAAAAGGTTGCATTGGGAAGTCTCATTCGAATGTGTGTGTCTCAAATCAGCAAGGTGCTTTCCATGGGACTCAATCTCGCCCAATTTAATGCTTGTAAAAATTATCATGCTCATTCGATATCATTTGCATGGTCAGGGATGCATTTTTTCTTGTTTCTCACCACCCGTCATGCACAAGGTTCAAAAAGCTACATCCATGTGTCTCATTCGAGCATATGAGTCTCTGATGGGAATCATATTTTTTATAGGCCACAATATCACCCATATTAATTCCCTTTTTATGAATTGTGGCCATTATATATTGTTTGCAAGGTCAGGGATGCATTTTTCCTTGTTTTTCACCACCATACATAAGGATCAAAAAACATGCATGGGGGTGGCTCAATCAAATGTGTGAGTCTTCAATGGGCATGATACTTTGAAAAGGCCTTAATGTAACCTAGTTTAAGTATTTTGCAAGGTATCATGTCCATCAGATATCACTTTCATGGTTGGGTACACATTTTTCCTTAGTTTTCACCACCTATCTCATCATGTACAAGAGTCAAAAATCATGCATCATGATGTCTCATTTGAGCCTCAAAGTCTCTGATGGGAATGGTTCTTTGTAGAGCCTTAATCTCATCAAATTTTAAGGCCCATGAAAAGCATTGTACCCATTATACATAATTTGCATGGTCAAGAATGCTATTTTCCTTGTTTTTCACCACCTATCATGCACAAGGGTACAAAATAATGCATCAACGTGTCTCATTCAAACTATGAGTCCTCAATGGAGACAATAATTTTTATTTTCTTGATCTAACTCTCTTTAATTTTGATGGTTCCTAGCATTTACATGGCCAAGGATGCATTTTCCTTGTTTCTCACCACTCGTCATGCATAAGGGTTAAAAGACATGCATCGGAGTGCTTAGTGGAATGTGTGAGCCTTGGATGGGCATGATACTTTGTATGAGCCATCATATTACCCACTTTAAGGACTAAGAAAGTCAAAAGTCATGCATCAGGGTGTCTCATTCGAACCTATGAGTCTTTGATGGGACCAATAGTTTGAATAGTCCTTAATACCACCAACTCTAAGTCCCATTCAAATTATACTGCCCATCAAATATCATTTGTGTGGATGGGGATGCTATTTTTTCTTGTTTTTTGCCACCCATCATGCACAAGGATCAAGGAACATGCATGGGGTGCCTCAATCAAATGTGTGATTATTTGATGGGTACAATACTTTGTAAAAGCCTCAATATCACCAAATTTAAGGCCTACGCAAAGTATCATGCCCATTTTTTATTATTTGCATGGTCGGCATGAATGTTTCCTTGGTTTTTACCACTCGCCACATGTACAAGGGTCAAAAATCACACATTAGGTTATCTCATTCAAACTTGCGAGTCTTTGATAGACATGATAGTTTTTAGAGGCCTTAATCTCACCAATATTACCTCCATGCAAAGTATTTCTCCCATCTTATATCATTTGCATGGCTAGGGATGCTATTTTTCTTATTTTGACCACTATGCACACAGGTAAAAAAGTATGCATTAGGATGTCTCATTAAAACTTGTGAGTTTTTGATGGTAACAATACTTTTGATAGGCCTAAATGTAGGCCTAAATCTAACTCTCTTTAAGGATTTTTCAAAGTATCATGCCCATTGGATATTATTTCCATGGTGAAGGATGCATTTTCCTTGTTTTTCACCATCTCTCATGCATAAGGGTCAAAAAACATGCATCAGGATGCCTTATTTGCAAGGATGGCCATGATACTTTGCAAGGGACTCAATATCACCTACATTAAGGCCCATGAAAAGTAACATGCCCATACAATATCATTTGAATGGTTAGGGATGCATTTTTCTTGTTTTACACCACCCATCATGCATAATGGCAAAACACATTGCATTGGGGTGTTTCATTCAAACGTGTGAGTCTTTGATGAGAATAATACTTTGCACAAGTCTCAATATCACCCATTGACAGCCCTTGAAAATATCATACCCATAGTATATCATTTGCATGATCAAGGACACATTTTCCTTAGTTTTCACCTCATTTTTACCACTCATCATGTATAAGGGTAAAAAGTCATTTACATGGTCAGGGACACATTTTTCCTTGGTTTTCACCACTCAATGCATCATGGTGACTCATTCAAACCTATGAGTCCTTGATGGGCACAATAATTTGTAGAGGCCTAAATCTCACCAATTTTAAGGCCAATGCAAAGTTATCATTTGCATGGTTCAGGGATGCTATTTTTCTTATTTTTCATCACATCATCAAAAGTCACACATTAGGGTGTCTCATTTGAATATCCAAGTATTTGATGAAAATAATACCTTTCATGGGCATTAATCTCACTCTCTTTAAGTCTCATGAAAAGTATTGTGTCCATTGGAAATCACTTGCGTGGCCAGGGACACATCTTTTCCTATTTTTTACCACCCATCATGCACAAGAGTCAAAAAACATGCATCGGGGTGCCTTGTCCAAATGTGTGAGTCTTGGATGGGTATAATACTTACATGGGACTCAATACCACCTTAAATATTTTGCAAAGTATTATGGCCATTGGATATCATTTGTATGGTTAGGGACTCATTTTTTCTTATTTTTCACCACCCATCTTGCACAAGGGTAAAAAACGTTGCATGGCAAAGTCTCAATCAAATGTGTGGGTCTCAAATGGGCAACATACTTTGCACAATCCTAAATATCATCCACTTTAAGGTATATGCAAAGTATTATACTCATCAAATATCATTTTGGCCTCATCTCACCCACCTTAAGGCACATGAAAGGTATTGTGCCCATAAGATATCATTTGCATTATCAGGGACACATTTTTTCTTGTTTTTCACCACTTGTCCATGTAAAAGGGTCAATGAATTTTCATCATGGTGTCTCATTCAAGTGTGCGAGCACCAAATGGGACCAATTCTTTATTACAAGCCTCAATCTACCCATTATATATCTTTTGTATGGTTGGGAATTGACCATTCATCATGCATTTTCCCTTTTTTATGGTCTCTGATGGGCAAGATACTTTGAAGAGGCATTAATATCATAACTAAGTCCCATGCAAAGTATGGTGCCCATTGGATATCATTCCAATGGTTGGGGATGCCATTTTTGTTATAAATTTACCACCCATCATACACAAGAGTTAAAAATCATGCATGATGGTGTTTCATTCAAACCTGCAAGGATTTGATGGACACGATACTTTTCATGGGTCTTAATCTCACTCTCTTTATGGACCTAAAAATTATCATGCCCATTGGATATTATTTGCATGGTCGAGGACACACTTTTCCTTGGTTTTCACACACCCATCATGCACAAGGGTCAAAAAACATGCTTTGAGGTGCCTTATTCAAACATTTGAGGATCTGATGGGCATGATTTGCACTGGCCTCAATATCACCTACTTTAAGGCCCATTCAAAGTGCCATGTCCATCGGATATCATTTGCATGGTCAAGAACACATTTTTTCTTATTTGCACAAGGGTCAAAACATTTGCATCTAGAAGTCTCATTTGAACGTGTGAATATTCAATGGGAATGATACTTTGTGTGGGCCTCAATATCACCCACTAACATGCTAATTGGATATCATCTGCATGGTCAAGGACACTATTTTCTTTTTTTTCACCATCCATCATGGACAAGAGTCAAAGAAGTTGCATCGGGGTGTCTCATTTAAATGTGCAAGTCTCCAATGGGCATGATAATTTGTACATGCCACAATCTCACCCATTTTAAGGCCATGGAATGAATCCTAACCATCAGATATTGTTTGCATGGTCAAGGACACATTTTCCCTAGTTTTCTACCACCCATCATGCATAAGTAAAAAACATGCATGAGGGCTTCTCATTCGAACATGCAAGTCTTCAATGGCAATGATACTTTGTATGGGCCTAGATCTCACCAAACACAAGGCCTTTGCAAAGTATCATGTCACTGGATATTATTTGTATTGTCAAGGATGCATTGTTCCTTGTTGATCACCCGTCATGTAGAAGGGTCAAAAATCACCCATCAAGGTGTCTTATTCGAACACGCGAGTCTCTGATGGGCATGGTACTTTGAAGATGATTTAATATCATTAATTTTAAGTCCCATGAAAAGTATTTTATTTTGATAAGATCAACAATTTAGAATGTGCCTAACTAATTTTGCAAAAGCCACAATTATCTCTGTTATTGACTTTAGCTAAAAATTACTCTTTTCAAGAAGAAGATGAAATACAAAGTGCACATTGGTACAATAATCAAATAACAATTTTGGTGCATCTCACCTATAGCCACATGTTTGATCTATGACTAATAACATTTCTACTAGTAGACTCAAAGGAGTTCACAAAGTGTGGCGCATATACCATTTCTAAATTTCATATGACAAAGAATATGAAACCTTGCTTGTCTAGCATGCTTTTCTATTGCACTACGATTGGCTAACCAAAGACAATCCCCAAGTGTAGAAAACAATAAAACAACATTGGGTGTGGTCAAATTATGCTTCTTCTAACTTTAAGCTAGGCCATGGCTTCTACTTTGTTGCAAGGTTTAAATCCCTTGCTGGTCTAAATTATGCTTCTCCTAACTTTAAGCTAGGCCATGGCTTCTACTTTGTTGCAAGGTTTAAATCCCTTGCTGGTCTAAATATGATATGGAATTTCTTTGAATCTATCTATGGCAAGGGGGAAAATGATGGATGTAACACCATTATTAAGTGATCTCTTTCTTGACATTAGTTAACATGCCCTCAAAAAGTAGGTTGCAGGATGCCCATGATGTAGCAGTAGATAACCTCTCCATAGGGGGACATTTGACATACTGTAAAAAGAGCCTCAATAATAGTTTAGTTTGCAGAGTGTTAAATGAGATGAAGGTGGATGAGGTAGAAAGGAGGAAAATATATAATTGTGACACAACTTATGGGACAATAGTTCACAACATATAGGGCTTTGCAAAGAACCACATTTGTCTCAAAACATGATAACTTTCCTATTTTGGCATTGCATGCATCATGGGAGGTTATCAGAAGTTTGAGGGCATTGAAAATGTGAAACAATGGGATCTAATCCATATTTACCCTCTACATGATGATTGTGTCAGAGAGACAAATAGTAGCCTACAATTTTGGCACAGATTTCATGACCTCACTAATGAACTAGAAGAGGGGAATAGCTTTGCAGTTCTTGCTACCTTTGAGGAAAACGTGGATGATGATCCATACTTTGTATTGAAATGTACAAAACCCAAACATAAGGTGGAGGAAGCATTTCAAGATCATTGGAGACCGACCTATGAGAAGTCAAAAGTAGTGACTGGAGGTATTTGGTTGTAGAAGACATCCAAGAAAGGTCATAAATACATAATATTAAATAAGTATCTACAAATTTTTGTCTACAGCCCACTCTTGGGCTGCAAGGCCCGTTTGGAGCCCCAGATGATCCTAGATGGCTCTGGGCCGAATGGGGACTGTAGATTTTATGCCACGATCCTAACATGTGGTCGGTAGCGGGTAGCCTATTTTGGGACCAACCTCCAGTCGGCCGTTTTGGGCCGACTGGGTCGGTCTCCCAATTGGGTCTAACTAACTACAAGTGTGGCTATATAAGAGCAAGCCCGTGAATGAGAGTGCTCTCAACGGAAGCAAGAACGGAAGAAGGAGAGAGAGAGACAGAGAGCCACAAGTTTTGGTGGGTGTAGAACCACCCTAATCTTCTTTTTCATTCATTTATATATGTGTTTGAGTATTGTACATAACCGGGGTAAAGGCACAGTGACCTTTAACCCCCACAACCTCCCACTTAAAGGAAAATGTGCCTTTAAGGGAGAACAACCAATGAGCATACTATCCAATACCCATCAATACACGACAATACTCAAACCACTGACTAGGTAGACTCTTCGTCAGCATATCTGCAGGGTTATCATCTGTATGAACCTTGACAAGCTCTATGCGCTTGTCCTCAAGTACCTCCCTGATGAAACAGTACCTGACCTCAATGTGTTTGGTCTTTGCATGAAAGACCAGATTCCGTGCTAGCTGAATAGCACTCATGGAATCACTATGCAATGTCGGTACACCTGTATGAATCCCCAAATCTCCCACTAGCCGATCAAGCCATATAGCCTCCTTGCAACCCTTTGTGGCTACAACATACTCAGCCTCTATGGTAGACAAAGCAACGCACTTCTGTGCGCGAGACATCCACGACACTGCACCACCTGCAAAGGTGAACACATAACCAGAAGTGGATCTCCTACTATCCACATGCCCTGCATAGTCTGAATCTGTGTACCCAAGTACACGCATGTCTCCTCTACCAAAGCAGATGCACATCTCCTTGGTACCCTTCATGTACCTCATGATGCACTTAACTGCCTCCCAATGCCTCTTTCCTGGATTAGCCATATATCGACTAAGAACTCCCATTGCAAATGCAATGTCTGGTCTAGTAGCTATAATAGCATACATAAGACTCCCAACTGCTGATGCATAAGGAACCTTGGCCATCATGGCCCTTTCCTCATCTGATTTGGGACTATCTGTATGACTCAGTTTCACATATGGAGGCAATGGAGTACTCACTGCCTTCCCCCCCTCCATATTGAAACGCTGCAATACTTTTGTAACATACTCTTTTTGTGAAAGCCAAAGGAGTTTCCTACTCCGATCACGCGTGATGCGCATACCAAGAATATGACCTGCAAGTTCCAAATCCTTCATATCAAAGGCCTCATGCAACTTGGCCTTTGATAAGTATTCTTGCTAGCCAATAGCATATCATCCACATTTAGTGCCAGGATTATCAGGCTATTATCCTTAGTCCTTTTAGTGTAAAGGCAGTGATCAATTTCACTCCTTCTAAAACCCTGGGACTGAATGAAAGCATCAAACTTCTGATACCATTCTCTAGGTGCTTGCTTAAGACCATAGAGACTCTTCTTCAGCTTGCAAACTAAATGCTCTTTGCCCTTTTCTTCAAAGCCTTCCGGCTGCACCATGTAAATTTCCTCATGCAAATCCCCATGCAAGAAAGCTGTCTTGACATCCATCTGCATAAGCTCTATATCTTCTACTGCCACTAGTCCAAGCATGCATCTAAGTGTGGTCATATTCACAACTGGAGAGAATATCTCATCAAAGTCCACACCCTTCTCTTGCTTGAACCCTTTAGCAACCAAACGGGCCTTGTACCTAGGCACATCATCACCTGTGACCTTCATTTTGTAGACCCATTTACATGGCAAGGCTTTCTTTCCATGTGGCAAAGAAACCAAGTCCCAAGTCTTATTCTTCATAAGTGAACTCATCTGTGATTGCATAGCATACTCCCACTTGCGTTGATCCTCACGCATCATAGCCTCTCTGTAGCAAGAAGGCTCCCCGTAATCAGTAAGCATCACATAGTCTACCCTTGGAACAAACTTATCAGGTGGTCTAGACATTCTAGATGATCTTCTCAAAGGCATTTCAGCTTGTTGTCCCACCTGCATATCAGCCAAATTTGGCTAATCATTTCCACCAATAGATGATCCATCATCTACCCTTGATTGTATACCTGTGGGAGTACTTGGTGGTACCATTTCTTGCACATTTGGTGCATGGACAGCTTGCTGTCTATCAACATATGTAGGTGGATTCACATCCTGGAAAGTGATTCTCCTCATTTCCACATCCCTCATGGGTGCCTTATGCACCTTCTTCTCATTGAAGACCACATCATGGCTACGTATGATCTTCTTTGCTTCTCGATCCCAGAGACGATAGCCCATCTCTCCACTTTCACCATAACCCAAAAAGATGCATTTCCTAGACTTAGGATCTAGCTTCTTTCGAAGCTCTTTTGGCACATGTGCATATGCCTCACACCCAAATATACGCAAATGAGAGTAAGAGGGCTTCTTGCCACTCCATGCCTCTTCAGGAATACCACCATCCAAACTCCTACTAGGTGATCTATTGATCACATGCATTGCAGTCTTCATTGCCTCAGCCCAAAAACCACCAGAAAGACTTGCATTGGAAAGCATGCATTGCAACCTTTCTTGAATGGTACGGTTCATCTTTTCTGCAACTGGATTTTGCTCTGGAGTACGAGGGGATGTGAGCTCCCTCTTAATCCCACGTGTATCACAGAAATGCATCAAAAGATGCATCTGACTCATGTGCATATACTATGCATCCATATGAGCAAATCTGGCCCAAAAGAAAATGCCAATAAGTGTCAAATGACTCAAGCATAAACACCGTCCACTGGCATATGCATCAATAATATCTCATCCAAGAGAGTATAGCACTATCAGTGCATCACCTGCAATGTGTCAAAGCTGTCCCTCAGCATAAAATAGCATCCATGTGCAAAGCGTCCACAAAAATAGCATCCCACAAGGCAATTTGGGCCTATCAGTGCATCCAATAAGGACCGCAATGCATCCAAATGGCCTATAAATCATCCACTGCAACCCAATGCATACCACGAATGAGCACACACTGCTCAAACCTGCAACCAGAGCGATCTGCATAAGGTATGCTCAAGAAATCATAGTCCCACGGTAATGACCGCTACTAAAAATAGAACCTGAGATGCCTCAAAACATGGGCGCCATTGCATAATCGGACTCAGCAAGAAAATCTGCAAATATCTCTCTTCTGCCAAAACTCCAAAATCCCAACCGATGAGTAAGAAATGGGAGTCAACACTTATCCACTACCATGTGGCATAAATCTAAGGTTTCAAAACCTTAGAATGAAAAATGCATAACAGAGAGATGAAATCGAATACACAGAGATCTATAACTCTGAAAATCCTCCACCGAATCGCGTAAGAACTGACAGGTAGGGGTTTTTGGGCGTCCGGAACGCAATGGGACAGATGGTTTTGGAAACCGTGGTCTCAATCACTGGGTCCAACACACGGACTGAAAAACGTTTTTGGAAACAGAGCTATCTGTAAACTCCACCGGAGTGCGAATGATGAGCTACATAGAAGTTTTAGGATCTCCTGAGTCCACTGGAACTGACAGATCTGCAAATGGTTGCTCCAAACTTGAGTTCCGACACCCGGGCAAAAAACGCAGAAACTGACACAGTGAGTCAGAAATCCAATGAAATGATCCCAGATTCAAGAATGAAGGTGTTTCCAAGCTCCTGAAGTGAAGTGGACACCAAAAGCAAGCAATAGTTGCCTCTACAAGTCAATACGGAGTCTCTGTCATCGAACGGAACAGGGAAAAGCTCAAAAAACGACTTTTTCTTTGAAACCACTTAACAGGCTCTCAAAACCACTTCGCAAAGCCAAAGTGACTTTTCCAAAGGTTCCTCCAAGGTCTCTACACACTCGGATGCAAGTAGAGTCACCCACAAAGCTTCCCACAAAGCTTCTCCTTCCTCCCACAGAGCTGCTGAGCTTCAAGCATTCATGCACGCTCAGCTAGATTCGGGCTTTGATACCAGTTGAGAGTGCTCTCAACGGAAGCAAGAACGGAAGAAGGAGAGAGAGAGACAGAGAGCCACAAGTTTTGGTGGGTGCAGAACCACCCTAATCTTCTTTTTCATTCATTTATATATGTGTTTGAGTATTGTACATAACCGGGGTAAAGGCATAGTGACCTTTAACCCCCACAGTGAAGCCCATCATCATCACTGTCTACAGCAACCCTGATTCCTTAGCATCCAGCCTCCATCCTCTACTGTTTCCAGCATGCCATCGAAGCTTCGCACATAGGAGCGCACGCGGCTGGGAGGCAACACCATCTATTGTATCAGTTTTACAGTAATCAAATTTTTGATTCTCCATACTATCTGCTTTTCTCTCTTGCATACGAGATCCTGTTATCTGTCGAGCACAGACATTGTATTGTTTTCTTACAATATAACCTATTGGACGTGGTGGCATACACCTCTCAATTCTAGGTGGAACTTTGTTGATGTGCCTTACTTGGATGATTGGGCATGTTGCATGCCATGTGTACATTGGGGACTTTAGTTCCACAAGAGAAGGTGGACTTGTATGGGACTTCAATATATAGTCCCCATAGAAACCCTCCAAATAAAATATCTCATGGAACTTTTGGGGGTTTTGGAGGCTCTAGTGTGGCTATAGGATGAGGTTGGGATGCCACACATAAGGCTAACATGTGGAACCTCTCTAGGTTCTGACATGGTATCAGAGTCTGGTTTTTTAACAAACTACTAGTGATTGTGGGGTGGCTATTTGCATGTATACAAAGTGGCATTAGTTGTCTTTGAACTTGTGTGGACTTGTAGTGCTATGGGGGTGCCTCAATCAATAGTGGAATTAAGTGCAACTAGACTTTGCTTACAAGTGGATATTTTTGGGGTGTCACAATTTGCAGTGGCATTAAGTGCTAATAGACTATGCTTCAAGGCAAAGATTTCTCATAATTCATAGCAACTCATACTAGACTTTAATGATCTAGAGGCTTTGGCGGTAGATGTTTTTTTTTTTTGGTTGTGGTCTCCTTGGTTTCATTAGCTTGGCCATGTTTTGTACTTTGGGGTTTGCCCACAACGAGTTGTTGGAGGTATTGTCTAACACCCCTCATCTCCACATGGAACATTGTGCCTTTCTTGGAGGGTTGGGCACACTGTGTGTCATGTGTACATTGGGGACTTTAGTACCATAAGATAAGGTGGACTTTTATGGTCCTTGAATATGTAGGCCTTATAAAACCTCTATAAAACATCCCTCCCCCAGGACTTTTGGGGGATCTAGAGGCTCCAGCTTGGCTATGTAATGGAATTGGGACCATGCACCAAGGTTGACACATGTACCCTCTCTAGGTTTTGAATTAACCAAGGAAATAGGAACTACAAAACCATCATGAAAGCTACCCTATTCTTTTGTGTGAAAGTTCCATCATGATTCAATGTCTTAGGCTACAAGGAAGAACACTTGTCCATCATCAAAGTTATATCCTCAAGCAAGTTTTTAAAAATAAAGATTATTGAATAGAGACAATAGACTCTACTAAGGACCTTGCAAGTCACATCATAGAAATAAAATTCTAAAATCCAAATAACAAGAAGGCTAGCTTGCAAGGCATTCGGCTAAGAGAGTCTGCTACCACATTGAACTTCCCCTTCTGATATGTCAATTGTATATCAAACTCTTTCATTAATTCATCCCATCTAGCTTTTCTACCTTTAAGCTCTGGCTAATTGCAAATCCACTTAACACTTTCTTTATCAAAGATGATCTCAAATTTGGCACCATATATATAGTGCCTCCGCTTCTTTAAAGCATAAAGTATATCATACAGCTCCTTCTCATATGTCGAGTAATTCTATTGGGCACGATCTAAATTTTTGCTTTCAAAAGCCACTGTTCAACCTTTTTGTAAAAGTACCACCCCAACAACAAAATCACTGGCATTGTCTCATGGTCCATTGGGATCCACTACCTTTAAGATAGGAGCTGCTACTATATGTACTTTTAATTTTTCAAAACTTCTCTTTTGAGGTTCATCCCATATGAAGGTGCTTCCCTTCCCCTTAAGCTGATCCGTCATTGGAACACCAACCTTAGCGTAATCTTGGATGAATCTCTAATAGAATCCAAACAAACCTAAGAATATATGTAATTCTTCTAGATTTGTAGGATGTGGCCATTCCAATATGGCCCTTAGCATGATAAATGGATTCATTCATATCTTTCCGATCATTGTGACTACAAACATGAGCATATTTGGAGTCCGATTGACCAAGTTATGGCCCAAATAAAATTGGCACGAGAAGCCTCCCAAGAGGCCGCTATATTGTGGCCTCCTAGGAGGCTCCTCCTCCCATTATTTTTTTCCTTGAAAATGGAAATTACACAAGAAAAACACATACTTTGACCCCCTTTCTTCCACCCCTCTTTCTTCCTTGACCCTTGCAAAAACATAGCCAAACATTTTTAGAAATTGTTGTTTGTACATAAGACAATTGATTACTCACAATATCATGTGTAGGATGACAACCATAAAAGTAAGCAATGCATGATACTTTTAAGGTAATCTCTTCTTAACCACACCACTCCTTAACCCCTATAGCATCCTACCATCACTCCTTAACCCCTATAGCATCCTACCACCACTTCTTAACCCTATAGCATCCTACCACCGCTCCTTAGGCCACATTAACCCTCAAGGTAATCTCTTCCTCTCTTCTTTCCTCTCATCTCCTCACCTCCTTCCCTTTTTTTTCTCCCTTTCTTCTCTTTTCCTTTCTTCCCAAAACACTTTTTCCTTCTTCCACCTTTCTTTTCTTCTTCTTTTCCTTGCCACTTCCACCTTCCCTTTCTTCTTCCTCTCATTTCCCTCCCCCTTTTGCTCCTCTCTTCTTCCCACCCCCTTTCCTCTCCTGCCCCCCTTTTTTTCCCTCACCTTTTTCTCCCACCCCCATGTCATTGGTTTTTTTCCTTGCATGCATGCTATTGATATTTCTTATGTCCCCCTTTTCATTTTTTGCTTCTGGTCCCATGCCTTTTCTTCTTTTTTTGCACCCCACTCCTTTTCTTCTTGCATGCCCCCTACTACTATTTCTTTGCTCCACCCTAACTTTTTTCACACCTTTCTACCATTTCATTTTGCATGCCCCCCTCATATTATATATATATATATATATATATATATATGTATGTATGTATGTATGTATGTATGTATGTATGTATGTATGTATGTATGTATGCAAAAAATTTACATTGATGATTTAGGCAATATCAACCTTTACTGTATAAGGCAGCCACCAGTTGTGAGTCATGATCTCAAAATTAATAGAAACCACCACCAAAAAAGATTCCATCATGCTTGAAGAAAGAGTAATCGAGTTCTTTTCTAAATTAGATAGATTATTCTTTAACTTTGTTGGATCTTGGTTGAGCCTTTTGATTTTTGTGCACCTTGGCAAGGATATTCTTGAACTCAAGTTCATGTGCATCCAATTCTTCCTACAGTTAGATAATCATATGCTTCATTGTAATTTGGAACTTTCGGACACAATATGCACTGCTCCTATTTAAAAAATCCATGAAGATCGATTTAGCACTAGTTAACATTTGATTTAAGTATAAATTATTTCTAAAAATCCATATAAACCAAAGGGCATGTTCTCTAACGTGAATCCAAACATACCACAGTAGACCCATGTTGGCTCTCCAAGTAAAATTGCCTTCAATTGATTTGTTCACTAAGATGCATTTACTCTAGCTTTGAAACTCTTTTGGCATTGGGAGAAGCAATAAAAAATGAAAGATGCCTTCTTTGAGACATAGATAGTGTTTCAATTTTCCATCTCCCTTCCCAATACTTTCACCCCTATCATTTATCCAAACAACCTTGTGTAGTATTAATCAAAGGAGAGAGGACATTTTCAAACCAAAATTCAAGTCTAGCCAACCAACAAGATTTACTATTTGTGATAAATCCCATCTCTGGTAGTTAGTACTCTAATGATTTCATCAATACCATTTGAGACCTAGGGATGGGATAAAGATGAGGGGATACCACCCAACCGAAATCTTTCCTGTATATCAAGGAGATTACCCATTCCATTGAATGTTTCTAGACCAAAGATCTATTTCTCCCATAACTACTTCAAGCTCTTGATTTGTGATCCTGAATCCTCTCCTTATTTGCAGCCACATTTTCCAACCTAAATTGCTCCCTGTCTCACAATAGTAGGTCCCAACTTTGAAGCTCTTTTTTGAATAGTAGGCTAGATATGATAAAGTCACTATCACCTGAGAGTGCTCTCAACGGAAGCAAGAACGGAAGAGGGAGAGAGAGCGAGAGAGAGAGACAGAGAGCCACACAAGTTTTGGTGGGTGCAGAACCACCCTAATCTTCTTTTTCATTCATTTATATATGTGTTTGAGTATTGTACATAACTGGGGTTAAGGCACAGTGACCTTTAACCCCCACAACCTCCCACTTAAAGGACAATGTGCCTTTAAGGGAGAACAACCAGTGAGCATACTATCCAATGCCCATCAATACACGACAATACTCAAACCGTTGACTAGGTAGACTCTTCGTCAGCATATCTGCAGGGTTATCATCTGTATGAACCTTGACAAGCTCTATGCGCTTGTCCTCAAGTACCTCCCTGATGAAATGGTACCTGACCTCGATGTGTTTGGTCTTTGCATGAAAGACCGGATTCCGTGCTAGCTGAATAGCACTCATGGAATCACTATGCAATGTCGGTACACCTGTATGAATCCCCAAATCTCCCACTAGCCGATCAAGCCATATAGCCTCCTTGCAACCCTCTGTGGCTGCAACATACTCAGCCTCTGTGGTAGACAAAGCAACGCACTTTTGTGCGCGAGACATCCACGACACTGCACCACCTGCAAAGGTGAACACATAACCAGAAGTGGATCTCCTACTATCCACATGCCCTGCATAGTCTGAATCTGTGTACCCAAGTACATGCATGTCTCCTTTACCAAAGCAAATGCACATCTCCTTGGTACCCTTCATGTACCTCATGATGCACTTAACTGCCTCCCAATGCCTCTTTCCTGGATTAGCCATATATCGGCTAACAACTCCCACTGCAAATGCAATGTCTGGTCTAGTAGCTATCATAGCATACATAAGACTCCCAACTGCTGATGCATAAGGAACCTTGGCCATCATGGCCCTTTCCTCATCTGATTTGGGACTATCTGTATGACTCAGTTTCACATATGGAGGCAATGGAGTACTCACTGCCTTCCCCCCCTCCATATTGAAACGCTGTAATACTTTTGTAACATACTCTTTTTGTGAAAGCCAAAGGAGTTTCCTACTCCGATCACGCGTGATGCGCATACCAAGAATATGACCTGCAAGTCCCAAATCCTTCATATCAAAGGCCTCATGCAACTTGGCCTTTAATGCATCTAGCTCATAAGTATTCTTGCTAGCCAATAGCATATCATCCACATATAGTGCCAGGATTATCAGGCTACTATCCTTAGCCCTTTTAGTGTAAAGGCAGTGATCAATTTCACTCCTTCTAAAACCCTGGGACCGAATGAAAGCATCAAACTTCTGATACCATTCTCTAGGCGCTTGCTTAAGACCATAGAGACTCTTCTTCAGCTTGCAAACTAAATGCTCTTTGCCCTTTTCTTCAAAGCCTTCCGGCTGCACCATGTAGATGTCCTCATGCAAATCCCCATGCAAGAAAGCTGTCTTGACATCCATCTGCATAAGCTCCATATCCTCTATTGCCACTAGTCCAAGCATGCATCTAAGTGTGGTCATCTTCACAACCGGAGAGAATATCTCATCAAAGTCTACACCCTTCTCTTGCTTGAACCCTTTAGCAACCAAACGGGCCTTGTACCTAGGCACATCATCACCTGTGACCTTCATTTTGTAGACCCATTTACATGGCAATGCTTTCTTTCCATGTGGCAAAGAAACCAAGTCCCAAGTCTTATTCTTCATAAGTGAACTCATCTCTGATTGCATAGCATACTCCCACTTGCGTTGATCCTCACGCATCATAGCCTCTTTGTAGCAAGAAGGCTCCCCGCAATCAGTAAGCATCACATAGTCTACCCCTGGAACAAACCTATCAGGCGGTCTAGACACTCTAGATGATCTTCTCAAGGGCATTTCAGCTTGCTGTCCCACTTGCATATCAGCCACATTTGGCTCATCATTTCCACCAATAGATGATCCATCATCTACCCTTGATTGTATACCTGTGGGAGTACTTGGTTGTACCATTTCTTGCACATTTGGTGCATGGACAGCTTGCTGTCTATCAATATATGTAGGTGGATTCACATCCTGGAAAGTTATTTTTCTCATTTCCACATCCCTCATGGGTGCCTTATGCATCTTTTTCTCATTGAAGACCACATCATGGCTGCGTATGATCTTCTTTGCTTCTGGATCCCAGAGACGATAGCCCATCTCTCCACTTTCACCATAACCTAGAAAGATGCATTTCCTAGACTTAGGATCTAGCTTCTTTCGAAGCTCTTTTGGCACATGTGCATATGCCTCACACCCAAATATACGCAAATGAGAGTAAGAGGGCTTCTTGCCACTCCATGCCTCTTCAGGAACACCACCATCCAAACTCTTACTAGGTGATCTATTGATCACATGCACTGCAGTCTTCATTGCCTCAGCCCAAAAACCACCAGAAAGACTTGCATTGGAAAGCATGCATTGCAACCTTTCTTGAATGGTATGGTTCATCTTTTCTGCAACTAGATTTTGCTCTGGAGTACGAGGGGATGTGAGCTCCCTCTTAATCCCACGTGTATCACAGAAATGCTGAAAGTCATGAGAGAGATACTCTCCACCATTGTCAGTCCGTAGGCATTTAAGCGTTCTACCTGACTGATTCTCAACCAAGGCCAGCCATTTCTGAAATACCTGGAATACATCACTCTTCCGAGCTATAGCATAAGCCCACACTTTCCTAGTTGCATCATCAATGAATGTCACATAGTATTCAGCCCCGCCTAATGACCGTGTAGGCATGGGACCACATACGTCTGAATGCACCAAATCAAGCATTTCAAACTCTTTCTTTCCCCTTCTTTTATGGGCTGATTTAGTCTGCTTCCCATAGAGGCAGTGCTCACAAAATTCAAAATCAAAGAAACTCAAATGCGGTACATAACCCAAACGGCATAAGAGTTTCATTCCATTCTGGCTCATGTGCCCCAACCTGCAATGCCACAAAGAAGTGTTTGGCTGCTCGGTTATTGCAACAACATGATCAAATACCCCTGATACATGTAAGGGATACAAAGTCCCACACTTGGCACCCCTGGCCAAAAGCATAGAGCCCTTCTGAATTTTCCAACTTTGAAAGCCAAAAGTGGTGTGAAAACCAGCATCATCTAGCTGACCCATTGAAATAAGACTCTTGGTCAACTTAGGCACATGTCTCACATGTTTCAAAACAAATGCAGACCCATTTGCAAAAGAAAACTTTATGTCACCTGCTCCCACTATGTCACATGCATAGTCATTTCCAAGATGCACACAACCTATCTTTCCACTATCATAAGTGGAGAACCATTCCCTATGGGGAGTAACATGGAATGAAGCACCAGAATCCAAAATCCAATCCTGGGAATATGCATCATCTGAAGTGGTAAGCAACTCTGCAGATAAACTAGACATGAAGAGAACATCATTGTCACTATCACGTGTGACTGCATTGATCTCCTCGATCTTCACTTTTCCTTTGTCCTCCCTTGGACTCTCTTCCTTTTGATTTGCACCCCAATTTGCATTCTTTTTCTTATCCTTTTGCTCTCTTTTCAACTTGTAGCAATCCTTTTTCATATGGCCCTTCTTGCCACAATGGTAACACTCAATGTTCCATGCCCTGGATTTGCTACGAGACTTCCCTCTTTCTTGGGACTTCCCCCTGAACTATGATCTGCCCCTTTGCACATTTAAGGCTGCATCCTGCTTGTTGCCATCCATAGACTTCCGTCTAATCTCCTCGGCCAACAAGCTACCCACAACATCATCAAATTTCAGTACTCCACCAGGTGCAGAGTTACTGACAGCTGTACGGAAGGTATCCCATGAGGATGGCAATGAACATAAGAGAAGTATTGCCTTAGTCTCCGCATCAAAATTCATTTTCTGAGCCTGAAGCTGGCTGAAAATAATATTGAATTCATTCAAATGAGAAGCAATGGAGACCCCTTCCTTCATCTGCAGCTCAAACAACCTCTTCATGAGGTAAACTTTATTAGAGGCAGTTTCCTTTTCATAAGTGGCACACAATTTCTTCCATAAATCTTCCGTAGTCTGCTCATTTACTACTGCGAAATAAACTGACTCTGCAAGATGAAGTCTAATAGTAGACTTTGCTAATGCATCCAACTCATTCCAATCATCCTCAGACATATCCGCAGGCTTAGCTTCAATACCTGCCAAGGGTTTAATCTGCTTCTTTTGAATAAGCACATCCCTTATCTGTTCTTTCCACAAGGAAAAGTTTGTCCCATCAAACTTTTTAATGCTGAAAAACTCCTTTTCAGACATGGAAGAGGATGCCATGATGCAAATAAAGCAAAATCCCAAATGCTAGTGCCTGCAAGAGAGAATCAGACCAAATACCAGGTGCACCCAAATGTGTATGCCACAATAGAGTGAAATATCACCAAAACTCAAAACTCAAAGCAACTGACTCATGTGCATATACTATGCATCCATATGAGCAAATCTGGCCCAAAAGAAAATGCCAATAACGGCCAAATGACTCAAGCATAAACACTGTCCACTAGCATATGCATCAATAATGTCTCATCCAAGAGAGCATAGCACTATCAGTGCATCACCTGCAATGTTTCAAAGCTGTCCCTCAGCATAAAATAGCATCCATGTGCAAAGCGTCCATAAAAAAAATAGCATCCCACAAGGTAATTTGGGCCTATCAGCGCATCCAACAAGGACCGCAATGCATCCAAATGGCCTATAAATCATCCACTGCAACCCAATGCACACCACGAATGAGCGCACATGCAACCAGAGTGATCTGCATAAGGTATGCTCAAGAAATCATAGTCCCACGGTAATGAACGCTACTGAAAATAGAACCTGAGATGCCTCAAAACATGGGCGCCATTGCATAATCGGAACCAGCAAGAAAATCTGCAAATATCTCTCTTCTGCCAGAACTCCAAAATCCCAACCGATGAGTGAGAAATGGGAGTCAATACTTATCCACTGCCATGTGGCATAAATCTAAGGTTTCAAAACCTTAGTATGAAAAATGCATAACAGAGAGACGAAATCGAATACACAGAGATTTATAACTCTGAAAATCCTCCACCGAATCGCGCAAGAACTGATAGGTAGGGGCTTTTGGGCGTCCGGAACGCAATGGGACAGACGGTTTTGGAAACCGTGGGCTCAACCACTGGGTCCAACACACGGACTGAAAAACGTTTTTGGAAACAGAGCTATCTGTAAACTCCACCGGAGTGCGAATGATGAGCAACATAGAAGTTTTAAGACCTCCTGAGTCCACCGGAACTGACAGATCTGCAAATGGTTGCTCCAAACTTGAGTTCCAACACCCGGGCAAAAAACGCAGAAACTGACACAGTGAGTCAGAAATCCACTGAAATGATCCCAGATTCAAGAATAAAGGTGTTTCCAAGCTCCTGAAGTAATGTGGACACCAAAAGCAAGCAATAGTTGCCTCTACAAGTCAATACGGAGTCTCTGTCATCGAACGGAACAGGGAAAAGCTCAAAAAACGACTTTTTCTTTGAAAGCTCTTAACAGGCTCTCAAAACCACTTCGTAAAGCCAAAGTGACTTTCCAAAGGTTCCTCCAAGGTCTCTGCACACTCGGATGCAAGTAAAGTCACCCACAAAGCTTCCCACAGAGCTTCTCCTTCCTCCCACAGAGCTGTTGAGCTTCTAAGCATTCACGCACGCTCAGCTAGATACCAGTTGAGAGTGCTCTCAACGGAAGCAAGAACGGAAGAGGGAGAGAGAGCGAGAGAGAGAGACAGAGAGCCACACAAGTTTTGGTGGGTGCAGAACCACCCTAATCTTCTTTTTCATTCATTTATATATGTGTTTGAGTATTGTACATAACTGGGGTTAAGGCACAGTGACCTTTAACCCCCACATCACCAAGGGGGATATCACTATGAGTGACAAAGACCTAGACAAAGTCAAGCCTCCCTTTTCTATGAAAACAATATGACTCATAATCGCTTTAAATAAATTAACTCAAAAGTGAGCTACCTTTAGTGAATCCGGGTTTGAGATTACCTATGGTAGTCAAAATAGGGCAATTTTTACACTTATCAACCCTAACAAGTCAGTGTAGAAACACGTGGGATAGAATAGATGCATCTTGGAAGAGGAGTGAGAGCAAAAGATGTAACCAAAATGTTTTTCTCTATTGGTTGTGAGAGAGGTGACTCTCTCTTATAGAAATGGGGAGAAGGTGGCCTAGATCGAAGGCACCTTCCCTACATCATTGGCAATCAGCCCCTACATCAGTGGGACTGGCCTAAATCAAAGGAACCTCCCATGTGCGGGCCTTTGGCTTACATCATCACTTAGGTCACACACTAGACACATCATAGCACTAGATGTGCCTCTACAACACACACACACTCACATGTGACTCCCCTAGATGCACACATGCACCATAGAGCAAGCCCTTGATCACACTTATCCCAACATACCCCCCCTCAAGGGTTTGCCTCTTGCAATGTCAAGGATACATCTAGTCTCATAGTTTCTCATGCCATCTCATGGTGGTCAAGGATAAATCTATGGCTAGGATCTCATGCTCGCAAGGGTTCCCAAGGGTGTGAGGTTCACAAAAATGGGATAGACAAAACACATATCACATGGCCTACATCATATGGTGACCAGAGTTGATTTACAAAAGACAAAACATATGACATTCTTTTTGGAGTACTACTCCAGGCAGAGAACCTCAAAATTCGACCAAGTGATGATTAAAAAAAATTCAAAAGACAAAGTGCTCAAAAAGCATAGTCTTTATCCTCTACCACCAAGTTTGATTCTTCATTTGCTGATGGAGTTCTTCCTTCAGCCACATTTGCTTTGTTGTTGGTGTAGCCCTTCTTCACAGGAAATGCTTCATTCTCTTTGGAGTTGTTGTTCTTCATGGAATAACACATTCCCTTTTTCAATTGTATCCAAAGGAACTTAGTAAGCAAGATACATTTGAAGCATTTCCCTTGTACACCAAATACTGTGTGAAGATGATCCCAAGCTTCATGTGAAGTTTCAAAGCCATCAATGTGGTGAATGTATGAGTCACTTAATCCCAAAGCAATGATAGCAAGAGCCTTCTTGTCTTTGATCAACCAATTAGCTTCTTCTTTTGTAGGCTTCCTTTCCTTTCCATTCACAACATTCCATATCCCCTTTTTCATAAGCACAATCTTAGCTTTTGTTTGCCAAGTATGGAAACTAGTTCCATCAAACTTCTCTACTTGCTCAGGCTTAGTCATGCTTACAATTCAAGTACTCATCAATCATGGTCAAAGAGAATCACATAGTCATCATTCTAAATGAAAAGTATAAGGACACTCATGAGCTCCATGACTGAGTTCTACTACTCAAGCACAAGCAAAACAATGAAAATTTGTAGTAAATAATAGAAGCCCCAAAGTTATGGTGATTGCTCAACACCCTTTGACCAAAATATAAAGAATTCTATCAGTAGAGACCAAGGTAGATTGGAGGCCACAATTCACATAGCTTGTAGCTCTATTCAAGGGGATTTTTATGCAGAAATAACACTAGTATACCAGACCAGGGCTACCAGCAAGAAGAGACACAATGTTGCGCTAGGTCGCCATATAGAAGCTTAGCAAAATCGACTGGTCTTTTGTCTGTTTTTCCTCAAATTCTTAACCAAATGAGCTCAAACTTCATCAGTAGCTTGCTTGTAGTGTCATCCAACTCTGCTCAGAGGAATTTGGAAATGAGTGACCACAAAGGTAGCATTACACTATACATCGACAGACTATTTTCTTGTTGGCATAGGCGATGGAGTACTATTGCAAATGAAAGAAGAGAGAGAGAGAGAGAGAGAGAGAGAGAGAGAGAGATGCCACATAAGCTCTCTCCTCCCCTTGACATGTGGTAGGTGAGAGATAGCTAGGCTAGGTTAAATCTATCCCTAGATTTGAATTGGGTTAAAAGGTAACTATAGCTCATGTTAACCTAGCCTCAATTAGTTAGGCTAACCAAACTAAACACTAAGCAATTAGGTACTATAACCAATTTGGTATTAACCAACGAGTACCCGACTTGGTTTGGTCATCAAAAGATTAAGGTATATTCTAGATCCCAAATTGTGTACTAACCAATTGGGTACTAACTAAGTAGTACCCAACTAGGGTTCAGATTTAAGGTATATACACACCTAAACATAAAGTCCAAAAGTTAGAACCCAAAGTACTACCACTAGATATTTTTAGTCCATGGGTCAAATTTTCCCATCATTATGTTTTCTAATCAATGCACCCCTATTTTGAGTACTATTTTGTGTATATTGACATAACTTGGTCCAAACTTATCAAAATTGCGTGCAATATTTTCCAACTCTCCAACCCATCAAATGTAAAATTTTGAAGGGATCCCTTGGAGATTTTGAAGAAATTAGGAAATGATTTCTCAAAGTAGGCACAAATTTTGATTCAAATCCTTCAAAAACGTTTTGAGAGAATTGCCAGTGCGGCAACTTGATGGTAAGATATGTCACATATTTTGGAGATTGCAACCAAATACAAATCAATAATAGACCCAGCATCTACTTTCCCTAACAATCGTATTTGAGCCTAGCAACATCCTCTCCTTACAACCCTATCATAGGACTAAGTTCTCAATGACAAATGGTTTCTAGTGTTTCACCTGACTACCAATGCATAAATGGTACTAGATGGGACTGTAAGGCATATTCTTGGGAGGATTGCATACCCTTGGACCAAATTTGCCTATTCCAAGAATGTTTCTAATGTGTTGCATGTTATTGTTAGGACATCTGGGAACTCACCTATTGCAAAGAGCTAGATGAAGTTATGATATTATCAAAACTTATTTGAGTTAAGTGAATAGTGCATATGTTTTAAATGGTGCTTGCAATCTAGCTGTGGGACCAATTTTCTATGATTGTGCTAGGAAACCCGCTATACATTTTAACATCTCTCCCTTTATGCGTAGTATACAATTTTTGCTCAGTTTCTAGGTAGCCTGTGTCCACCATTTGTTCGAACAGAGATATGTGGCATGCTTCTAAGAAGATCACTCTTTGATAGAGTCGGCTTGTAATCTGAGCATCGACCTGTTCATTGGGATTGAAACTGAGTGGAGGCAAATGGGTATCAAGGTAACATGGGACCTCCAGAATGAATTTTAATGTTTTACAGAATATAGCACTTAGGTGAAGGAAGCGATCAATGTTGCCGTGCATTATTTGCTCATGTTGCTGAAGTGCTCGGATCATTGTGCCTTGGATATTCCATTCCACACCAAAGTATGGTTCGATCATTGGCCAATTAATGGTTCGATCTTCATCCAAAGTGTGTATGTTGGCTTTCCATTTTTTATGTCGTGGAACTGCATAGAACTTGGGATGGGTTCTGAGACATGGAGGTGCACATAGGTACTCCTTCAAGAAGATTACATCAAAGAGCTTGGGACGGGCACCAATCAAGTTGTGGATCCAACTTGCTTATCGAGCCTTCACTAATTTGATGCTGACGAAGGTTGGTAGGAAAGTTGTCCAGGGTCCATCCACCTAGAGTTTTCATATCAGGATATTTGCTCCAAAATTCCTTGATGGGGTTATCAAGAAGTGGTATCTCATCAAAATCATACCCATCATTCGAACTTGGCATGGGAGTACAAATTGGATTATCTAGATCGTGATATTCAAAATTAAATACTGTGTCATTTTTTGATGATGGAAGCACAAGTAGTGTTGAAGGTGATGATGAGGCAAGGAGAGAATCTGGGGACATGGGGGAGAAATATGGAAGAGTGTTAGTTGCGAAAGGGGGAGCAGAGGGGAGGGGGGGAAGAATTGGGCAAATGGTTTGAGCAGCTTGGTAATCCTCAAGGGTAGGATTAGCAAGGGAGGGGAAGAAGCTAGGTGTGAGGGGCTCATAAGTCTGTGACTGTTGGGTTAGTTGAAAATGGTGAGAGGCATGAGCAAAGAGACGATGGAGGGAATAGATGTTAGGATGGAGCTTGGGGAAGTTGAGAGGGCGGTAGTAGTAGCAAGGGTAAGTGAGGTTATGAGGTTGGCAAAAAGAGTGGTTAGATATGGGAAGTTGGATGTGAGATAGGCCCTGTCATCTTCTGACACTTCTTTTGCCTGGTGCGATGGGATCATCAACTGCATGGGTGGGATGTCGGTTATGTCATGCCTTGCAAATAATAGTGATTGCCTTTGTAGCAATGGCAACAAACCTACAATAACCCTGAGGGGAGGACTACCCATGAGGCATACATATGCAATGAAAACATCCGTCCTGAGTGCTATAAACCCGGCATGTGTAGACAGACAAAAGATATTTTTCTCATCTTCGGACAAGTTTTGGCAAATTATGCGTAGGGTTTTTGTACCTATGGAACTTTCCCATTTGATTGTTGGATGAGCAGATATGATCTTGATTTGGAGTTGCTTCCATTGGATAAGCACATGTGTGTTGAGGTGATCTTCCACTTGTAGAGCAGCCACAAGCTCTTGGTACACCACCATTGTGCATTGTAGTGGGGCTTCATTGGTGTTGTCTTCCAATGTCTCATTGTTGTGCATTAGCAATTGGAGTTCAAGCTTGGAGATGATTATCTTTTGGGAGTGCATCTCATTCATTTTTTCTTTGTATTGCTAATAGATGGTTATATATGCCTCTTTAAGCTTTCTCATTTGCAAGGTGACCTTTGCCTATTGAGGAATGTCTTCAGTGGTATTGGACCATTGGTCCAAGACTTGTGCTTGGTGAAGTGCTGGCCTCTTGAGCGGTAGTAAGTTGGTCCTTTAAGATTCTGTAGTCCCTTGTAAGCTCGTCAATGCTAAAGGAACGTACTTCCAAAGATTGTTTCATGTTTTCAAGCTTGTCTTTGCAATCTTGGAACTTGTCTTCTTTGTGAACTAGAGTGAGTCGAGCTTGTGCCACTACCTTTGTCTGTTGGGCATGTGCGGATGTCAAGGAGTTATAGTAGGTCTGTAGGATTGCCGTTGCTTATACTACTGTTGTCAGCTATGTTTGACTTTGGTAGAGGTTGGAGGTCACATCTCTCACTGCCTTCTCTTGAGCTTGGAGAGCTTGGTTTATGTGCACTTCTTCTACCTCCTTCTCATCTATCTGTGCTCAAAGTGCCTTGACCTCTATGGCGATTTCCTGGAATTGGTCTTCGATTTTTGTTGCAATTTGTCTGTCCAATTCTCTTGCATATTTTTCCTTGGCCAAGCTAGTGATAAATAGTTCTGACATTTGGATCATTTGGCTAGCTTGATGTTGGAGAATGATAGATGGTGATGAGGTCTGGTGATACTGCTGATACAAGTGGTGCCCATGTAGCCATCCCGATGATTCTGTAGTACTTGGGGGAGGTTGTTCCAATGGTATTTCAGTCCCTTGTGTACAATAGCCATACTGTTGATTTGGCACTAGCTCCCCTTGTCGCTCATCGATTGGCATGGCATCGATCGGCGGTTCGATTGATGATGTAGCCTCAGGCTCTGGTGCCGATCTCTTCTCAGGTTCTAGTGCCAATCTTGCCTTGGTCTCTAGTTGTTGCTGTTGTTGTTCGAGATATATTGGTTGCAGTTATGCATCGAGCTATAGCATCTTGTGGGGCAATTCCTCAATCTTGACCTTCAGAATAGGTATTTCTTCTAAGGCATCTACACTTATCAATATGATAGTATGAGAAGTTGGTGACAGCTCCGCATCCATGTGCATGTGGTGTACCATTGATCATTAGATTGGTTGGCATGTAGGTATGACCTTTCTATGTGTTTGGAGATCTTATTTTTATACATGCCTTGAGAGTGTGGAATGAAAGTGTGTGGTACAATTATTCATGCAATCATCTATGTGTCTAAGAGAAAGCGTGTGAGTGCACGTGACCTAGTATAGCTAGGTAGGGACTAACTATATGATTTTTTTGTTGTTGGAATTTTCATAGGGAAACTAGAACTCAGGCATCACTTCTAAGCCCTAGGTAGTCTTGGAGCTCCCGCTCCCTCTTGTATGTATGAAACCTCTTCTTCTCCCTTGTGTTTGTAGTGTTAAAGTGGATTCTCACTCTATTTGTAATAAAGGTCACTTCAGGTTCTCTCTCTCTTGAGTGTCTCGTCCCTTTTCTCTTTCAAAGCCTTGAAAGCTCTTTCTATTCGGCTGCTCACTGTGTACACATGGTCCATCTATTTTCCGAGCCACCATGCAAACTTCTTCCCCTCTTCTAGGCAAAATCTATGAGGGGTGGATCGTTGATGAAGGTGGAGTCTTGAGGGAGCATCCTGCTCTGGCGAAATTAGCCTGGGTAGAGGGTAGTTTTCATGACAGTTTGACCCCCTGTTAGTATTTTGCTCATAACTTTCTGCTCGATAGTCCGATTGTAATGAAATTTATATCAGTGTGAAGCTCTCTTCAAGAGCATGTTTATATGTAATCAAATTCTTCAATTAGATATTGCTGCAAAAAGTTATGAGTCTTTGTGTCTGACAGTCTGTTTTCATGATAGTTTTTACCCCCGTCTAGTAAACTATCCATAACTTTTTGGCCGCTTCTCTGTTTCTTACGAAACATATATCAACGTGAAGCTCTCTTTAGGCGCATGTCTCTATGTGCTTAGATCTTGAATCAGATACTACTGCAAAATGTTATGAGTTTCTGTGTTTGACAGTCTGTTTTCATGATAGTTTTTACCCCCTTCCAGTAAACTATCCATATCTCTTCAATCGTCTGTCTGTTTTCAATGAAACTTTTATCAGCGTGAAGCCCATCTAAGGCGCATCTCTTTGTGTGCTTGAATCTCTGATATCATGTCTCTACTGAAAGTTATAGGCCTCTGTGTCTGATATAGTTTGTAGAGTGTTTTGAGCTAAGTATAAAGGTGTCTATGAAGGAGGTGCCATGTTTCCTCGGAATCTACCCATCCGACCTAATCAACCCCTTCAAACTCCTCGATATATATCAGTTCATGTCATGTTGAGCCGCAAGATCTTCTTTCAACAATGTATCGCTCTTCTCTTTGGTGCAGACCGGCTCGCTGAGATTATGGCCTCTACTGATCCTTTCCTTCTCCTTATGCTTGATTACAACATCACTTGAGATGTTACCATCTTCATTCTCATATGAGGGAGGAAAGTATGGTGTGGTATCTTGGCATAAAAGCTTTTTTCTAATGTCCCATTCTCAATGATAAATATCTTTGGTTGTCAGTTCAAAAGCAGCAGGAAGTAAAGAGGTGCATGAAGTTTATTACCCCCAACTTCATGTCACAACATTCATACAGCCACATTTACAAGTAGGAGATGGTACCCTAATAGGACACACAAATCCACACTACTTTCGGTTTCTATTGGCTCTTTCCTACTGCTTTCGTAGGAAGAGCTGGGTATTCTATGTTTGCAGGGTTCCGAGGCTTTTTGTCACCTACAGATATATTAGAGTTGTCGATCAATGTTGGCCACCAGTAGCCTACGAGGAGATCTTTTCTTGTTGTGACTTTCCCTTGGAAGTGTCCTCCTGCAATACCTTCATGGACTTCACTTAGGATTGGCATGATCTCATATGGCATTACACATCTCTTAATATCTGTTCCTTGCCCATCTTGTACAGTTGTCCTGTAATGAGTTGATAGGTTGCAACTTTTAGAATCAATTTTTTGGCATCTATGGATTTCATGTCAGGGGGTGGTCTTCCTGCCATCAAGTACTCAATGATATCTCGACACCATTCTGGAACAGCATCTATTTGAAATAGTGTGCATCTGGTAAGTTGTCTTCTACTCCAGTGGCTTCTTCTCCCAACTTGACTCCAGACATGTGATCGGCAATCTAGTGTTGGGCACCTTTGCGGACCACTATTTTGAAGTTGAATTCTTGAAGCAAGAGGAGCCATCTGGTTATTCTTCCTGTGGTACACAGACGGTTCACAATATAAAGTAATCCTTGATGGTCGGTGTAGAAGACAAAATCATTTGCCAATAGATAGAGCCAAAATTTCTTTACACTATACACCATTGCTAGGGCTTCTCTTTCTGTGGTTGAATAGTTGATCTCTGCATCATTGAGTTGTCGACTGGCGAAGTAGAAATGGTAGTCTTTCTTATGTTCACTAGGTTGACAAACCACACTCCCAATGGCATACTTGGATCCATCAGTATGAACATGAGAATCAATATCCCAATTGGGAGATATAAGGATGGGTGCTGTGATTAGGCACCACTTTAAAAGCTCAAAGGCTTGGTCGCACTCTTTGGTCCATAAGAACTCCACTAATAATTTGTAAAGTGGTCTAGCTATCATGGCATACCATAATATAAATCTTCTATAATAGCCGGCATGTCCCATAAAGACTTGTACACCTTTGGAATTTGTAGGAGGAGGCAATTCCATGATGATTTTGATTTTGTCCATGTCAGTTGCAATCCCATGTTGAGAGATGATGTGTCCCAAAACAACTCCGTGGGTGACCATGAACTGGCATTTTGTTGGATTTAGGGAGATGCCATACTCCCTGCATTTGATTAGTACTTCTTCAAGACATTTGAAGTGGTCCTGTTTGTTTGAATGGATGCACAAATCATCCAAGAACACCTGTAAAAACTTATTCAAAAATGACTCGAAAGTTGTGAACATGACTCGTTGGAATGTGGCTGGGGCATTACAAAGGTCGAATGGCATGACTCTATATGCAAAAATACCCCATTTTGTAGCAAATGCTATTTTTGATTAGTCTTGAGGAGCAATTTGCACTTGGTTATAGCCATTGAAGCCATCCAAGAAGCTATATATTTTGGATCCTGCCACCTTTTCCAACACTGTTTCTATTAAGGGTAGGGGATAGTGATCCCTAATTATGGCGGCATTCACATTTTTTAAGTTTATGCATATTTTGAGCTTCTTGTTGCATTTAGGTACAATGACAATGGGTGAAACCCAATCAGTGTGCTCTATCTCGTAGATAAATCTAGCATGTAGGAGTTTTTCTAGCTCATCATAAACCATGGTGCCATATTTAGGATTTGTGCGATAAGGTCCACATACCTTAGGGTGAGCACCTTCCCTTATAGGTATCATGTGTACTGCCACTTCTAGTGAAATTCCTTTCATCTCTTTGTATGACCATGCTAGGCAGTCATGGTATTCCATTAGGAGTTCTTTGAGTTTGGTTTCATCTTCTTGACGAAGCTGTTTCCCAATGAAAACCAGTATTTCTTCCTCCCCTTCAAGGGCGAGGTTTATTGTGCGTGTTTTTGCCGGTCCCTCATAGATTGGAGTTTCTCCAATGCTATCAGTTTCTTGAACTTTAGATTCTCTGAGTGGTCGTGGCATTGCTATTGGCACACTGCCACTTGTATAATTTGTGAAGTATTCTGGCACTTCTCGAAGATCGGCCTCTGATGGGGTTGAACTAGCCTGACATGTGTCATGTGTACTGGGTGGCATAGTTGCATTTATTAATTTTTTAGGCTCCTTTTTTCTTTCTTTTTCTGAAGTCGCTTGATTGAGCTTCATCCGCACATGTGGTTTATATTTCTAAAACTTCTTATGTTGGGAACTATGGGGCAATTTTTCCATTGGTTAGGTGTTTCCAAGTAAGGGTTCATGTGTTGCACATACTCCTTCCAGTCGCTCAGGGGACCATTCAAGAGGCGGTGGTTTTGATTTTGAGGGAGCTGACTTTGCAAGGTACAATTCGACGATCCTTGATTGGACTCGTTCAAATTCATTGAAGTGCTCTCGGCCTTGGCTTTTCTGCGATTTCCTCCTGCAACTTTCTTGCGGGATCTTCTACTATTATTCAACTGCGGAGGTTCAACTTTTGGGAGCTCGACTACCATTAGGGCATGCTGAATGGCTAGGTCATTATCAAACATTTGATCTTCAATTTCAGCATTCACAGCCTCTGTTTCCAGGTCCCAAGGAAAATCTGAGTCATCATTGGTATTGGTACCTTCTTCAGGTTCATTATCCCATTCGAGGTCAGCCATAAAGAATGGCATCTCTAGATCGATTGGTTCTTCATGTGTTGGTGGAGGATTGACCTGTAGTGCATTAGCATCTATCTGTGAGAAGATGGGGTCTAATGAATGGCAGTTGTCGATGGTTGCCAATGTTTGTATCAGATTATTGACATTGCTTTGTGAGTCACTTGCTATGGCATGCTGTTGCAAGGGAGCTGATTTGCTTGAGATTGTCATGGAAGATGTGTCATCCAATGCTCTAGGAACAATTGGTTTAATAGCTCCTCTCCCCACATTCACCCTGACTACAGTGTCTCGATTCGAGATTGTCAGTCTATCAGTTCCCCAGTCGTGGAGGACTGATGCTTCCCGTAACCAAGGATGTCCTAGTAAGATTTGATAGGATTTTTTGGGGAGATCCAAGATTGTGAATTGAAGGGAAAAGCAGACTCCTGCGATCTTTGTGGACACGCCATTCACTATTCCCAAGGGTTTAGCCTGTGAATAATCGGCAAGGCGTATGTTAGAATTAGCCTTTTGCATTGGTGGGAGACCCCATTCTTCGTAGAGCTCCTTTGATAGCACATTGACACTTGCTCCACCATCCACTATGGCTTGGACTTCATTATATGCCTTGTGGATCAAAGGCACAATAATGTTGCATATGTCACCTCTCTCACCCATCCGCACAGGGATATCTTCAATGTTGTTCATAGGTGGAGGGGGATTTGCGAGTTCAATCCATCCTTTGAAACTCTCCCAGAGATTGGGACAATTCCGTAAGAGGATTCCGATGGGAATTGACACAGGGCAACTCAGGATGCTAGAGAGTGCGGGCCCTTCAAGTTGACGTGGCGGTACATTTTGTTGTGGAGTCTGTTGTTGGAATAAAGGCTCGAGTACAATATCAATACTTTGTGGGGCCAAGTCATGGATTGGGTCTTGAGCTTATTTCTCAGCCTCAAATTGAGCTTGTTCATTTTGGACCCATTGGTGAAGTACCTAAAAACGAGCCTTCTCCACCTCTGCATTCGGGTATGGGGCTTCTTTTATTTGAGGCTCGGGAGTTGATGTGGATGAGCTCGGCTGCTCATTGCTTGGCGGAGGTGGAGGCACTTGTGCTTTCTTTTTCAGATTTGCTTTGGTTGGATTGGAATGTTAGGGTCCTTGGTGGCCTCTTTCTGTTGGCGTGTAATTACATTGATAGGTTGTGACTTTACACTTGCCGGACCTAGAATTTGATGGTCCACCCCAATGATGCTGATGGGGACGTCAAGCTTAACCTCTGTTTGTTCTGGGACCTTATTTTTCATGGGACAATCCATACAGGCATGTCCTATGCCACAATCTCTGTAGAGGGGTTGGAAAGTAGCTGGGCTACCACGATGAGGACACTCTTCAATCCGGTGATTTTCTCCACAACTGTAGCACTTAATTGGTGCTCAAAATGTATTGGGTCGTACTTGATTTGCATAAATTGGTATTAGACCCTCTGCACCTTCTACATAGTACATTGGGTACTTTGCTTCATACTCAAATAACGAGTCTACTTCCTCGGCTTGTAATTGATGTATGGGAATTGCCTAAGGAGATGGATTTGGTGCTCTTGGATACAGTCATGGATTTGGATTCCTGAGTAGTTGTGGGACTTGTGTCCGAATGGGAATAGGATTTAGCCTCGGAGTTGGGGGCACTTGTGCAAGTGCCGGTTGCCTGTATACTGGCATGGGTGTCGCTTGGTATTGTGGAGGTCGAGGCAGATTGTTACGCATGTTGAAGATGCAACTGTTCTCATCATGGCCGATGACAATGCAGATATGGCACCACAACCGTGGCAGTGGATTTGCTTGTGCAGTGATCCTAGCTCTGAGGACCGGGCACTCATTTGTTGTATGATTTGCTAGGTAGTGTGGACACCATACATTTTCTCGTCGTGGATATGTTTGAGTTGGCGACTGAGACAAGTGGAGTTTTTGATCCATGGCCTGCATCATATCTTCTTTCATCTTCAAGGTCAGGGCCTCTAGGCGATCTTCATTTGATGTTGCAGTAGTGTCCTTTGATTTACCCTTTTTCGAGTGCTTATCTCATGTATTTGATCTGCCATCACCATTGCTAGTGTCTGAGTCTATCATGCCATCCTCGATGTCAATGGCTGCCGCATGAGCAACACTAAATGTTTCATAGCTGCTTATATTTTTCATATCCTTTCAGATTTTCTTTCTTAGATCTGCTATGAACCATGATGTGAGGTACTTTGCATCTAGGCATGGGTCACATTTGGCAATCAATCTCTTCATCTTTCCTAGGTATGTGCATACATCTTCCCTCCGGCCTTGTTCGATCTTACTGAGTTGGAGAGCGGGATCATCTTGTAGCCTCTCCGTTTGAAAGCGTCGTTTGAATTTGGTTTGAAGTAGGTCCCATGTGGCACGTTCTTCCACGAGAAGGTCTAGGTACCATTCTGACGCTTCATTAGTTAAGGCCATTGGAAACCAAGCCACCTTGGTTTCATGGGATTGATCGCCACCTGCTCGACATGCGCCATCAAAATGCTGGAGGAAGCGGGCTGGGTCTCCCCTACCATTATATTTGGGAAGTTCCAGTTTTCCCAAGGGGCGTCGACCTTGATTGTTGTTATTTCTTAGATGGAAGAAGTTGTTAGCCTCTGCATCGAGGTTGAGATCCCCATCATTGTCATGACAGCGTCCAGCCATGTTGGGGCATGGAGGAGTTAGAGGGAGTGGTTGAATCTCAGGGGGGGATTCGGGGTAGAGGATTGGCCGTGGCGGTTATTGCAGCGGAGTTATATGCAGATGTGGTAGGTGTTGGAGTTGAAGGTGTTGGCTGGAACATAGTTGCATGCAGATTGTGCATGATTTGCTAAGGGTGTTGCTGCCCCAAGTGCGGTTGTGGATGTAGCTTTGTTAGGAGAGTTAGAGTGGTGTTAGTTTGTGTAGGGACCATCATGTCAATAATGTGCCTAAGATTGTCCTATATGTGTAGGGAAATGTGCCGATGCAGATGATCATTAATTGGAGGTCACGGTGTGAAGATATGATTGAGTTTGTGCGAAACGAGGCCCACACGGGGGGTGCGAATGAACGAGTGCTAAGGATGCCGAAATGGTGTGCAATGGGTTGGAAAAATACCTCGTAGCATGGTGTTTTTGTGTGTGAAATTTGGGTTCAAACGGGGCTTAGTTTGGGTCCCAAACGGATGAGTTTCGAGGGGTTAAAGTAGGTGTAAATTTTGTGTTTGGGGGGGTCCTAATGGTGGTGTGAATGGACTTTAAGTCCAACCGAGGGGTTGAAACCAAGTTGATCTAGTTAGATTAACTAACCTATTTGTCTAGTTAGATGCTAATCACTTAGTCTAACCTAGCCTAGTGATGGTTAGATTGACCATAGTTAGTTAGTTCAACTAACCTAGTTAGAGTAACTAACTAACAGTTAGACTGACCTAGCTACGGTTAAAATCAACCTAATAGAGGGTAATACTAAGCTAACCCATGGTAATACTAACCTAACTTAGCGAACCTAACTAAAGTTAGTTTAGGGTTTTTTATTTGGGACAGTGGGGGGAGTGTCGCTCGCGGCGGCGTGGGGGGGGTGGGGGGGTTTTGCACAGGGGGGGAGGGCGAGGGGGGAGAGGAGAGGGGGGGCGGGGGGTGATGGGAGAGGGGGCGGGGGTAAGGGCAGGGGGTGAGGGGAGAGGAGGGTGAGAGGAGAGGGGGGTGAGAGGAGAGGGGGGCAGGGGTGAGGGCAGCGGAGAGCGAGGTGCGGGATGGCACGGGGCAGTGCTGCATGGCAGTGCCGGGGGCGGCGGGCACGGGGCAGAGAGGGGGGGCAGAGAGCGAGGGGCAGGGCGGGGCAAGGTGGCGCTACGTGCGCTACCGCGGGGTGGGCGCAGGGCAGAGTGGGGGCAGAGAGCGAGGGGCGGGGCGACGTTGTGTGCGCCACTACGGGGTGGGCGAGGGCAGAGAGCGGGGGGTGGGGTGGGGCAGGGCGGGGTGGCGCTGCATGCACCATCGTGGGGTGGGGGGAGGGTTACAGAGAGGGGGGGAGAGAGAGAGAGAGTGGGGTAAGGGGGAGAGAGAGAGAGAGAGGGGGGTAAGGGGGAGAGAGAGAGGGGGGGGGGAAATAGAGAGAGGGGGGTAAGGGGGAGAGAGAGAGATGGGGGGAAGAGAGAAGCAGGAGGGGGATGGTAGAGAGAGGGGGAGGGTGGTAAAGAGAGGGGGTGTATGGGGAAGAGAGAGAGAGAGAGAGAGGGGGGGGAGGGTGGGAGAGAGAGGGGGGTATGGGGGAGAGAGAGAGAGAGAGAGGGGGGGGGGGAAATAGAGAGAGGGGGGGTAAGGGGGAGAGAGAGAGAGAGGGGGAGGGTGGTAGAGAGAGGGGGGTATGGGGAAGAGAGAGAGAGAGAGGGGGAGGGTGGTAGAGAGAGGGGGTATAGGGAAGAGAGAGAGAGAGGAGGGGGAGGGGGAGAGAATGAGAGAGAGAGAGAGAAAGAGAGAGTGTGTGTGTTAGAGAGAGAGATTGAGAGAGAAAGAGAGAGAGAGAGAGAGAGAGAGAGAGAGAGAGAGAGAGAGAGAGAGATAAAAAGAGAGAGAGAGGGGGAGGGAAAGAGAGAGATAGAGAGAGAAAGGGGGAGGGATAGAGAGTGGGGGGGGAGTGGTAGAGAGAGGGGGGGTAAGGGGGAGAGAGAGAGGGGGTGGGGGAAAGAATGAGAGAGAGAGAGGGAGGGGGTGGTGGAGATGGAGGGGGAGGGGGGAGGGGGAGGTGGAGATGGAGGGGGGAGGGGGGAGGGGGAGGTGGAGATGGAGGGGGAGGGGGGAGGGGGAGGTGGAGATGGAGGGGGAGGGGGAGGGGGAGGGGGGAGGGGGAGGTGGAGATGGAGGGGGGAGGGGGAGGTGGAGATGGAGGGGGAGGGGGGAGGGGGAGGTGGAGATGGAGGGGGGAGGGGGAGGGGGTGGTGGAGATGGAGGGGGGATGGGGAGATGGAGGGGGGAGGGGGAGGGGGTGGTGGAGATGGAGGGGGGAGGGGGAGGGGGTGGTGGAGATGGAGGGGGGAGGGGGTGGTGGAAATTGAGGGGGAGGGGGAGATGGAGATGGAGGGGGAAGGGGGAGGGACAGGTGGAGATGGAGGGGGTGGGGGTGGTGGAAATGGAGGGGGAGGGGGGAGGGGGAGATGGAGGGGGAGGGGGGAGGGGGGAGGGGAAGGTGGAGATGGAGGGGGAGGGGGGAGGGGGAGGTGGAGATGGAGGGGGGAGGGGGTGGGGGAAATGGAGCGGGGAAGGGGAGGGGGCGGTGGAAATGGAGATGGAGGGGGGAGGGGGTGGTCGAAAATGGAGGAGGAAGGGGGAAGGGGAGGTGGAAATGGAGGGGGAAGGGGGAGGGGAGGGGGGGGTGGTGGAAATGGGAGGGGGGGAAAAAAAGAGAAAATAAAAAACTTAACGGATGGAAATCGAAAGGGAGGGAGAGGTGGTCACCTAAACACTCTCCAAGTATTTCTCGATGTAACGGGATTATTGTGGAACAATGGAGGTGGGTGGAAGGCTAGGTTATCACTACGAGATGGGCTCGAAGTCACAATGTGAGGATAGGAGTAAGGTGGTGGTCGATGGAGAGGGAGGAGTGTCTTGCATAGGGCTCAGAATGAAGAAGAGAATGGAGGCAAAAAGTGAAAGATGAAGAATGAGGGGGTGGAGTTGGTTTTTATAGGATTTGAGTTTAGGTTTAGGGTTTAGATTTAGGGTTTAACCCTAAACTCTTCCCGAGCCATAACTCTTTATGGATAGCTCAGTTTGCTTTTCTGCAAAAAGGTGAAATGGTCAAAATTGCAAGTTCTACGCATTCGTGTCCACTACCTAGCCTGATTGTTTATCACGTGTCTTCTATTTAAGAAATAAAGAAAATTTCTTCAGGTAGTAACCCAAGGTTGATGCTTGGGGTTGATATGTTTGGCAAAAATGGGAAAACATTTTTACTCTCCTTGCCCTTGAGTGTTATGTTTATGAAAGTTCGAAGTAGTTTGTTTTTTACACATACCTACATATGTTTACTCACTACTTGAGACGCTAGTCTCCCTACCAGTGGCACTAAATGTTGGCTCTTTCCTACTGCTTTCATAGGAACAGTTGGCTATTCTATGTTTGCAGGGTTCTGAGGCTTTTTGTCACCTACAGATATATTAGAGTTGTCGATTGTAGTATACATGTAGCTTTGGACCTCGAGTCGTGTTCCGGTGAGAGACGTAGGCTTAAGTGTGGTAAGCAAACAAAGTGCATGCATGTGTAAAAGGAACGTAAATCATCTTTGTTGAGGTAATGAAGGCTTTCGCCTTCATTGGGGGTTGTAGGGTTTAGGAGGAGTTTAAGGGTTAGAAGGAGGTTCCAGGGTTAGAAGGAGGTTCAAAGGTTCAAAAGGAGGTTCCAGGGTTCAGAAGGAGGTTCCAGGGTTTAGAAGGAGTCCAGGGTTAGAAGGAGGATCCAAGGTTCAGAAGGAGGTTCCAGGGTTTAGAAGGAGGTTCAGGGTTTAGAAGAAGGTTCCAGGGTTTAGAAGGAGATTCCAAGGTTCAAGGTAGAGTACATGGTGGAGAACTCGTCTCCCTCGTAGATCATGGAGTTTTAAGGGTTGAGGAACAAAGGGTTTAGGGGGAGCATAGGAGTGGGAGAGGAAGAAGGTGTAAGAGCATGGGGAAAGAAGAGAGAGGAGGGTGTACAACGACTTAAATTAATGCAAGCCCAAAACATTGTTGCAGGATTGCCTAAGTTCAAGGTTGCAGAAATGCATAAGGTATGTGAAGCCTCTAAATTTGGAAAACAGGAAAGGAGACCATTTCCTGGACATGTTCAAGAGAGTAAGAGGCCATTGGAATTAATCCACTCTGATGTGTGGACTACTAAAGCTGCATCTATTGGAGGCTGTCATTATTTTGTCACTTTTATTGATGACTATAGTAGAAAAGTTTGGGTGTATTTTATGAAAAAGAAAAGTGAAGTGTTTGGGCATTTCAAAGCTTTTAAAGCTATGGTTGAGAAAGGAACAAGCCTGCAAATAAAATTCCTAAGGTCAGATGGAGGGGGAGAGTACCTCTTAAATGAGTTTGCAAGGTCCCTACAGGAGCATGAGAAAGTAGATCAGCCCATGTTTGATGTGAATGCAGGTCACTCTTATGTGGATGGTGAATCTAGTGGCTCAAAACAGAGCCTTAATGATAAGTTGGGTATTCCTTCTATTGTTACACCTGGAGTAAGGAAGACAAGGGATGTTTTGAGAGCACCTGGTAGTGAGCCTATTTTGTGCAGGTCTACTAGAGCTAGGTCTCCCGTGGATAGGCTGAAATATGATGGATTTACAGCCATTCACTATGCCTATATGGTCAAAGTGATACATGAACTAGAACCCACTTCTTTTGAGCAAGCCATGGGAAAAGAAAAATGGGAGAAAGCCATGGATGAAGAAATGGATGGCTTGGAAGCAAATGCTACATGGGAATTGGTGCCTTTGCCTAAAGACAAGAATGCAATTGGCTACAAGTGGGTTTATAAGGTGAAGCACAATGCAGATGGTTCTGTGAATAGATACAAGGCAAGATTAGTTGTCAAGGGGTATGCACAAACATATGGCATTGATTATGAAGAAACATTCAGTCCAGTTGCAAGGATGGCAACCGTAAGAGCAGTCATTGCTATGGCTGCATCAAAGGGATGGTCTTTACATCAGATGGATGTAAAGAATGCTTTCTTGCATGGTGATTTGCAAGAAGAGGTCTATATGGAGCAGCCACCAGGTTATGTTCATGCTGTTCATCCTGAGTTTGTTTGCAGGTTAAAGAAAGCCTTGTATGGCTTGAAGCAAGCACCCAAAGCATGGTATGACAAGATAGGATAGTATCTTGTCACTATTGGCTTTCAGATTTCCAAGGCAGATTTCTCACTTTATGTGAGAAAAACAGAGAAAGGCATTATGGTGCTTGTCATTTATGTTGATGATTTGATCATCATAGGTGATAGTGATGAAGATATCCTTCATGTGAAAATGCTATTGAAGCAAAAGTTTGAGATGAAGGGTTTGGTAGAGTTGCATTACTTCTTGGGCATTGAGGTGATTAGATCCACAAGTGGGATATGGCTCTTGCAGAGGCAGTATGGATTGGACATGCTGTCCAAATATGGGATGACAGGCTGTAAGCCTATTTCAGTTCCTTTGGAGCAGAATGTGAAGTTGAGCACATATGCAGGTGAGCTTCTGGAAGACCTACTATGTACACATGCATAGTAGGAAGTTTGATTTATATGACTATTACCAAGCCAGATTTGAGCTATGCTATTGGGTTGGTAAGTCTGTTTATGCAGGCTCCAAGGAAATCACATTTGGATGTGGCTAGACACATACTGAGGTACGTGAAGCCCACATTGCAATATGGACTATTTTATGAGACTGGGGTTGAGATACAGTTGCATGGATACACTGATGCTGATTGGGCTAGTAGTATATCTGATAGACGATCTACCAGTGGATATGTGTTCTCTTTTGGGAGTGCTACAATCACTTGGAGTAGCAAGAAACAGCCTACAGTTGCCTTGTCAAGCACAAAGGCTGAGTACAGGGGTGCAACAATGACTGCATGTGAGGTAGCTTGGTTGCGTAGGCTACTTTATGATATGCATTAGTCTACAAATGGGCCAGTTGTTATTTACTGTGACAACATGAGCAGTATACACTTGGCAAATAACCCAGTCTATCATGCTAGAACAAAGCACATTGAGGTGCATTATTACTATGTGCGGGAGAAGGTTCTACTAGGTTTTATTGATCTAGTTTATGTCAGCATAGAGGATCAGGTAGCTGACATATTCACAAAGGCATTGGGCACAGAGAAGCTGCACAAGTTCAGAGACCTACTTGGTGTGTAGGAATTGGGATTGAGCTCAAGGGGGAGTGTTGAGATATTGAGCTCCACTCATGATATGCCAGGGTGACCGTTGTGCATTTATGTCACCGACTTGTTAGCTGCAGATGCGATTGGTATACTACCCATGAATAATAGCTAGATGACATCTATCTTTATGTACTCTATTTAGTGGCTCAGTTAGTATGCCACCTAGGTTAGCTGAGTTTGGTTTGAGACCCACATATAGGGTTCACCTATTCCTTTTTTATGAAGAGAGAGTTCTTTTGGCTTTCATAACTAAGAATAGGAAAACTGTTTTCAGCCTCCACCTTTGTGTGTATTCCCCCATTGTGTATGTGAGAAAGCTGCAAGTGAGACTCCTTACTTCTCTCCCACTCTCTTCACAAGACCTTCTAGTGGAAGAGCGAGCCACATGGGACCTACTTCAAATAGAATTTAAAAGATGCTTTCAAACAGAGATGTTACAAGATGATCCTGCTCTCCAACTAAGCAAGATCGAACAAGGCTGTCGAGAAGATGTACGCACAAAGCCTGGGTAAGATGAAAAGATTAATTGCCAAATGTGACCCCCACCTCGATGCAAAGTACCTCACAGCTTGGTTCATTACAGGACTAAGAAAGAAAATCCAAAAGGATATGAAAAAGATTAGCAGTAGCTATGAAACATTCAATGCTGCTCATGCGTGCTGCTCATGCGCTGCTCATGCGGCAGCCATTGACATCAAGGATGGCATGACCGACTCTGACACTAGTAGTGATGACGACAGATCTAGTGCACAAGATAACCACTCGAAAAAGGGCAAATCCAAGTCCACAGCCAAAACATCAAATGAAGATCGCCCAGAGGCCATGACCATGAAGCTGAAAGAAGACATGATGCAAGCCATGGAACAAAAAATTCACTTGTCTCAGCCGCCAAATCAGACATATCCACGGTTAGAAAATGTCTAGTGTCCACACTGCATGGCCAATCATATAGCAAATGAGTGCCTAGTCCTAAGAGCCAGGATCACTACACAAGCAAATCCACCACCAAGGTTGTGGTGCCATATCTACATCGTCGGCAGCCATGATGAAAACAATTGCATCTTCAACATGCGCAACAACCCGCCTCGACCTCAACAATACCACGTGGCACCCATGCCAGTGTACGGGAAACTGGCACTTGCACAAGCACCCCCAACTCTGAGGTTAAATCCTATTCCCATTTGGACACAAGTCCCACAACTACTCAAGAATCCAAATCCACAACCATATCCAAGAGCACTAAATCCAGCTCCTCAGGTAGTTCCAATACATCAATTACAAGCCAAGGAAGTAGACTCATCATTTGAATATGAAACAAAGTACCTAGTGTACTATGTAGAAGGTGCAGAGGGTCTAATACTAGTTTATGAAAATCAAGTACGTCCCAATACATATCGAGCACCAATCAAGTGCTACGTTTATGGAGAGAATCACTGAATCGCAGAGTGCCATCATTGTGGTAGCCCCGCTACTTTCCAACCACTCTGCAAAGATTGTGGCATAGGACATGCCTATATGGATTGTCCCATGAAAAATAAAGTCCCACAACAAACAAAGGTTAAGCCTGACATCCCAATTGGCATCATTTGGATGGACCATCAAAGTCTGGGTCCGGCAAGTGTAATATCACAACCTATAAATGTAATTACATGCCAACAGAAAGAGGCCACCAAGGACCCTAACATTCCAATAAAACCAAAGCGACTTCTTAAAAACAAAGCACAAGTGCCTCCACCTCCGCTAAGCAATGAGCAGCTGAGCTCATCCACATCAATTCCCCGAGCCTCAAATAAAAGAAGCTCCATACCCAAATGCAGAGGTGGAGAAGGCTCGTTTTCAAGCACTTCAACAATGGGTACAAAAGGAACAAGCTCAATTTGAGGCTCAGAAACAAGCTCAAGACCAAATCCATGACTTGGCCCCATAAAATATTAATACTGTACTCGAGCCTCTATGCCAACAATAGACTCCACAACATAATGTACCACCACGTCAACTTGAAGGAGCCGCACTCTCTAGCATCCTGAGTTGCACTGTGTCAATTCCCATCGGAATCCTCCTATGGAATTGTCCCAATCTCTGGGAGAGTTTCAAAGGTTGGATTGAACTTGCAAATCCCCCTCCACCTATGAACAACATCGAAGATATCCCTGTACGAATGGGTGAGAGATATGACATACACAACATTATTGTGCCTTTGATCCACAAGGCATATAATGAAGTCCAAGCCATAGTGGATGGTGGAGGAGGTGTAAATGTCCTATCAAAGGAGCTCTACGAAGAATGGGGTCTGCCACCAATGCAAAAGGCTAATTTCAACATACGCCTTGTCAATGATTCACGGGCTAAACCCTTGGGAATAGTGAATGGCATGTCCACAAAGGTCGTAGGAGTCTGCTTTTCCCTTCAATTCACAATCTTGGATCTCCCCGAAAAATCTTATCAAATCTTACTGAGACGTCCGCGACACCACAGTCAGGGTGAATGTGGGAACAGGAGCTATAAAACCAATTGTTCATAGAGCGTTGGATGACACATCTTCAGCGACACAAATCAGCTCCCTTGCAACAGCATGCCATAGCGGGCAATTCACAAAACAATGTAAATAATTGGATATAAACATTGGCAACCATCGACAACTACCATTCATTAGACCCCATCTTCTCACAGATTGATGCTAAGGTGCTACAGGTAGATCCTCCACTCACACATGAAGAACCAATCGATATAGAGATGCCCTTCTTTATGGCTGACCTCCACCTATACCAATGATGACTTAGATTTTCCTTAGGACCTTGAAACAGAGGCTGAGAATGCTAAAATTGAAGATCAAATCTTTGATAATGACTTAGCCATTCTGCATGCCCTAATGGTAGTCGAGCTCCCAAAAGTTGAACCTCCAAAGTTGAATAATAGCAAAAGATCCCGCAAGAAAGTTGGAGGAAATCGCAGAAGAACACTTCAATGAATTCGAACAAGTCTAAACAAGGATCATCGAATTGTACCTTGCAAAGCTAGCTCCCTCAAAATTAGAACCACCACCTCTTGAATGGTCCCTGAGGGACTGGAAGGAGTATGCACAACAAATGAACCCTTACTTGGAAACACCTTACTAGTGGAAAAGCTACCCCACAGTTCCCAATGTAAGAAGTTTTGGAAATATAAGCCGCATGTGCGGATGAAGCTCGATCAAGAGACTTCTAGAAAAAGAAACTCAAAAAGACCCTAACAAATTGGTAAATGCAACTATGCCACTCGGTACACATGGCACATGTCAGGCTAGTTCAACACCATCAGAGGCCGATCTTCGAGAAGTGCCAGAATACTTCAAGACTTACACAAGTGGCAATGCACCAATAGCAATGCCAAGACCACTAAGGGAATCTGCATTTCAAGAAACCAATAGCATTGGAGAAACTCCAATCTATGAGGGACCGACAAAAACACGCACAATAAACCTCGCCCTTGAAGGGGAGGAAGAAAAACTGGTTTTCATTGGGAAACAGCTTCGACAAGAAGATGTAACCAAACTCAAAGCACTCCTAATGGAATACCGTGACTGCCTAGCATGGTCATACAAAGAGATAAAAGGAATTTCACTAGACATGGCAGTACACACAATACCTATAAGGGAAGGTGCTCACCTTAAGGTATGTGGACCTTATCGCACAAATCCTAAGTATGAAAAAACTCCTAGATGCTGGATTCATCTACAAGATAGAGCACACTGATTGGGTTTCATCCATTGTCATTGTGCCTAAATGCAACAAGAAGCTCAGAATATGCATAAACTTTAAAAATGTGAATGCCGCCACAATTAGGGATCACTATCCCCTACCCTTAACGGAAACAATATTAGAAAAGGTGGTAGGTTCATAAATATATAGCTCTTTATGGGACATGCCGGCTATTATAATTGTGGTATGCCATGATAGCTAGACCACTTTACAAATTATTAGTGGAATTCTTATGGACCGAAGAGTGCGACCAAGCCTTTGAGCTATTAAAGTGGCACCTAATCACAGTACCCATCCTTATATCTCCCAATTGGGATATTGATTTTCATGTTCGTACTGATGGATCCAACTATGCAATTAGGAATGTGCTTTGTCAACCTAGTGAACATAAGAAAGACTACCCATTCTACTTCACTAGTCAATAACTCAATGAAACTATACCACTATCTACTGCCAAATGATTTTGTCTTCTACACCGACCATCAAGCATTGCTTTATCTTGTGAACCGTCCATGTACAACAAGAAGAATAACCAGATGGCTCCTCTTGCTTCAAGAATTCAACTTCAAAATAGTGGTCCACAAAGGTGCCCAACACTACACCACAGTGTTCTGATTGGGCAGAGAAACTAAATGCAGCCTTATGGGCATACAGAACCACACTCAAGGTCAGTACAGGGACACACCTTTTCAATTGATGTACGACCTTGAAGCTGTGGTCCCACTAGAATTTGTAATATCAAGCCTACACGTAGCAGTACAGGAATGCATGGGAGACCATGAATCCTTGAAAGAAACACTCTATTAGTTGGAGAAGCATACAGAGGCAAGGCTAGTTGCCTATACCATGCAGAAAAACGCAGAAGAAAGGCATGGTTTAACAAAAATATTAAAGCTAAAGACATCAAGGAAGGTGACTTGGTCCTATTATACAATGCCAAAGTACACAAGGGGAAACTGAAGTATCTAGGTCAAGGACCCTATCGAGTACGAAAGATGAATCCCATCAGAGCTGTGCTGCTAGAAACATTGGATGGAGTCCAATTCAATACAACAATAAACGGGAGCCGACTAAAGCGCTACTACAATATGCAAGCCATCCCCGACAAAAACGAAGATTTGGAAAACCAAGTCTTCCTTAGTTAGGATTAGATTGTATCACGAGCGCTCACTTGCATATGTACATCTTCGCACATATAGGTCAGTTGGTTTTGGGCCTTGTAGAAGGGCCCCTTCTGGGGCTCATAAGGCATCACTTGGAAAGAGTCTACATAAGAGAATATCTACAAGAGGGAGAGAAGGCTCATGGAAGAGGCTTCGGGAGACTACAGCTACAACAACATGAGGCCTAATGGTGGAAGAGATTGATAAACAAGGGAGAGGAGGGCTCCTTTTATAAAGATTTTGTTACCCTCCTTCACCCATTTACAATTGCTGCCTGTAGATTCCTTTCCCCATCAATCACATAAGCACGTATGTCACCATCCATGTCCTTTTTGGCTACTCTTGCCATGTGTCCCATCACAAGATGCTCAAGACTCTTAAAATATTGAGAAAGTCAAGAGTCTCCTCACATGGAGCCCATAGGGACCCTCTCTTTTCCACATGTCCACATCCTCCTTATTCCACATAGGAGTTCTAGAAGGATTCCTCTTGACTTCACACTCCTCCACATGCCTTCCACACTCTTAGCATGTGGCCTCTCTTATATTATTGGAACACATGGACATGAGCCCACCTCTTTATAGGACTCATCCTTCCTATTTTCTAAAAACTCCATAATATCCCATACACAAATAACTCTCACCCCATACCAAGGTATTTATAATTCATACCTATGGTATTTACAATGAGCCATTCCACTCATCCTCTCCATCCCATACAATATCATAGAAAGTAGAAATAAGCAATGCCCAGCCTAGTCAAGGAATTAGAGCTCACAAAAATAGGGAATATTGAGGATACCCTAATATGTTGACTCACGTGCGTCAAACCACATGACAGGTCATGCAGAATGGATGTAAGATGATGCAAGGAAAATGGAAAGACCAAGATTTGTGGAGACTGGTGATGATATTGCACATCCTATTGTGCAGATTGGTAAAATTCCTTTGTCTATGCAGGATGGGAAAAAGAAATACCTGCTTGATGTATTTCATGTCCCGAATATCACCAACCACCTGGTTTCTGTTGGTCAAATGGTTGAGCAGGGTTTGTAGGTCAGATTTAATCCTCATGGATGCTTTGTTGAGGATATGAAAAATAAAGGTTTCTTGATAGCAAAAGGGAAGAAGAAGGGTAGGATGTTTACGGTGGATGTGGACATGCCTGAATTGAGTGCAACAATGTTTACACATGGGACCAGTGTAGTTGCATATATTGATATCTGGCATAAACACATTGGTCATGTTAATGTACATCGACTTAAATTAATGCAGGCCCAAAATATTGTTGTAGAAAGGTGGAGTGGGGAGATGGCAGGGGGGTATGGGTGCAAAAGCAGACAAGGGTTAAAGGGGGGCACATGCTCTGAGAGGGGGAGTGCAGTGGAGAAAGGGGGCAATTAGTGGGCTGAGGGGGCATGATGAGGAAAGCGGGAGGATATAGGCTGAAAAGGGGAGGGAAAATGGGGGCCTGCATCGAGGAAAAAAGGGGAAAGGAAAGGGGAAGCACAATGGGAAAATGGGGTGAAGTACATGCCATTTTGTTACATGCATGCTCATAGTGCCATATTGTGCATTTGTGTAGTTTCTGTGACAAGCTCTGAGTTATTTATGAATGTGCGTGAAGTCACAGGAGATGAAGGCATAGAGGGGGTGATGGTGTTGCAGAAATGCATAAGGTATGTGAAGCCTGTTAATTCGGAAAACAGGCAAGGAAACCATTTCCTAGACATGTTCAAGAGAGTAAGAGGCCATTGGAATTAATCCACTCTGATGGGTGGACTACTAAAGCTGCATCTATTGGAGGATATCATTATTTTGTCACTTTTATTGATGACTACAGCAGAAAAGTTTGGGTGTATTTTACACAGTCCTTTGATGATGCAAATATTGAGATGCAAATTGTGTATCAATGTCATAATTCATATCTACTACACAAATGTAGTTATTGTGAGATATGCATTCGCATTAGGATGTGATTGGGTGGGTGAGGAGGATCAGATAGGGATGAAGAGCAAGGGAAAGAGGAAGTACAAAGTGAATGTAGGAGATAGAGAAGGAGAGTAGGGGGGGGATGGAGTGGTGTCACGAGCATCCACAAGCATGTGGCCATAATAGCTGGTGCCAATGTATGCAACCGGGTCAACTACCACACACACAAGCATCCGTAAAATCATGCAGGTAGTCTTGCATAGTCAACAATCAGCACACAATTAGCAGACACCAACACCACATCATCACATGTAAAAATCATAGAGTTGACTTTTTGGTCACGTTGACTTTTTGACCGACTTGGTTAATAGTCGATGTTGATTAGCCGACCAAGCTCAACGGTCGACATTGATTGGCTCAACCTGCCTGACCTAATAGCCTACAAAAGGATAGTCTTGGACGTCATTCTTCATCCCACAGTTGTTCGCTTCAGCCTTAGAATAGCTGCAGCAAGGCCTCTTCCCCCAATACCAGTAGACCAGCAGGGTAGCCTCAACCTCTACAAGGATCTAGTGAGGATTGACCTCCTCTAGGTAGTCTAGTCTTTCTAGTTTTGCAGTGAGGGTTTAGCACATTTAGATAGTTGTATTTAGCACTTTAGGCATTCATTATTCAATTTATCTATTTCCTATTTAGAGTCCACTACATTCTCTCCCTCTGATTCTCTCACTCACATCCATAGCATCACTTTTTGTATTAAGTACATAATCTTGTAGTTTCAGTTAGTATTGAGTAGGAGAGAGTGTGAGGATAGTCTATCTCCCGCTACATCGGTATCAGAGCTTCAATTTTCTTTCTTGAGATAGGGAGGGTCAGTTTAGGGGTAGCTCTATTGTTTTATGTTCTAGACAAGATTCAACAAGGACACCATGAGCACCAATGAGCAGTCTAGCACAAGGGGGGATGAGGGTTCTATGCATTAACCACCACTACCACCCACACCACAAAATTTTGCAGACACTTCCATGTCTGCCATAACAGTCATGTTGCAGGCTATGATGCATATGTAGCAACAATAGTCTGAGGCACTTTACACTCGCAAGTCCCAACTTCAAGAGATGCGGGAAGATCGTGAGCAGGCCACCAAAGAGCGAGAGCTCAGGAGACAAAAGAAGAACGTGATTGGGACACTCGGCAAGAAAAAGAAGAACACAGTCGGGAAGCTCAAGAAGCTAGAAGGGAAACTCGGGAAGTAAAAGACGAATGTGATAAAGAGGCTTGGGAAGCCAAGGAGCTCCAAGAACATACTACTCGAGAAGAGAAGGAAGAACGAGGCCAATAGCTTCTCATTTCTCTACTTCGACCAGTGGGGGGAGAAACAGAGAGACTTCCACCTCCAGCCAAGGCTTCCTTTCTGGGGAAACTAAACTTCACACGGTACGATGGTAATTAGGAACCCCTAGTATTGACTTCATGACTGAATCAGTTCGAAAGCTTTTTTTCAGTGATGCTTACAAAGGACAATGAGCAGTGCATCCTAGCATCCATGCACCTCATAAGCGAGGTGATCACCTTGTGGCTCAAGTGGCAAAGAGACCACTATGATGTAGACAAGGAGCACCTTTCTACAGCTGGATGGAATTCGTGAAAGATCTTCAAGATCATGGTTCCTACCACCCCAATACTGGGACACACTCCAAAGTCAGTTCTACAAGATACGCCAGGGAGGCACTGAGATTATGAATCATTATGCCAATACATTCACTCAGATGTTTATACAGTTGCAGCTCGAGGATAGTCAGAAGGTAAGCAAATTTCTCCATGGGCTGCATAGAAACATCGAGTGGTATGTCAGAAGTCTCAAGCCACGGGATGATGAGTGTGCATATGAGCTTGCTCATCTCATGCACAAGGGTCAAGGATCCAAGTAGGCAATAGTAAGAAGTCCCAGGACGATGGTGGGAATTGGTAGTAGAAGCAGGGCTGGATGGTGAAGGACAGCAACAACTATGGTTGATACTTGGATAAAGCGACGGGAGAACTCTATGCCAAGGAGAACCAATGGTTCCATTGTCATGCTCTAGGCTAGACTGCTCGCATTATCAGAAGCTTGTAATAGTAGGAGTTGCATCAAGTGGTTCAACAACAACCACAAAAACTTCAGTAGTCAGCAAGAAGCTTGATGAAAAGTAGACTACAGGACAACCTCAGTAGTTCTCTAGGAGCTTGAAGCTCAGCAGAAGGGGGAGCCTCATCAATTTCCCAATATGGATAGATTCAGACATTTTTTAGGACATCATCTCCACCAAATCATCTCAGAAGGCTCAGTTCCCTCTTATGCCAATGGAACCCATGACCTTGAATGGTGAATTTCCAAGGCAACAGATAGAGAGCAACAACATGCAGGTAGCTTCATCCACTCTGAAGATCTCTGGGTGGTGGGTAAGTAGTTGGTGCTCAATTGCCTCTTATGCCAACGGAACCAATGACCTTGAATGCTGAATTTACAAGGCAATAGATAGAGAGCAACATGTATAGGTAGCTTCAACCACTTTGAAGATCTCGAGGTGGGTACATTGTTGGCCACTCAGGGTCACACCTACTCAGGTAGCGGCGGCGATGGCAGACGTCATCTTGTGAGCATGATGGTGGGACCAATTCGAAGTCCAACCAAATTATGAGCACCAAGCTTGGATGTCAAAATCCTAAGCCATGGGTTCAAGTTCATCTATTGGAGTAAGGGTGTTCCACCTCGATGTTTGATATCAGTCATTCAAGGGGTTCGAGATTGGTGCCATCAAGACAGTCATACTGTAGGATACAATATTACAGCAAGCAACAAGGTTACAAGAAGACCAGGATGCCTCTCTGAAACTTAGTCTTCCTCCATCCCTATCACCTATATGCATAGAGGAAAACCACATGGAGCATCATCTTGTAGAGTTAACCCACAGGGACTATCCTTACCAGAAGATAGCACCAAAACCAAGGATTCACTTCGCATAGATCAAGCTTCATGACTTAAGAGATCAGCTCTAGGCTCATGAACTAGGCATTTAGATAAGGATTTATCATCTAGGTATACCACAGACAGTTTCCTCTGTCAACACAATGGGAGGCCCATTTCGTACCCTAGTTTGAGTTTCAGCAGAAGGGGATGTCATGGGCATCCACAAGCACGTGGCCATGCTAGCTGGTGCCAATGCAAGCAACCATGTTAACTGCCACACAAGCATCCATACAAACATCCAGGCAGCCTTGTGCAATCAGCAACAATCAACACAGAGTAATTAGATAGTCAATGCCACATCATCATAGGTAAAAAAACATAGAGTTGAATTTTTTGTCAAAAATCAACACATTTACTTTTTGACTGACTTGTTCATCAGTTGGTGTTAACCAACCAACTAGATTCAATAGTCGGCATTGACCAAGTCAGCTAGGCTGACCCAACCTATAAAAGGGCATCCTTTGACCCTCATTGTTCATCCAACAATTGGGCACTTCAACCTCAGAATAGCAGCAATAAGGCCTCTTCTCGCAGCAGCAGACTGGTAAGATAGCCTCAGCCTCTATAGGGATCTAGTGAGGAGTCGCCTCCTCTAGGTAGTCTATTCTTTCCAGTCTGTAGTGAGGGTTCAGCACGACCTCTTTGAGAAGCATCAATCCGGATCACAAAAGGAACTTTACTAAAATTTGTATGGTGCAAGAGAGCATTGTATTAAGCCCTTTGGACATTCATTATTCACTTGTATCTATTTCCTCTTGGGAGGTACACTACATTCTCCCTTTGATTCTCTAACTCACATCCACAGCATCACTTTGTGTATTAAGTACATCATCTTGTAGTTGCAATTAGTATTGATGAGCATTGAGCAATAGAGGGAGTAAGGATAGTCTATCTCCCACTACAAGTGGATGGAGAAGATAGAGAAGGGGGAAGTTTAGGGAGGAACCAAAGAAGGATGCAACTTAATCTTGCCTTCTAGTTGGAGGCAAGCTTAGATCTAGTGTGCGAGCAAGCAATAAGTGCAAGAAATATTCTTCAATTCTTTTTAATTCCTATGCTTGACCCCAAGCTGTAAATACCATTTTCTACATTATGGTATGCAATGGATTAGGGTTTAGAGTTTCGACTTTAGGGTTTAGGGGTTAGAGTTTAGGGTTTAAGGTTTAGATTTACGGTCTAAGGTTTAAGGTTTAGGGTTCACTCACTTGTAAAGGGATTTTGGATTTAGAGTTTAGGGTCTACAGTTTTAGGATGTAGAGTTCTGTGTCTAGGTTTTTTAGGATTTAAGGTTTAAGAGTTAGGCTTTCGAATTAAGGATTAAAAATGGAAAACACAAGGAGGGTGGAATGTTGTTGTAGACGTATGCAAGAGTCAAGTTCAGATGAGATGAAGGATCATAATGGAACACAAATGAGAGAATATCATGGGCATAACATGAACGAGACAAAAGCATGGACAGAAATGAAAAGGGAGACAAAATGGGGACAGGGGAAGAGGACGCCTTGTAAAAAGAAAATTTCAATTGGGATGCAAGCCCTGCTGGTTTCGATTTCAAACCTTACGGTGTCCATGATGTGTGCTATGCTTATTAGGTGTGGAGGAAGAGGTCCAATGGTACCATGAGTAGCATGACCAGGTGTCTATGATAGGTTAGAGACCCGCTCCATCGGGTCTCAAAGTTGGGATTGTAGGGTCCCTTTCATTTCAAGGAAAAAATTTTAAGATTTTATTCAAAAATCTCATATCTAAATGCTTCTTAGGGAATATTAAAGTTGGATCTATGTTAAGCCTTGTCATGGCTTTCAGTTGGGAAAAACGTTTTCTGTAGCATTGCACACATGTCACACATCTCTCTCTCTCTCTCTCTCTCTCTCTTCGGGTGAAGTCCCTTCCAAGTCTTTGTCCCCTTCTTCAAGCATCATTTGTCTTTGATGTACATCAATTGGAATCTACATCAAAGACAAATGATGCTTGAAGAAGGGGACAAAGACTTGAAAAGGACTTCACCCACTTTTTAACAACTTGTTGTAACCTAACTTTAGCAATCTTTGAATATATTTGTTTGAAGTCTTTATTACACCTCCCAAGGGAATCCTTTTGTAATATGAAACACTAGACGATCAACGCTCATAATCACATGGTGAAAAGGCTACTCTTATTGAGGTGCTCAAGGAAATTGGATTACTATCCGTAGGCAACAATGATTATTGAACAAGTGGATAACCACTTATTTCTCTTTCTATATATACATTCACACACACAAACACACACACACACACACACATATTTATATATTTATATCTATATATATATCTATATCTATATTTATATTTATATTTATATTATAGGTGTGCATGCACGCTTGCGCACACACACATACACATACTTACATAGGTGCACATGCATTGAAGTAAACCAAAATGTTTCTAAGAAAGCAAGAGTAGGAGCAGGGGTTCTATGAAACAATCATTGAGGAGATTGCATATAGGGCACAATAGGTACATTTTAAAGGAGGTTAAGCTAGGATAGTCACATTGGGAGTGGGCCGTGCCTCTATAGTTATAGCAAGAGCAAGGATTGGCTTCGTTAATGGTGCACTCCCAACCTTTAATGGATCTTTCACCAAAACATTAGCTAGCCCTATCATTTACATGACAAAGTCTTCGACTTCTCTCCTTTATCTTTTTCACCCTTCATGATACAGTCAAGAAGGTGTTATTGCTGATGTAGCCACACAATGTAATACAAACCCACTACACTGCTGTTCAAAAAAAGGCAAGGGAAATTTTATAATCTACCGAAAGCCATTGTGTGTTGGGCAGAGATATCGTTCTAATCTTTTGAATATGCAAATCCTAGTTTGTTGATGTATCTGTGTTGTGAAATACTTCTCCATTCACATGGAACTAGGGCACACTAAACTTTATTTGTAATTTGTGTTGTAGATAAGTGATGACAGTATTCATCGAATCACCTTGGCAAACACTAGAGGCTTCGAGGTTGTGGGCCAATCCTTGCTGGGTGTTGTGAACGCTCTAGGAGTGGCCACACCAACCTCTAAGGCATTCATTCGAGATGTTGGTATACATCCTCATTGTGCTACTTATTATGAACATGGGCTATGGCAAGGGAGAGGAAGGGCCTCAAGGGGGAAGGGTAAAGTGTGATATCCATCGAAACTGAGGGAACTTTCTGATGGAGTAAGAAGCAACATCGTGAAGAATCTAGAACATACTGGTGCTCCTTTCTTGTAGCAACAATAAATCTTGATGGATTCGATAACTTTTAATGCAGAATGCTTAAGTCTTTTCACTTCATTACCTACTTAGAATGGCCCTTTGTTTAGATTTCCATTTAGGGGAAGAAAATCCTAGCTACTTGTGTTGCGGAAATGAAAAAAGTTCTCAAAGGAAATATTAGATTGGCAATGTGCACATCCTATCCCACTGCTTAGCTTACTAATTTTTGTTGCACGCCAACACTCCTTACAAAAGCCACAATATTAATGGACATGCCTTCACCAAGTGAGGGCTTACGGCGGCTAGGCTGAAAAAGAGCTCAACCTGCTACAAACATTTGCAAAAACTGGAGAGTATGCAACAATGCCGAGAGTGACAAAGGGGAATTTAGAAAAACAGCAGCAAACAGGGCAATAGGTATGGTGCATTGCACTTCGGATGAATTTGGGGGGGAAGGATGATGCTCGAATTCCTTATGCGATGGAGGATGAGCTATGCATGTAGCTGACCTAATACAACAGCACACAAAATGGCAATTGCAAATCAAAAAATAGCAAGATGCATTGTGCATTACATAGAGAGAGGAGGGTATCTTTAAACAGAACATCGCCTTTTCTTACATTCACAATCCACACTCATGCACGAAACATCACAATGACACCCATCAGGGACATTTTTATCGAAGCTATACTTATATAAGATAAAATCTTGGCAAAAGTTTATCGAGCTAGTCTTTTTAGTTTCACAATATATGTACAACATATTACAATTGCATATGTTTTCTTTTTAATTTTAAAGAAAAAGTTGTAAATCTTCAACGAAAATTAAAAAATTTTCTCATAAAAGTTTCAAATCTTGGTGAATTTTTCAAACCTTGATTTTTATCAAGGCATTCAAACTTTCGACACCAATATAAAAGTTTCGCTTCTTAACGAAACTAATAGGAAAAAATCATCCATGACACCCATTTGAAGGAGCACTTGGAATGTGTCTCTAATATTATTGGGATGGCATTGTATACCTTGAATCTCTCTGGAAAAACTCCGCCCTGCAACAGAAAGGTTTCCTGAGAGCTATCTCTACCAACTTCTCTTCAAGGAAGTGGAATGCTTATGCAACACAAACACAGATAGCGAACGGCAAAACCTAAAATGATTTATAATACAATTGAATTAAGCGCGTATCAAGCGTGTTAGCGTAACAAAGATTAGCATTTCAAGCATAATGGGTATCGAGTCCAAAATCCTCGTTGATCTGCTACTCAATGTGTTGCTTCATCAACAACTACTAATAGATGGAAATTCTCCAAGACATTTTGATTCAAATAGTCGGACAGCTGTGACGCCTTCTTGAGAGTCCAATTGCTGAGGTATTAGTTCAAGATGCCTGAAGATGGGGTGGGGCGGTTTCATGAGTGGTGGCAAGCCACAGGGTTGGGCAAAGGCAGAATGGAAGCTTCTTTTAGGGGAAGGAATGTGCTGAGCAGGCAAGAACAGGGAGGGGGAAGGGGAGGCGAACCTCGGAGGTAGCAACTCGCACATGACTTTGTCCATGTTGGTCCAAGATCTCCCTCAGACCTCTGTCAAAAGCTTGCGCTAGTAGGTGGCACCGTGCACTGCAATCTCCACCCAAGGCACAATGCCATTAGACTTTGATGGCAAGACTTTGATTTTTGAGAGTTTTTCTCGAGCATGTCTTTTACCAACCTGTATTGTACCAATCGGGTGTGATTTTTTGGTGAGCTTTTTGTCATGAGCTTTTTTTCAATTTTCATGAATATTGCGAGCTTTTCATTCACCTGAGAGAGAGAGAGGGGGGGGGGAGTTCATGGAGTCGGGTGGGTTGAAAGTTTGAGTTGTGGTTGTAGTTAAGAGGAGAGAGGGGGGGGAGGGGAGATAAAGGAAAGGGGGAGGGACGGGCGCATGGGTAAGGTGGCATGGAGAAGGGAGGGGAGGGGAGTTGGAACATATATTCGTTATCATAGTGGAGAACGTAGAGGGGGAACTTATAAGGTATGCAAAGAGGAGTGCAAGGAGGAGAGAGAGGATGAGGAATGTGAAAGTTATGTTCATCTACTAAATGTAAAGCGGAAGGGAGAGCATGTGGGAAATTTGTTTATTTTCAAAGTGTATAATTTGACAGATTTGACCTCATATTTGGATTCCTCGTCGAATTCCGGTCATTTTGACTACCAACATGACCATATTCCGATAAAAATTGGAAAAATTGTATTTTTGTCATGAATTCATTTTGACCTGTTTTGGGCGTATTTTGAGTCTGCGCTAGCGCAGACTCAAAATACGCCCAAAACAGGCCAAAATGACAAAAATACCATTTTTTCAATTTTTATCGGAATATGGTCATGTTGGTACTCAAAATGACCGGAATTCGACGAGGAATTCAAATATGATGTCAAAAGTTTCAAATTATGCACTTAAAATGTACATATCTCCCATAGTTCCTCCCTTCTACTTTGAATATAGACATATCTTCCATACTTCCACTCATATCCGCCCCCCCCTTGTGCATAGTATACACTCTTCCACCCCTCCCACATGCTATGAAAATGAACATATCCTATATTCTCTCCCCCTCTTTCTAACCTCCCCATCTTTCTTATAACAAAAACTTGTATGCATTTCTAAAAAAAGCTCGCAAAAACAAAGGAAATGGTAAAAAAGCTCACATTAAAAAGCTCGCCAAAAGATTTCCCCCGTACCAATCGTCTTTCCGTAAGGACTGCTTTGTAATCTTATGCTTGAAATTTGGAGATCTTGGGCTTGCAGTATGTTCAAAAGAGGTTCGTCAGACGTGCCAATCTACAGGTTTACCTATGCAAATTTTCCTACTTATGGCTTTACATGTGCAAATCACTCAGTCAAGACTCGTCGCACAAACTTGGGCTTGCAATCTCTTCAAAAGAAGTTTGTCAGACATGCCAATCTACAGGTTTACCTATGCAAATTTTCCAACTTACGGCTTCACCTATGCAAAACACTCAGTCAAGACTCGTCGCACAAACTTATTTCGCTCTCTTGGTTGTCCCAACCTTGGAAGGGATTCGTGAAGTGGCCCTTCCATAAGTGCTCGATCCCTGAGCTACATGCAAAGCATGTCCATAACGAAAAGAAATTGCAAGGGTGCCTCCTTAAACAAAACCTGAATGCACGAATTCCTCCACCACCGCTCCTAGTATATATACAAAATAAAACCAGAGTGCACACGTGGACATGTGGAGTGCATCCTAGTATAGCGGGGTAAAGAAAACGCTTTTGAATAAGGAAAGTGAGTATGCCCCCCCATACATTGACAAATGGGAAATTCCCATTAATTAGTTGTGGAGTTTGAATGGAAAAGAGAAAGCAAAGAAAAGGCAATTTTTGTAGGATGATTTCACAACTTAGTTAATTTTTTTAGCATTCCCCCTAACTAATTTTTTTAGCATTGCCCCGTTAGGGGGAGAGCTCTAGCATAGAGAAACATGCTATTTTGGGCGCCCTTTGAAATCGGGAATAACAACCAGTTACACACTCACACTCTCTACCTTAGCCACCTTGCTCATCAACTCTTTACCTTAGCATATACCACCAAATCCTCTCTAAGTTGCCATGGTCTGTCTCCATTCACTGTGATGTGATGTCCACTAGCATCCTCCTTGATGAAACCTTGGTGGCCAAAGTCTCATATTTTGGTAAGGGGCAGTGCTATCGGCACCTCGAGTGACCCCATGTTAAAATTCCACATGGAAATTCACAAAAGAGTGAGTTGTGATGGAAAGCACTATTTTAACTTTAGAGGCCCGTGCCAAAAAAGATGATAGGCAGCTAAAGTAGCGACATCCAGCTAAATGTAGAGGCGAAAGATGCTTCACGAGCTTCAGAGGCAAAAACGATGCTGAGCAGGAGATGCTTTCCGTTCAATTCAAGTTTCTGAACAGAAACTTGGCGCATTTCGATCATTTGGGAGCTTGTGGAGTTTGTCGGGATTGCTGAGCAGTGAGGATGCTGCAAAATGCGCAGATGCTTTCCGTTCAATTGAAGTTTCTGAACAGAAACTTGGCGCATTTCAATCATCTGGAAGCTTGTGGAGTTTGTCGGGATTGCGAGCATACTCCTTTCCCGTTTGCTCGTCCACCACTATGAATTTGGGGTGCTCCTCGCTCGCTCTCGTGCCGTCTCGATCCTGCGTCAGCTTCTCCACAACGTGGCCCTGGCGATGGGCTACCCTCGACCTCCACTCCACATGGTCTCCCACTTTGATCCCCTCTCCGGCGATTTCCGGCTGCTGCTGCTGCTGCTGCGCCTCGTCTTCCATCGAACGATTTTGGTTCTTGTCGACAAAAGGAGACGGGGAAAGATTTGAGCGTGAACGGAGGTGGTTCTTGACGACAAAAGGATTTAGGCAAACATTTGAGCGTAGCCGGATTGGAGGCTGAATTTGGGTTTAAAGATTTGGCTTGCCAGTTACGCAGATGCTTGGAGGGAGCGAGGGGGCTTCGTGGCTGCCTGGGAGACGCAAACGTGGTATACACGCGGCAACCCATGCACGCTTCGAACGTCCCATGCCTGCAGATGCGGTTACCTCCTTTAGTATCGATTTTCGAGAAGATTGCCCTACAAGTATGGCAATTGTATCTTCCAGCATGTCTCGTTGCGAAACGTGTTCGGGCATTTGCATTCTTCAATCGCGTCTTCGATCTACAAGTCTTGTCGCATAATCTGTTGGTTCTCTTTTTCACGATATGGCAGAGCCAGGATCTTTAGGAGGAGGTGAAAACCCCCAATTCACAGACCTTCAGTCCGAAAGCGCACAGCGTTCCGGGCAGGCCGTTGCAGAAGGGCAGGCGAAGAAGAATTTTTTCCAGAGAATTCATCTGAAACTGCAGTCGAGTTCGTTCAAGATTAAGGATTATGTGTCTGATAAGGCAGACAGGGCTGGAGAGACATTGATGAATGCGGTGTCGTCCAAGTAACATGAGGTTGGTATCTGACTTGCGTTTCCGAGTCTTGTGAATCCTGTAGCTTAACACCCAAACGATTTTGGTTTATAGTCACACGAACATCAAGTGTTGCTCTATGTTTATTGAATTTGACTGTTTTTGAAGTCAAATCTAGACACATTAGCGGATAACATACGGACTGTGCGACCTTCACCTGCAATCAACATCGGTTTCATTTGTAAATTTGGTTTGTCTGATGGTTTCGGAGCCTGAGCAAATTTGGAAGGATGCCTCATAGATCTACACTGAGGCTGGGTTCACTGACAGCCACAGTGATTATTTAGCCCCACGGACATATTATTCTCTTGTACCACTGCCGAACGTATTATCATGTGATTGTTCAATGTGTAAACGCCTGACTTGTGGAGGTGGTACTTATTGCGACCTCGTTTACACGTTCTCGATGTTTGCTTCTTGATCTTTGTAGAATTGTATACTAATCAATCACCTTTTCTTATACTGCTAGTGGACATTTGCCAATCTTGTAGTGCTTGAACCAGGACTCAGTTTGAATTTTGGGGCACTTGAATCTAGCCTTATATCCTGTTTTCGATCTTGATGTGTGTTTTATCGTTGCATGTTGTTGAAACTTGAAATGCAAGTTGCATAGCATATCGCACAAACTACACACATTCCAATTCCAGTGTCGACAAGAACCATGAAAAAAGAATCATGATCGTACTTTCTCATTGCACATGATGCCTTAAACTCTGAAGCTTGACGTCTGACATTTGGGTATGGCCCAGTTCAGATTGCCTGGGTGGAAAGTCCAACCTCTTTAAACTTTTGAGCAAAAATAAATATGCTTGTTGGTGCATGCTCAGCTGGTTGACCAGAAAAGAGAGAAATGGATACGTAAATAAGAAACTAGATGAGCTTGTTTATGCAAATCAGAAATCAAATCGTAGGTCCTTTCCCCCAAATTTATCCAACGCAGTTGCCTCAAATGAGTTTTTTGGGGTGTTTTTTTTTTTGGGGGGGGGCGGACTGGTTACCGTTGGCCCTTGTACACAAATGAGAATGGACTTCCAAGGTACGATAAGAAGGTACTGATTCATTTTTAGGTCATGTAATGCCAAGGGAGACTGATTTACTTTTGTGGCTCCTAGTTTCAAAAGCAGGACTATTTTTAACTGGAAATTTCGATTAAAATTCATGCAAGGCTTGAGGTGTCATGTCATCCGACCAGCGTGTCACTAGTGCTCAGTGATCATATTTGCAGTCATTGTTCTAACGGTGGAAATCTTTGCAACTTGTGCAAAGGTCTCTCGTTCCATATTCTTGAGCATACCCCTTGGCAACTAATCTGGCTTTGTATTCGTCAATTACTCTGTCTAAGTTGATCTTGACGCTGTAAACCCATGTGCAACCAATGTCTGAGGTCATTGTTTCCATATCAATCTCACAAGACTTTCTTCCTCATCTTTTTGTGGAAGTCACACAAGACTTGATGGAAAGCATCTACAAAATTGTATTCTATTTATGCCTTTTATCAAAAGGTTTGTTATTCAATCAGTACTTGGCAGCATGAGTATGTATCTCCATGGTATTAGTGAGTGGGTAACCACAGGTTCATTAGTAGGTACTTCCATAATAATAATGAGTGGGCAACCACAGGTTTTTTTTCTTACTCCCTTGATTATTGGCAAATAAAGATACATCCTTAGATGGTTGACCTTGGTTCGTAAGAATCTTTGCAGAGTATGCATCATTACAACGTTGACCATCATACATTGGAGGTGTCAGCTCTTAGCTGCAATTAACAGTTGCCATAGACAACCTTGTGGATTTGTTAGAGCCTTGTTTATGTCGGTAGACTGCTTGAATGGCTGCAGCTTCCGGTTAGGTGGCCACATCTTCAACTCGGCTCGGGAACATGTCAACAGGCCAACGGCACCTGCACACGTCATGAAAACTGTTGCTACATGTCAGGCAATCTGGAACCTCAGATTGTAGATCCTATATCTAGGATTGCAAGTCAGTATACCCAGATCCCGGACCCTGGATTCCTCGTTAGTACTCTGGATTTTGAATTTCAGATCTTGGCTTGCACATCAGCACTTGTCAACACTTTCGACTTCCAGATTCAACATCCGGATCCTGGAATTACAGAGACACTCCCTGATCATCAGACTAGATTTCATATTCCAGATTCCGGATTCACGATTGCATAATGCATGTCAACATCCGGAGCACACTTGTGAATTCCTGCAACTGTCAACACCCAATCTGATGAATTTTGGCACAGGCCCGGCATACAATCATGGAGCCGAAATGTGCGATCCGGTTTGATGAGAGCCATTGCCAAACGAGGATTCACTGGTTGAGGCTGCTGAGCATGAGCGAACGCCATCCACAGTGGGGCCATGCATTTGTAGTGGGAACCTTCCCATCCCTACATCCGCTGTTGTACAAGCACAAATTTTAGAGGCATTATCTACCATGCTTCAAGGTACTTTTTTGTGGTTGGGTCAGCAACTTGGCTAGAAGATCTCCCAATAGATTGACCACAAGAACCAAGTGGTTGCACATGCAGCCTGTACACCAGCATGGGGATGAATCAGATGGCAGTCATATCCTCTCTGCATACCACAGAGGTTTTATGGCAGATGCTCTCCTTTCCTCTAGCTTTCAGCCCTTCAGGCCATTGTACAAGGAGCAGTCAGCACCCCAATATGGGGATCTCTTTGGTAAAGACAGCGCCCATTAGACGCACAAAACTTGGTACGTGAGTGCCAAGCGACATTTGAGAAAAGGCTCAAGACCAGCAAGGGAGCTGACACAATACATTTTATTTATCAAGCAGCTCCCGGAACTGCAAAGACCTTGCAGTACCAGAGAGGGTAGAGGAAGAAGTTATAACAAATGGTGCAATCTCTGCACCTCTGCAGATGAAGCCCTCTATTTTGGGCCGAGCCACTGGTGTACCTCTGTTGAGTGTGCCCATGAGCACCATGGCCCTTTTAAACACACACCAGTTGGTGTGCTTGGAGAGGCAATGAATCCACCTGACACTCCACAGAATTGGGAGAAGGGATAATCATCCTCTCAATCTTTGGGTCACAATTTTTGCATCAGAATGCATTGGGAGGCTGGTACAATGTGGAGTTCATGTCCCTATCTTGCCACTAGCAAGCAGTTGCAGAAAAACAACCTGTGCATCAAATGGGAGGTTCTGCATTACAACAGGGCAATGGTGTTGGACAGCAGCCTCGTTTGTGCAATTATGTCTTTTTAAATTTTCAGATAGCTAGGCATCAATTTTTCATTGGGTTGTTTACAAGTGTGTTTGTTTCCTGCACTTTTACATTGAAGAGCTGCTAAAATCTTTGGTAAAAAGCATACTTTCTGAATGAATTTTCTTCCTTAAGGGATACCCTTTTATTTGTTGCAATCTGCATACACTGGAAGCCTACTTCCTCGGAGAGAGGTCTTACTGGGGATTTGGAATACTGAGGAACAGGTATAGAATTTGGAAAGTTGGTAGAATTGTCTGCATTCCCAACTTCTTCGTTTTCTTTATGGACTACAATCAGTGGAAGGTTTGGCCTGGAAGTTGAAGCATACAAAACAACTACCATAGGCGGTCTTTTTTGAGTGCAAAAACTCTTCTGTGATGTAGCTCTCTCATTTTCTTGTCCCACTTCCTACTTTATCTACACTTTGCAATTCTTTTGTATCAATGGTATAGTATAACGTTATATTTGTTTTTGGTTGGCAGGTAGATTGTAAACAGCTGAAAGCAGAGATGGTACCGTGACCTACAACTCCTTGCGTGGCATCCATCTCTGGACAATGCAAGTAATTGTCATCATTACCAGATAGGGTTGTATATTGAAGAATAGTAGCCCCCTTTCTCCACTCTGAATCCTGCTTTTTCTTCTTTTAGAGTGCAGATGAGTCGTTAGGGCTTGGGGACATTAGCCTCCCATTCTTCACTCTCTCTCTCTCGTCAGATGCACCTTCAAGATTGGGAGCTGTCCTGCAAATTGTGTTGGATTTCATAGATAAAGAAAGATTGCCAGACTAAAACGTGCTTCGGCATTTTGGTAAAACTGTCCTTTCTTGTATTCATGGGCTCACCCATAGCTTTAATGAATGAACTCTTTGATCTTCCAATATTAGAGAGGTCTAGTCATATATGCTTGCCTGCCTGCTTGGGCCCTTTTTTAAAGGTTGGGGTGGGATGGGTTTGGGGTTGGGCTAGGTTGGGTTGGGACTACGTGCATGGAAGCTCTGAATTATCCAGGGTTTGTCCAAGCCATTGGTTTTGTTTGTCCAAGTTGGTTTTATTGGTAACACCAATTTGCTTTTAAGAATTTGCAGCAAGGCTTGCCGAATGGGCCAAACTCTATGAATCATTTGCATTTTGGGGTGAAGTATTTTGCAGCTTTCATAACAGCAGTTTTATTTTATTTGCAAAGATAACAAGAGAGATCCAGAAGGTTGAAACTCACAAGCGCACTTGTGCTTAGTAAAATGGGAGTGTGGAATTCTTCACTGTCACTCCCTGTCTTGAGATCTTGAGGTTTTAGTGGTGCTCTTGTCTTCTTCTCCTACTCTTTCCAATGCAATGGAAACTTGTCCTTCCTCTGGTGCTGTTGTTTTCATTCTGCATCATGGTTGCGAGCAAAGACTTGCATGCCGACGCTACTTGAAAGTGAGTTTGCAACTATGTTGCGCATGTGATGTAGCAAAAATGAAAAAAAAAAAAACCATGAGTGAATCTTCTTGAATACGTTTACACAATGTGTGTTTAGGATAGTAGCAGATGTTTGCCTTAGCATGCAAATGGGTTTGTTTGCAACTACGTTCCGCACATGATGTAGTGCAAATGACACAATGAGTCATAGCAAATTTTCTTCAATGTGGTCTTGTAGGTGTTTTGCCTTAACATGGAATTGAGCTTGTTTGCAGCTATGCTATGCATGTGATGTAGAGCAAACGAAGAAACAATTCATGAGCAAATCTTCTTAAATGTATTTGAGCATGGTAAGTTAGCTTCAATCTTGACTTTTGCAGTTCAATAATCAATGCTAACGAGCTCCACAACTCTTAAGTTGGAAAGCCTAGGACAAGAGGGCTTTAAGAGTTTTGATTGAGAAGTTGGGAATATATGCATTGGAAACATTTTGCACTGGCATGGGTAGTATACATAATAGACGTGAGAAACTTTTTGCACTGATATGAGTTTACGTAAGTATTTTGCACAGACACTTTTGGTTGGTGATAGAATATGGTCAAAGCTAGTGCAATGTAAGGTGTACTCTTCAAAAGCGAAAGTTTGTTGGTGATTATGGCCTAGAGTTTGTTGGTGATTATGGCCTAGAGTTTGTTAGCATTGCCTTCAGGCAGCGCTCTAGGTACACTTTTGTTAAAAAAGTTTCCCCCACACTTTGTTGCCACGTGGCCCCCTTCTATTTTGGTTTTTTCTCTCTCCCACACTCACTCACTCTCTCTCTCTCTCTCTTTCTCTCTCTCTCTCTCACACACACACACACTTTTTTTTTGTGGGACTCTCTCTCTCTCTCTCTCTCTCTCACACACACACACACACACACACACACACACACACAGTTTGCAAATCATTCACACAGAGTTTGCAAATCATTCGAACTTTCCTATACATGGCTTCCATCACATGTGTTGCAAATTAATCATTTATTCATCTTGACAATTGTTTTTTTTTTACAGAACCAACTTGAAGGCAGTGCTCACGAGTACTTGTACTCAATTGTTGATTAACATTCCTTTTGCAATGTTGTATATTATCTCATGATTGGAGTTTTAAAAATGGTTTTGAAGCTTTGTGCTTGAAAACAAGGCATGCTCTTATACCATGTTGAAATATAACATGGTTTTCTTTGGAACCCTTACCAAATCAACCTCTCTAGCACCGTACTCCAAGTCGGACATGGGATCGCTCGCATTCATGGTCTTAACAAAGTAATGGCTAGTATCCCCTTCGAGGGGGCATGTGCTTACGCAATATACCAATGGAAACACAACAGTTGATGCTTCCCGTTCAACTTGCATGTGTTAGGAATGCTGCCAATGTTATCATGTGCTAAGATCAAACTCCAATAAATTCATAGTTGCGCCATTTATATCTTCCCTCTCTGACCTCTAAACATGCAGTTGAACTTGCTTGCTGGAAGTTAATCCAAGCCTGAGAATAACTACAAAGATTCTGCTTGGCTGGAAGCACGGTTAGGTGGACCAGCCTTTGCGTTAAATAGCACCTTTAACTCAGCACCTAATGAGGGGCTAACATTAGGGGAGAATTGGGTCTCAAAAGGGCCTCATAAGGAATGGATTAAGAAATGGATTAGGCCTAATGCAAGCCCTACCCCCCCCTACCTAGGTGGGTTAAGCCCAGTTGAGCCCCCCTCTTACACCTCTTACAACTAGGAGGGGGCCACCTCTTACACCAAGGAAGGGACACTTCTCCCAAAGTCAATTTCAAATTTTTAATTTGAATTTTCCCTCTTTCCCCCCTCCTCCTCCCCCCATCGTCCCTCGTGCCTCCCTCCTCCCTCCTCCTCCTCTTCCACAAGTCCCATCTTTCCACATGCGTCCTCCTCCTCCCTCCCCTCCCCTCCTCCTCCTCCCTCCTCCCACATGCGTCCTCCTCCTCCTCCTCCCCTCTACTGCTTTTTCCTGCTCCTACTCCCTCATGCTAATCCATGCACCTCTTCCCTTAAGCTCATGCTTGCTCCGCTTCTCCTTCCTCCTGATCATGCATGCTCCTTCCCTCATGTTCATGCCTGCTACTCCTCTTGCTTCTCCTCCCTCTTACTGACGCCTATTCCTCTGCGCTCATGCTCACACCTAGTCCTCCGCTTGCTTTCCTTCCTCCTAATCATGCATGGTCCTTCTCATCCCTCCTAATCCATGACACACCTTCTATCATGGCTTTTCACACTCTACACCCTGTGACTATTGATGGCACTATTTGAGGAGATCTCCAATGCGTACCATGTGAACTTACAGTCACATGGCTCAATATGTGATCCATGGTCTTTGTTTGCAAGAAAATAAGCATCGTGAACCACTGGAGGTGCTCTAAAGAGGAGAATATGAGCTAAAAGGTTATTTCCCTAGTGTTTCAATGAAATTTCTTTGGATTATCCACGATGGTGCTTTGTTTATGCTAAGGTTCCCTTCACTCTTCTTCAAGAACTTCATGGAGGATGAGATGAGAATAGTGGGCATGGATGATATTGACTCTTCATACCCAAAGGCAGTCATGCATGAGCAACTTGTTGGAGAGGTGATGCAAGACTTGAAGGGAATGGTGATCCAAAGGAGATGCTTGGAGCTGGTGATGCTGCTAATGTAATTCTTGAAGCTCAACACCATTCTCTCTATAAAGCAACTTAGAAGTTGATCAAGAAGAAGAATTTATATGATGCATTACACAAGCTCAGATGATACTTTTAGACTCAAAGGGGGAAACAAAATATTTGTTTAAATTTCTCTCTCTAAAATGACGTTTCTTCATATGTGCAGCAACATATTTTCCATTCGCATGGACCACTGTTGTAAGGAATCTATCCATTTGGGAACAAGAAGAAATGGAGAATCTATCGATTTGGAGCAAGAAAGCATGGAGAATTCATACTATTGACCCATGGCAGTCTATGTGATCCATTCCAATGTGTTGTACATGAGATTACAAAAAATTATGAGTTGAATGTGAGATTCCATATAGCATAACGGTGTTTCTAAGGACTTACTCGAGGATTTAAAGACTCCTATCCTTGACGTATTAGAGTTAAAGAAGAAGAGAAACAGGCTATGTGGCCTCTTTGTAATACAATTTGAAATACAAACACCATTTTCTAATAATGTTCTATCTAAAGCTAAAGATTTTCATTTATCATGGCCAAATGGTGAATCTTTTGTTATGGTTATTTTAATTATTTGTTGTTTTTGATGTTGCGTCTTTTTATATCATCTTCCACACAAAAGCTATATCACATTTTGATGTAAATTACAAGTTAATAAAATGTTGTTTGCCAAGTTTGGCCATTCCAGTAACCATTGTTAAATATGTGGAAGGGATTTGACCGTGGCACTGAAGGAAACATTGATCAGATTGAGTGTTAAAAAACACCAAATTTTGAGCTTCCCCTAGTTCAACCATTTCTAGAAAATCCAGAAGGAATTTGACAGCAGGGCGCAGAAAACAAAGTTGATTGGGACGTCATGGGGTGTCCAAAAATGCCAAAACCCACCACGACACGAATTTGGCCATTTGGACACCCTTCAAATGGACAAATTCGCATTGAAATTCCTTATAGATTAGCCAAAGATGGGCATTCCCAAAATTGTCAAATTCCTTCATCTACCCTTTAAAATCCATGTTTTTTCATAGAGAATCATGGGATGCATCAACTTAAACATAGATAAACATAGAAAAGAAAATGTTTACAAAGTAACTTAGCAAAGGACAGTTGGTCAATATGACAAATTGTGTGCCCTGCAGAGCAGCTCTGTTAAGACCCTTAGCCAATAGATTTTCTATATAATTTCTTGCCCTTGGAGGAACCTTGTAGGTTTGCTATGTCGATGTAATTTTTTATCCAATCCAAAAGACTTTGATCTTCCACTATATCACCTTGTCAATTTTCATTTTCTGTGTTTATCTTGCCTTTGGAGGCACCTTTTAGGTTGGCTATGTCAATGTAATTTTTTACTTAAAATCCCTACATCACCTTGAAATAATTTGATGCATTTCATGTTTTACATGACAAATATATATTTTGAAAAGGAATTCAACAAATTTGGTTTTCCACTACATCACCTTGTAAAAATATCATTTTCAATGTTTTCTTGCTCATGGAGGCACCTTTGTTGGCTCTTTCCCATGGCTTCCGCAAAAAGAGCAGGGTATTCTTAGTATGCATGGTTCCAAGGCTTTTTGTCACCTCTAGATATATCCGGGTTGTCATTTGTAGTATACGTGTAGCTTAGGACCTCGAGTCGTATTTCGGTGAGAGACATAGGCTTAAGTGTGGTAAGCAAACATAGTGCATGCATGTGTAAAAGGAATGTGTATCATCATGGTTGAGGTAATGAAGGCTTTTGCCTTCATTGGGGGTTGTAGGGTTTAGGAGGAGTTTAAGGGTTAGAAGGAGGTTCCAAGGTTTAGAAGAAGTTCCAGGGTTAGAAGGAGGATCCCAGGTTCAGGGTAGAGTACATGGTGGAGAACTTGTCTCCCTCGTAGATCATGGAGGTTAAGGGTTGAGGAACTAAGGATTTAGGGGGAGCATAGGAGTGGGAGAGGAAGAAGGTGTAAGAGCATGGGGGGAAAGAAGAGAGAGGAGGAGGAAGGAGGAGGAGGGAGGAGGAGGAGGGAGAGGAGGAGGAGAAGGGAGGAGGAGGAGGGAGGAGGAGAGGGAGCGGATGGGTTGCAAGGTTGGAGGAGTTGCAAGGTTAGGACATGCTTTTGGACATGGAGTGCAAGGAAGCATGGACACTTGAGACAATTGCTTGGAATACCAAAGTAGAACTCAACACAATGCTCCACAGAGACAACATACTCCTAGATCCATTTGATTACCCGTCCTCGGGTTATGGCTTATTTTGATTTTAGAGTTGGGATGCCATGTCCGTAACCCAATGGTTGTTGAGCTTGTGGCATGCGAGTAGTTCTTGCTGCAATGTTTTTGCACCATACAATTTGTGGTCTATAGTCAGGAAGCTTATTTCCTCTTAAGGAGGGGTAGACGGATGTGAATTTCAGAGGGGATCTCGTTGCTGAGGCTGTGAACTCTGCCATCGAATCTTCTTGGGAAGAGGTTTGGTGGGGGTCTCGCTGCTACTGAGGCTAAAGACTCTTTTGCCAATTCATCTTGAGTTTTCGCATAGCTTCTTATCTTGCTTGTGAATTCATTGCATGCTTTGAGAGTATGGAATGAAAGTGTGTGATACTATTATTGATGCAATCTAATATGTGCCTATGCAAAATTGTGTGAATGCATGTGAATTGTCTAACTATATGCTTATTTGTGGGCTTTAATATGGATACTAAGACTCAATCATCCCTAATACGAAATTGATTAGGTCTTCCTAAATGTGCAAAAACGTGCATATGCTAGTGAGTGTGCGTGTAACAATCTAGTGCAAACTATATGTGCAAAAACGTGCATATGCTAGTGAGTGCTCGTGATACAATCTAATCCTAACTAAGGAAGACTTGGTTTCCCAAATCTTAGTTTTTGTCGGGGATGGCTTGCGTGTTGAAGTAGTAGCGCTTCAGTTGGCTCCCGTTTATTGTTGTGTTGAATTGGACTCCATCCAATGTTTCTAGCAGCACAACTCTGATGGGATTCATCTTTCTTACTCGGTAGGGTCCTTGACCAGATACTTTAGTTTCCCCTTGTGAACTTTGGCATTGTATAGAAAGACCAAGTCACCTTCCTTGATGTCTTTAACTTTAAGATTTCTGTTAAACCATGTCTTTCTTCTACGTTTTTCTGTTGTCATGGCATGGTAGGCGACTAGTCTTGTCTCTGTATGCTTGTCCAACTGATAGAGTCTTTCTTTCAAGGATTCATGGTCTCCTATGCATTCCTGTACTGCTATGCGTAGGCTTGGTATTACAAATTCTAGTGGGACCACAGCTTCAAGGCCGTACACCAGTTGAAAAGATGTGTTCCCTGTACTGACCTTGAGTGTGGTTCTGTATGCCCATAAGGCTGCATTCAGTTTCTCTGCCCAATTAGAACGTTGTTTTTCTACTACCTTGGTGAGGATAATGCATAATATTTTGTTGGTGGATTCGGCCTGTCCATTCCCTTGGGGGTAGTAGGGTGTGTTTTTTCTATGGATTACCATAAAGCCATACAAGAGATCTTGGATTACCTCATTGACAAAATGTGTGCCTCTATCCGACACAATTTCAATGAGGCATCTGAATCGAGTGATCACATTTTCGTATAAGAATCTTGGTGTGCTTCTAGCATCTGCCTTTCTGACTACTTTAGCTTCAGCCCATTTTGTAAAGTAATCATTGGCCACAATGATGTAGCGTGTCTGTGTTCCTTTTGTTGTTGCTGCTGCTGGATGTATGGGACGGATGTATGGGACCCACAAAGTCAATCCCCCATTTTTCAAATGGTTTTTGTGCAACAACTATTGTTAGGGGATTGAAGTCTTTGTGTTATGGTTTAGTAGTCCATTGGCATACATCACAACCTTTTACATATTCATAGGCATTTGTCCACAGTGTTGGCCACTAGTAGCCTACGAGGAGACCATGAACTAGCATTTTGTTGGATTTAGGGAGATGCCATACTCCCTGCATTTGATTAGTACTACTTCAAGGCATTTGAAGTGGTCTTTTTTGTTTGAATGGATGCACAAATCATCCAAGAACACTTGTAAAAACTTATTCAGAAATGACTTGAAAGCTGTGAACATGACTCGGTGGAATGTGGCCGGGTCATTACAAAGGCCAAATGGCATGACTCTATATGCAAAAATACCCCATTCTGTAGCAAATACTATTTTTGATTGGTCTTTATGAGCAATTTGCACTTGGTTATAGCATTGAAGCCATCCAAGAAGCTATATATTTCGGAGCCTGCCACCTTTTCCAACACTATTTTTGTTAAGGGTAGGGGATAGTGATCCCTAATTGTGGTTGCATTCACATTCTTTAAGTTTACGCATGTTCAGAGCTTCTTGTTGCATTTAGGCAAACTGACGATGGGTGAAACCCAATCAGTGTGCTCTATCTCGTAGATGAATCTGACATCTAGGAATTTTTCCAGCTCATCATAAACCATGGTGCCATACTTAGGATTTGGGCGATAAGGTCCACATACCCTAGGATGAAGATGGGCCTCTGATGGTGTTGAACTAGCCTGACATGTGCCATGTGTACTGGGTGGCATAGTTTCATTTACCAATTTGTTAGGCTCTTTTTGACTTTCTTTTTCTGAAGTCTCTTGATCGAGCTTCATCCGCACATGTGGCTTATATTTTCGAAACTTCTTACATTGGGAACTATGGGGTAACTTTTCCACTGGTAAGGTGTTTCCCAGTAAGGGTTCATTTGCTGCGCATACTCCTTCCAATCGCTCAGGGGACCATTCAAGAGGTGGTGGTTCTGATACTGAGGGAGTTGGCTTTGCAAGATATAATTTGACGATCCTTGTTTGGACTTATTTGAATTCATTGAAGTGTTCGGCCTTGTCTTCTCTGTGATTTCCTCTAGCTTTCTTGCGGGATCTTGTGTTGTTATTCAACTTTGGAGGTTCAATTTTTGGAAGCTCGACTGCCATTAGGGCATGCAGAATGGCTGTCATTATCAAATATTTGATCTTCAATTTCAGCATTCTCACCCTCTGTTTCAAGGTCCCAAGGAAAATCTGAGTCATCATTGGTATGGGTACCTTCTTTAGGTTCATTATCCCACTTGAGGTCAGCCATAAAGAATGGCATCTCTAGATTGATTGGTTCTTCATGTGTGAGTGGAGGATCTACCTGTAGCACCTTAGCATCTATCTGTGAGAAGATGGGGTCTAATGAATGGCAGTTGTTGATGGTTGCCAATGTTTGTATCCAGTTATTGACATTGCTTTGTGAATCACCCGCTATGGCATGCTATTGCAAGGGAGATGATTTGATTGAGATTGTCGTTGAAGATGTGTCATCCAATGGTCTAGGCACAATTGGTTTTATAGCTCCTATTCCCACATTTACCTTGATTACGGTGTCACGATTTTGGATTGTCAGTCTATCAGTTCCCCAGTCATGGAGGACTGATGCTTCTCGTAACCAAGGACGTCCCAGTAAGATTTGATAGGATTTTTTGGGGAGATGCAAGATTGTGAATTGAAGGGAAAAGCGGACTCTTGCGACCTTTTTGGACATGCCATTTACTATTCCCAAGGGTTTAGCCTGTGAATCAGGCCCGTGAATCATCGGCAAGGCATATGTTGAAATTAGCCTTTTGCATTGGTGGGATACCCCATTCTTCACAGAGCTCCTTTGATAGGACATTTACACCTGCTCCACCATCCACTATGGCTTGGACTTCATTATATGCCTTGTGGATGAAAGGCACAATAATGTTGCGTATGTCATGTGAAGAGAGTGGGAGAGAAGTAAGGAGTCTCACTTGCAGCTTTCTCACATACACAATGGGGGAATATACACAAAGGTGGAGGCTGAAAATAGTTTTCCTCTTCTTAGTTGTGAAAGCCAAAAGAACTCTCTCTTAGTACAAAAGAATAGGTGAACCCTATATGTGGGTCTCAAACCAAACACAGCTAACTAAGGTGGCATACTAACTGAGACACTAACTAGAGTACCTAAAGATAGCTATCATCTAGCTATTATTCATGGGCGGTGTACCAACCGCATCTGTAGCTAACAAGTCGGTAACATAAATGCACAACGGTCACCCTAGCATATCACGAGTGGAGCTCGATATCTCAACACTCCTCCTCGAGCTCAATCCTAATTCCTGCACACCAAGCAGGTCTCTGAACTTGCACAACTTCTCTGCACCCAATGCCTTCGTGAATATGTCAGCTACCTGATCCTCTGTGCTGACATAAACTAGATCAATAAAACCTACTAGAACCTTCTCCTGCACATAGTGATAATGCACCTCAATGTGCTTTGTTCTAGCATGATAGACTGGGTTATTTGCCAAGTGTATACTGCTCATGTTGTCACAATAAATGACAACTGGCCCATCTCTGATGCATATCATAAAGTAGCCTACGCAACCAAGCTACCTCACATGTAGCCATTGCTGCACCCCTGTATTCAGCCTATGTGCTCGACAAGGCAATTGTAGGCTGTTTCTTGCTGCTCCAAGTGACTATAGCACTCCCAAAGGAGAACACATATCCACTGGTAGATAGTCTATCAGAAATACTACCAGCCCAATCAGCATCAGTGTATCCATGCAACTGTATCTGAATCCCAGTCTCATAAGATAGTCCATACTGCAATGTGGACTTCACATATCTCAGTATGCATCTAGCCGCATCCAAATGCGGTTTCCTTGGAGCCTGCATAAACTGACTTACCAACCCAATAGCATAGCTCAAATTTGGCCTGGTAATAGTCATATAAATCAAACTTCCTACTATGCATTTGTACATAGTAGGGTCCTCCAGAAGCTCACCTGCATCTGTGCTCAACTTCACATTCTGCTCCAAAGGAACTAAAATAGGCTTACAGCCTATCATCCCACATTTGGATGGCATGTCCAATCCATACTGCCTCTGCAAGAGCCATATCCCACTTGTGGATCTAATCACCTCAATGCCCAAGAAGTAACGCAGCTCTCCCAAATCCTTCATCTCAAACTTCTGCTTCAATAGCATTTTCACATGAAGGATATCTTCATCAGTATCACCTGTGATGATCAAATCATCAACATAAATGACAAGCAGCATAATGCCTTTCTCTGTTTTTCTCACATAAAGTGAGAAATCTACCTTGGAAATCTGAAAGCAATAGTGACAAGATACTATCCTATCTTGTCAGACCATGCTCTGGGTGCTTGCTTCAAGCAATACAAGGCTTTCTTCAACCTACAAACAAACTCAGGATGAGCAGCATGAACATAACCTGGTGGCTGCTCCATATGGACCTCTTCTTGCAAATCACCATGCAAGAAAGCATTATTTACATCCATCTGATGTAAACACCATCCCTTTGATGCAGCCATAGCAATAACTGCTCTTATGGTTGCCATCCTTGCAACCGGATTGAATGTTTCTTCATAATCAATGCCATATGTCTGTACATACCCCTTGACAACTAATCTTGCCTTGCATCTGTTCATAGAACCATCTGCATTGTGCTTCACCTTATAAACCCACTTGCAGCCAATTGCATTCTTGTCTTTAGGCAAAGGCACCAATTCCCATGTAGGATTTGCTTCCAAGGCATCCATGGCTTTCTCCCATTTTTCTTTTCCCATGGCTTGCTCAAAAGAAGTGGGTTCTGGTTCATGTATCACTTTGACCATATAGGCATAGTGAATGGCTGTAAATCTGTCATATTTCACCCTATCCACAGGATACCTAGCTCTAGTAGACCTGCGCAAAATAGGCGCACTCCTAGGTGCTCTCAAAACATCCCTTGTCTTCCTTACTCCAAGTGTAACAATATAAGGAATACCCAACTCATCATCAAGGCTCTGTTCTGAGCTATTGGATTCACCATCCACATAAGAGTGATTTGCATTCACGTCACCCATGGACTGATCTACTTTCTCTTTTCCTTTTTGTGATACTTGCATACCACTATCTGCATTGCTTTGAGGAGATCCTCTTGATCTCAATCTGTCTGTCCATGGCGAAGTATGTGAACCACTACTAGAGGACACTACAGGTCCACTAATATTTTGTCATTGCTATTGTGAATTCTATGTAGCATTACCATTTTGTGCATCTACATCATCAATCACATTTACTGGTTTATACCAGCTACTCATCTCATTAAAAAAAACATCTCTGCTCATTGTAAACTTACGAGTAGAACAGTTATAGCATCTATACCCTTTCTGCTGCAGAGAATAACCACCTCCAAGAAGAAGAAAGGCATATGGAGCTCAGGAAAGGCAATGACATTGTTTATGCTGTAAAAGTCCAGAAGGGCAAATATACCCCTTGCAATCACTGTGGAAAGACAAATCACCTTTCAAAGGACTGCTTCAAAATTAATCCATGCAAGCACTGTGGCAAGAACAACCATAATGAGAAGTTTTGCAGAGCCAAAGCAAAGACAGAAAATGCAAATCTACTTTCAGTTGATGAGCCTCCACAAGATGAGGCATCCTTTGAAGATTATGCATTTTAAAACATCTCTATGTATGCTCTAGATCTCTCTTTTTATGTCAAGGTACTCAGCCTAGATAGTCCTCCAAAATGAATGAAATAAACGATTGTTTTTTTGTGTGTTTTGTAAACACCTCTGGTCACCTTATGATGTAGGCCATGTGTATGTTTTGCTCCATGGTACCTCCTGCAGACATTGTGTGCATGTACATGCAAGGGAGATAACCATTGGAAGGTCTTTTTGTATCCCTTTTGTTTACCTTACACCCAAGGGAACCCTTGCTAGCATGAGAACCTAGCCATAGATTTATCCTTGACCACCATGAGATGGCATGAGAAACTATGAGACTAGATGTATCCTTGACATAGCCTGAGGCATTCCCTTGAGGGGGGGTTTGATGGGATATCTCAAGGTGTATGCCTCAGGCACACCTTATGTTTCTATGTGTGAGTGCTAGAGGCACAGTTAGGTGCCCACAAGCACAATTAGGTGGTGGAGAGCCACATAGGATGATTGAGAGAATTTAGGAGCAGATTGAGGAGATGATTGTGGAGCTCTGAAGTCATCAGTGATGTCAGTGAGCATGTATGAGGTGCCTACTTAAGGACCTCACTCTTCTTCATTCCATAATGCAAGTATTCTGAGTTTGTGTCCACTCTTTCCTTTCCTTTCAGCTTACCAACACAAGGGTTCCCATGGGTGTAAGGTAAACAAAAGGGATACAAAAAGACCTTCCACCAATGGTTATCTCCCCTACGTGTACATGCACACAATGTCTGCAGGAGGTACCATGGAGCAAAACATGGCCTACATCATAAGGTGACCAGAGGTGTTTACAAAACACACAAAAATAGTTTATTTTATTCATTATGGAGGACTATCTAGGCTGAGTACCTTGACATAAAAAGAGAGATCTGGAGCTTACATAGAGATGATTTAAAATGCATAATCTTCAAAAGATGCCTCATCTTGTGGAGGCTCATCAACTGAAAGTAGATTTGCATTTTCTGTCTTTGCTTTGGCTCTGCAAAACTTCTCATGATGGTTGTTCTTGCCACAGTGTTTGCATGGATTAATTTTGAAGCAGTCCTTAACTGGAAATCATCACCCAGGTTAGACTACGCTCCTCGCCTATATCTGGAAAAAATCGAAGCCCAATGGGTGCAGGTGAACCGCTTGAGGTACACGCAGCAGTCTCGTTGAGAGCTCAGTTATCAAACATGGAGGCCCGAGTGTTCCAACCACCACGTAGCATTTGCAGCTTATAGAGAATTAGCATTCACTGCTTGAAGAGCAAGATGAAAAGGCCAGCAATGGGGAGATGGAACATAGTTGAATCGCATAGCAGTGCACAAAGAGGAAGCTGAAAGCGCCGATCATCGAAGGATCAAGTCTTCATGCCTATGTGGAGTAGAGCTACGTTGAGCAGATAGTCTGCTGTAGATCATGGGTGCAGCATGCGGAATCAGTGTGGAAAAGAACGTCGAAAGTGGAGCTTGTACAGCCACGCTTGTGTTGTGCCTCTTTAACTCCTCCACGCCACAACATGGTTGGACGTCGTCGTGCGACAATGATGGGGATATTGACCTCGATGGAGAGGCTAACAATTTCTTTAATCGCACAAATAATAACAATCAAGGTAGGTACCCCTTGGGAAAACTGAATCTCCCAAATATAATGGTAGGGGAGATCCAGCCCGTTTCCTCCAGCATTTTGATGCTGCATGCCGAGCAGGTGAAGATCAATCCAATGAAACCAAGGTGGCTGGGTTTCCCATGGCTTTAACTGATGAAGCATTTGAATGGTACTTAGACCTTCTAGTGGAAGAGTGAGCCACATGGGACCTGCTTCAAACAAAATTTAAAAGATGCTTTCAAATAGAGAGGCTACAAGATGATTCCGCTCTCCAACTAAGCAAGATCGAGAACAAGGCCGACAAGAAGATGTACGCATGTATCTGGGCAAGATGAAAAGATTAATCGCTAAATGTGACCCATGCCCCAATGCAAAGTACCTCACGGCCTGGTTCATTGCAGGACTAAGAAAGAAAATCGGAAAGGATATGAAAAAGATTAGCAGGTATGAAACGTTCAGTGCTGCTCATGGTGCTGCTCATGCGACAGCCATTGACATCGAGGATTGCATGACCGACTCTGACACTAGCAATGATGATGGCAGATCTAGTGCATGAGATAAGCGCTCTTAAAAGGGCAAATCCAAGTCCACTGCAAAAACATCAAATGAAGATCGCCTAGAGGCCATGACCATGAAGCTGAAAGAAGAGATGATGTAGGCCATGGAACAAAAGCTTCACTTGTCTCATCTGCCCAACACTGCATGGCCAATCATACGGCAAATGAGTGCCCGGTCCTAAGAGCCAGGATCATTGCACAAGCAAATCCACCACCAAGGTTATGGTGCCATATCTCCGTCATCAGCGGCCATGATGAAAACAATTGCATCTTCAACATGAGCAACAACCCACCTCGACCTCAACAATACCAAGTTGCACCCATGCCAGTGTTGGCACTTGCACAAGTGCCCCCAGCTTCCAAGCTAATCCTGTTCCCGTTTGGACATAAGTCCCACAGCTACTCAGGAATTCGAATCCCCACAAACATATCCAAGAGCACCAAATCTAGCTCCTCAAGTAGTTCCAATACATCAATTACAAGCCGAGGAAGTAGACTCGCCATTTGAGTATGAAACAGAGTACCCAATGTACATACTATGTAGAAGGTGCAGAGGGTCTAATACCAATTTATGCAAATCAAGTACGTCCCACGAGCACCAACAATCAAGTGCTATAGCTGTGGAGAAAATCACCGGATCGCAGAGTGCCCTCATCATGGTAGCCCCACTACTTTCCAACCACTCTGCAAAGAGATTGTGGCATAGGACATGTTTGTATGGATTGTCCCATAAAAAATAAAGTCCCACAACAAACAAAGGTTAAGCCTAACGTACCAATCGGCATCATTGGGGTGGACCATCAAAGTCTAGGTCTAGTAAGTGTAATATCACAACCTGTGAATGTAATTACACACCAGTTACAGAAAGAGGCCACCAAGGACCCTAACATTCCAATCCAACCAAAGCGACTTCTTAAAAAGGAAGCACAAGTGCCTCCACCTCTACCAAGCAATGAGCAGCTGAGCTCATCCACATCAACTCCCGAGCCTCAAATAAAATAAGCTCCATACCCAAATGCAAAGGTGGAGAAGGCTCATTTTCAGGCACTTCAACATTGGGTACAAAAGGAACAAGCTCAATTTGAGGCTAAGAAACAAGCTCAATTTGAGGCTGCGAAACAAGCTCAAGACCCAATCCATGACTTAGCCCCACAAAGTATTGATATTGTACTCGAGCCTCTGTTCCAACAACAGACTCCACAACATAATGTACCCCCATGTCAACTTGAAGGAGCCACACTCTCTAGCATCCTGAGTTGCCATGTGTCAATTCCCATCGGAATCCTCCTATAGAATTGTCCCAATCTCTGGGAGAGTTTCAAAGGTTGGATTGAACTTGCAAATCCATCTCCAGCTATGTTGTTTCTGTGCCAACATGGGCTTAGGTAGAATAGAATGTGTCTGTAGAGTAGCGGCAAAGCTCCGCTTGTACTTGCATAAGGCTAGAAATAATCCCTCTTAGAAATCCAACTTGCATGTTCTACATGCAAGCCCTACATGCAACTCCTACATATGAGTTATACATGCAAGTTCTGCATGCAAGTTGTACATACGACTTCTACATACAACTTCTACATGCAACTCCTACATGCGACTTGTACATGCAAGTTCTACATGCGAGTTGTGCATACGACTTCTACATGCAACTTGTACATGCAAGTTCTACATACAACTTGTACATGCACGTTCTACATGCAAGTTCTACATGTACAGAGAGAATGTGTTACACTTCCTACATGCAGAGAGAGAAGCTCTCCAACTTGTATATATACCCCATAATGGAATGAAGCCTAGACTCTTTGGGGCATTGTGTTGAGTTCTACTTTGGTATTCCAAGCAATTGTCTCAAGTGTCCATGCTTCCTGGCATTCCACGTCCAAAAGCATGCCCTAACCTTGCAACTCCTCCTCCCCTCTCCTCCAACCTTGCAACCCATCCTCTCCCTCTCCTCCTCCCTCCTCCTCCTCCCTTCTCCTCCTCCCTCTTCCTCCTCCTCCTCCCTCCTCCTCCTCCTCCTCTCTCCTCCTCCCATCTCCTCCTCCTCCCTCCTCTTCCTCCCCTCTCCTCTCTCTTCTTCCCTCATGCTCTTACACCTTCTTCCTCTCCCACTCCTATGCTCCCCCTAAACCCTTTGTTCCTCAACCCTTAAACTCCATGATCTACGAGGGAGATGAGTTCTCCACCATGTACTCTACCCTGAACCTTGGATCCTACTTCTGACCGTGGACTCCTTCTAAACCTTGGAACCTCCTTCTAACCCTGGAACCTCTCCTAAACTCTGGAACCTCTCTCTAAACCTTGGAATCTCCTTCTAAACCTTGGAACTCCTTCTAACCCTAGAACCTTCTAACCCTGGAACTCCTCCTAAACCCTGCAAACCCCAATGAAGGCAAAATCCTTCATTACGTCAATCATGATGATACACGCTCCTTTTACACATGCATGCACTTTGTTTGCTTACCACACGTAAGCCTATGTCTCTCACTGAAACACAACTCGAGGTCCTAAGCTACACATATACTACAACCGACAACCCCGATATATCTGTAGGTGACAAAAAGCCTCGAAACCCTGCATACTGAGAGAACCCTGTTGTTCCTACGAAAGCCGTAGGAAAGAGGCAACAACCTATGAATGACATCGAAGATATCCATGTGCGGATGGGTGAGAGAGATGACATGTTGGGATATCGAGCTCCACTCGTGATATGCCAGGGTGACCGTTGTGCATTTATGTTATCGACTTGTTAGCTACAGATGCGGTTGGTACACTGCCCATGAATAATAGCTAGATGATAGCTATCTTTAGGTACTCTAGTTAGTGGCTCAGCTAGTATGCCACCTTAGTTAGCTGAGTTTGGTTTGAGACCCACATATAGGGTTCACCTATTCTTTTGTATTAAGAGAGAGTTCTTTTGGCTTTCACAACTAAGAAGAGGAAAACTATTTTTAGCCTCCACCTTTGTGTATATTCCCCCATTGTGTATGTGAGAAAGCTGTAAGCGAGACTCCTTACTTCTCTCCCACTCTCTTCACATGGTATTAGAGCTCGGTTCATGGTAAAGAGCTCAAGAAAGCAAACCAAGTTCGTGGTGTCTTGGTAAGAGGATCAGTGTTGCTTTCCTTTTTCGAGTTTGGGAGCAAATCTCTGCAGGTAGCACAGTCGAAAAGTGCAAGAGTGCACTGTCTCAGATTGGGACGCCCTTTGCAATGCGGCGAGAGGGCAGTATATGCTGCGGGAAAGGCAAAGCCCTTGATGACATTATTTTTTTGATGCGAGGCCATTTCGGGGCCCGTTTTGGTGGCAGAAGTTCTTCGCAGGCACTTAAAAAAGTGCCCTGTTTTTGCTGTGCAACCACTGTTCTGTAGGTTGGTGAAAAGTTGCCATAGAAATTGCATTGTATGCCTGTGCACAGAGAAGTTGGGAGTGACAAAATCATTCTTATTGCCTGTTCATGCAAAATCGTCACTAGGAACTGACTGTGTGGTCAAATACCACTTTCATCAGTTTTGCATATTTGCCCTTGTGAGGCAGAAGTTATGTTTTTTCTAGTGACAGAATATTTTTACAGTGTTTTGTAATGGCATCTGATGCTCTGTCACAGATAGTCAATGAAAAGCTTGACAAGAATAACTACCAAGCATGGAAATTTAGAATGACGAATTTCCTTAAGGGAAAAGGCTATTAGGAGTTCATTACTGGAGCTGAATAAGAACCAGTTATTCCTAATGTTCCCAATCAACAGGAGTTGCAAGCATTTAAAGGATGGCATGAGAGAGCAAGAAAATTTATGTACTGGCTGTCTTAGATTCTATGATTGTGCATATTCAGGATGCAAGCATGCCAAAGGAGGCATGGGATACTTTGACAAAAATGTATAGCACAAATATGCAAGCCAAGAAAATGCAGCTCAAGCAGAAGTTGCATAATGTGCAGACAGAAAATATGAGCATCAACGAGTACCACATGAAGGTGAAGAAGATTGCAGATGCACTTGCTTCCATTGGGTCGCCAGTGGAAGATGATGATTTGGTTTCTGTGACCTTGAATGGTCTAGGAAAGGATTATGCATAGTTCCGAACATCCATTGCCATCCGTGAGAATTTTCCTGATTTTGGGGAGTTGATTCCTCTTCTAATTTCTGAAGAGCAGAGATGTGGTGGTGCATCTTCTTCAGGAGGAACTTCAAAAGAAGAAGTCTTCTACTCAAATGCTAGAAGAGGTAGAGGCAAAGGTAGAGCAAGCCGATTTGGAGGCCATGGCAGAAATCAACATATGTAGCAAATTCAAGAAAACCAATCCTATGGAGGAGAACGTGATAACTTTAGAGGCAGGGGGAGACAAAGAGGTCGTGGTGGATGGCAGACAGGCCAAAATGCAAATAGCAATGTTGAATGCTACTACTATGGTAAAATGGATCATATGGTTAAAGACTGCTATAAAAAGTAGAATGACATCGTGACAGGAAAATTGCAACAAGGCAATTATGCATCCTCTAGTAGACAGGGTAATGACAGAAATGAGCATCTGTTTATGGTGTAGCACATGACCAATTCTATGACAAGTGTAGAAGAAAGCAATGATGTGTGGTATGTTGACTCACCTGCGTCAAACCACATGATAGGCCATGCAGAATGGATGCAGACCTTCAAGATTAGGATTAGGAAGATTTTTCAAAGTGGTAACTATGTGATCATAATCTTCAGGCATACTCTTAAGTAACACTACCATAGCATCATCTAGAGTAATAGGAGAGTTGATAGAAGCTAATTGAGTCATAAGACTCCGCATATAGTTGACATGAGCTGCTAAAGTAGTACCACTAGCCATCTTCAATTCAAAGAAAGAGATTTTAAGTGATAGTTTAGAGATGTGAGAGCTAGCACCAAACATCATGTCAAGCTTCTGCCAAGCTTCTGAAGGAGACTCCAAGTCAGAGATATGGTGAATATAATCATCTCCTAAAGCAAGAGCAATGATACCATATGCTTTTTCTTCTCTAGCTAGATCCCTTGCCGGTCATGTCGGAGTTGAGGATTCTCTAGCATTGGAGGCCGTAGAAGAAGCGGTAGGAGTCGGTTTGACAAGTCCCCATAAGTTCTCCCTCATCAATGCAAATTTCACCTTCATCTGCCATGTGTGGAAGCCCTTTCCATTGAACTTCTCTAGATTCAATAGGGTAGCCATGAGAGGGTCTAACCCAGATATTGGGCAGTGTCTATCTCTCTTACAAGGCAAAAAATAACTGAAAGACTTCCAAAATATGAGCACTTGATGTAGCAAAGACTAGTGACCAATATTCAATCAATGATGCTTCTTCTTACATGCTTCATAGAAGTGGCTAAAATGAATACTTTCCAATCAAAACTAGGTCTAGCAATTCAAAACAAAACTGAAGCCACACTTGTACTGAAGTTATTAAAAGTTTCAAAAAACCAGAAATAATAGAGTAGCATTTTATATAGCATCATCTTCAAAAACTTGTCCAAAACTGTCAAAACTAAAAGGCTGAACTTGGAGGGCTTGTAGCTCACTCTTCAAAGCAAAGGAAAAGGGGGTTTTTAAGGCAAAAGAGAGCTGTTATACCACAGAAGATCCTCTGGGAAGAAGAGGTGCAAAAAGGCGTTAGAACTCTATAGCTTGCCTTTCCAATTTCGACTGGTTTTTCTCTGTTTTCAGCTTGAATAAGCAACCATTGCTGCTCACATTTCAGCACAAGATAGCCCAAGGCATGGAGAATCTACCTCTGAAAGGAATTAGAGGAAGATGAAGTGTGCTGAGAGAAAACGTAGAAGGAAGAGTCGACAAAAATCATGTAATGGCAACGAAACAGGCATGGTTTTCTTTGATTCCTCTCAGCCAGAGGTTTGCCCCTTCAAGATGGATCTCCAGGAGGAAGGACATGGGAAATGGCTGAGAACCGGAGGAGAACAAGCTTAAGCAATATTTGGGAAGAAGAGGGAGAGATGGTGAAGAAGAAGATGAAGAAGAAGAAGATGATGATGTGGCAGAAATGGGTTCAAGGGGGATCAAAGGGCTCTGATACCATGTTGGTAAGCTAAAAGGAAAGGAAAGAGTGGACACAAACTTAGAATACTTGCATTATGGAATGAAGAAGAGTGAGGTCCTTAAGTAGGCACCTCATACATGCTCACTGACATCACTGATGACTTCAGAGCTCCACAATCATCTCCTCAATCTGCTCCTAGATTCTCTCAATCATCCTATGTGGCTCTCCACCACCTAACTGTGCTTGTGGGCACCTAATTGTGCCTCTAGCACTCACACATAGAAACATAAGGTGTGCCTGAGGCATACACCTTGAGATATCCCATCACCTTGCTAGCATGAGAACCTAGCCATAGATTTATCCTTGACCACCATGAGATGGCATGAGAAACTATGAGACTAGATGTATCCTTGACATAGCCTGAGGCATTCCCTTTGATGGGATATCTCAAGGTGTATGCCTCACGCACACCTTGGTTTCTATGTGTGAGTGCTAGAGGCACAGTTAGGTGGTGGAGAGCCACATAGGATGATTGAGAGAATCTAGGAGCAGATTGAGGAGATGATTGTGGAGCTCTAAAGTCATCAGTGATGTCAGTGAGCATGTATGAGGTACCTACTTAAGGACCTCACTCTTCTTCATTTCATAATGTAAGTATTCTGAGTTTGTGTCCACTCTACTCTTTCTTTTATAGTTCACCAATAGATTCTATGCTAGACGAAGTGCCGGGGCATGAGGTATACTCCTTCCTAGATCGGTATAGTAGGTACAATCAAATCAGAATGGCTCTAGAAGACCAGCCCAAAACAGTGTTCATCACATCATGGGAGGTCTATGTCTATACACTCATGTGGCTTGGATTGCGGAATGCATGTGGCCAAGTAAATGCGAGAAAAGATGGAGCACTTGCTACGGGTGGGATTCATCGCACCAATCAAGAATACAGAGTGGATTCCCCGATCGTCATTGTGTCAAAGAAGAATAAGAAATTGTGAATTTGTGTTGATTGCCACAAGCTAAATGCAGCCACTGTACCCAATCCATTTCCTTTGCCGTACATAAATTCTATGCTGGACGAAGTGGCAGGGCATGAGGTATAATCCTTCCTGGATGGGTATAGCACGTACAATCAAATTAGAATGGCTCCAGAATACCAGCCCAAAACAGCATTCATCACATCATGGGGGGTCTATGTCTATATAGTCATGTGGTTTGGATTGCAGAATACTCCCTCGACTTTTCAGCGAGCAATGCAAGAGATTTTTTACTCTTACTTGACATATTTCATGCGGATCTTCCCAGACGATCTCAGTGTGTTCGGAGCATTCACCGAGCACCTGGAGCATTTGCAAAAGTGCTTCCAATGATACAGGGAGGTAAATGTGCATTCGTAGTCTGTAGCGGCTGACTCCTGGGGCATGTGATTTCGACAGAAGGCATTGTGGTGGATTCGGACAAAGTGGCAATAATCATGCAAGCACCGGCTCCAACTACACCTAAGGAGTGCTTGTGCTTTTTGGGTTGAATTCAATGCATGGAAGACATCTGTAGTTCCTAGCTCACATGGTGATTCCCTTGAATGCATCATTTCATGTGGAATCAAAGGCATTTGTGTGGACCGCAGAGTGTGACCAAGTGTACCGGCAACTCAAGATCCAGCTTTCCAGAGCACTAGTGCTAATGTCTCTTGATTGGGAGAAGAATTTTCATGCATTTTTGGATGCCTTAGATAGAGCTATTGAAAGTGTCCTGATGCAGGAAGATGCGGATAAATAGTATCGCCCAGTCTACTATGCAAGCCGACGGCTCTCAACAGCCGAAAAGAATTACTCTGTCATGAAGAGAGAAGGATTGGGCATGATCTATTCCATCAAAAAATTCCGGCATTATTTGTTGGGCCAACCTTTTGTATTCCATGTTGATCAATCTGCATTGTTATATTTGGTAAAATATCAAAGTCTTATGGGTCAATTGGCACGATGGGTGTTGCTACTGTAGGAATATGATTTTGATGTGATTCATTGATCGGGCTCACAGCATGCGGTAGTTGATTACTTATCTTAAATGAAGTCTAGAGAACTACCAATAGAAGTGGAGGACGAGTTTCTTGATGTGGAGCTAGTGGCTATTTTTTGAGCAGATACAATCGAGGTGGATGCCGAAGTCATTCCAAAAGGCCCATGGTCATGGTATGATGAGATGCTCTCCTTCCTATCTACCGGCATCATGCCCAAGTACATTAATAGAAACCAAAGGAAATGATTGGCATTGTGGAGCCGATCCTTTGAAGTAGTCTTGGGCTAGCTGTACCAATGACATTTGACAGAAGCCTTGCTGCGGTGTGCTCAGCCTCATGAGCAGGAGGCAGTGCTGATGGAAGCCCATTGCGGGGTTTTAGGTGGTCATTTTGCAGGAGAAATAACTACAAAGAAAATTATATAAGTAGGCTTATGGTGGTCAACCATGTAGAAGGATGCCAGCTAGTTGGCAAAGAGTTGCGATCTTCGCCATCTGTTGGCTCAACCCACAAATCATGATTGTATGCCGCTTAACCCAATATTGCCTCTAGAGCCATTTTGGAAGTGGGGTCTGGACTTCATGGGTCCATTCAAGCACGTAGCTACCTGCACAAGGAATTGTTACACTCTGGACGCCACTCACTACTATACCAAGTGGGTGGAAGCTTGGGCTTTGTGGGATAATACTGCAAATTTGGTTGCAAAATGCATGTACCGTGATGTGTTCACTCGGTTTGGTTGCCCAATTGAAATCGTCAGCGACAGGGGGACTCACTTTGTCAATAAGGTCATCAAGCGGATGAATTATTTCTATATGGTGATGGAAGTCTTCCCCCTACTATCCGCAGGCTAATGTATTGGCTGATTATTTCGCTATTGGTAAATGAACATCACATGGATTGGGATAATAAGCTGCTAGTGGCACTATGGGCTTACCGCACATCATTCAAGGTGGCCACGGGGTTGACTCCTTTCAAATTGGTGTTTGGGTTGGAAGAAATTATGCCAATCGAGCATATTGTTCCAAGTCTATGGATTGCAGTGGAGGACATGCTCTTGCCATAGGAGTCGACTTTGGAGGTTCAAGCAAGGCAAAAGCAGAGATTGGATTTGGCCTCGAAGAAAAAATATTTTGAGCACGGGCAATTGGTTCTTATGTTCAACACTCGCCTTGGGCGGATGCCAGGGAAGTTGAAATTCCACTGGTTTGGTTTATTTGAATTTTTCATGATTGCAGATCGACATCGTTCTATCTTGCAGATTTGCAAGGGCACGTACTTCCACATCCAGTTAATGGTTTTCAGCTTCGTCCATACCATCATGATGGGAGTCTTCAGGGCCCATTTCCAATATCTAATGAGGCACATATTTCTTGGGTTGAGGTGGAGGCGGCATATCAATCGCATGAGGACATGTGGAAGAGGGGTTTGAGGCATGATGACGATAGTCTTCTATGAGGTCCTATCATAGCCTCCATGCAACTACCTATTGTCAAGGCAGGGTATTGGAAATTTGAATTGCAATTCTTGAGCATTTGTTTGCATGTACCAATTGCTTGCTTGTTCTTCCTCATCACACTTGTAGTCCTCTGGAGCTCCTTTGCCTTCTAGCTTTCATCTGCATTCAACTCTCTTTCCTTCCTTCTATTTTGCATCGCTATGGGGATGGTTCATGCATAGATTTTTCCTTTTTTCCATTGGTCTACATTGATTCGTAGTCTATTGATGATCGTCTTCAACTACTATGCCTTTGGAGCTCAACAACATTGATTGGCAAAGGGTGAATATTCATCCAGCATCGTTGGTGCTTTGCCAAGCAGCTGGTAGCAGGTACTGTTGTGGAATTTTTGGGTGAGCATCAGGAGATGACAGTTCAGTTGATCTATCAACAACTTTTTTTGCCGATAGATGGAGGATTGTTCGTGTAGCCGCTGTGTTCAATGAAGTCGATGGTGGCTGAGTTTGGAACTCCTGCCAGAGGAGAGTACAAGCTTAGTGCATGCCAGGATGCACAATTGCGGGATCTATATCGTTGGATTCTGGAGTCTGTGTTTTTGCAAGCCAAAACTTATACAATCACTCCTCAGTCTTGAGGGATGATCTCAGTGGTTGAGCAATGGGTAGTGCCATGGGTCCATGTTCTGAAGGAGCGCATCCATGCAAAGGCTCAAAGGGTGGTGACAGTGGTTGAGAGGAAGTAGGCGGTGAACTTGAAGATTGGTCAAATTCTGGAGATCCTATTTCCCTTACATCTTGAGTCTATGACGCCTCGATGGAATATGGCCTTAGTTCTTAATCTTGAGCCTGAAGGACCTTTCCAGGGGGAGGCTGAAGGTTTAGCTGGCAGATACCCAAGAAGCAGAGAAGACAAGGGCCTTGTATGACTCAGGGGGTGGTTTCTTCTCTTGCACCCTTGACTCCTTCTCATGTAGGTGGAACGGGGAGTGTGTTCTCCAGTGGGATGGCATCAACTTAGATCAGTGTTATGCCCCCACTTGCACAACCAATCATGGGGCTGAGAGGGTGACGGTGATGGTAGCTCCCACAACCACTATGATTGTGGGTGTTTTCAGAGGTATTCCGCTAGTGGGGGGATCACTCACTCATAGGTGGTTAGAGCAGCTTTAACGTTCATCAACAACGACCACTACAGTGACCTCTCCAATAGTGGTGGTGGTGTTTGAGGTAGTGCATGTGTCTCCACCAGAGGAACTGGTGGTGATCTTCAAGCCTGTGGTGGTTTCTTCTGCATCCTCATCCGGATTTTCTTTTCAAGCATAGCCTCTTAATGTGTAGCTATAGTTTTGTTCATTGTTGCTTGCTCGTCTTGCAATGCAATATATTGCCGGGGGTGGAATCAGAGGTCACTCAGTTGTTTCGGATAGAGAATGAATCCATGCAAAGTTAGTAGGCATGTTCACAGGAACTGGAGAACAGGGTTGTAGTTCTCGAAGTGTAGGTGCAGGTGCAAGTGGCAGAAGCACACTTGGAGGCCACTCAGCAGTTACAATCGGAGTATGTTTTTGGCATTCAGTAGGAATTGTTACGCCGACGTACTACCAATGCACTGGCTAAGAATTTACAGGCTTTTTTGAGTAATGTTAGTGTCAATATGGAGCAGATGAATGTGCTCCTAGAGGCTCTCCAAGGGAATGTTTGTGTGGAATGTGATAGACAAGTTGCACGCTGGCATGTAGCCACAAACATGTCGAGAGCTAGTTTCGCAACGACACTGATCTAAAACGGATGGGGATGTAGGTGCTGGTGCAGGTTCTGGACTACAAAGTGGTGCGCAAGTGTAGACGGTATCTGCACCGTTGGGTTCCAGTAATTCCGCAGGTGGTACTGGTACTGCAGATAAGGGTAAAGGACATAGAGTCTGTGATGACTGGGGAGGATTGGCATGCAAAGTCATCCTAAGAGCCAATATTAATGCACAAGACAATCCACCACCAAGGTTGTGGTGCCACATCTGCATAGTTGGCTAACATGTGCAACAACCCACCCCTACCTTAACAATACCAACCAGCATCCATCCCAGTGTACAGGTAACCTTGTACAGGTAACCTGTACAAGTAACCAACAATTGGACAAGCACCCCCAGCTCCGTGCTGAATCATGTTCCCATCAAGTCCTACAGTTACTCAAAAATCCAAATCCACGACCATATCCAAGTGCACCAAACCTAGATCTTCTGATAGTTAGAATACAACAACTTCAAGCCTAAGAAGTGGATTCACAATTTGAATATGAAGTTGAGTATCTAGTGTACTATGTGGAAGGAGCCAAAGGTTTAATCCTTGTCTATGCCAATCAAGTTTGGCCCAACAAATATTGAGCAGCAATAGAGTACTACAGTTGTGGAGAAAATCACCAAATTGTGGGATGCCCTCATCATGGTAGTCCCACTACTTTCCCACCACACTATAGAGATTGTGGCATTGGCCATGCTTGTATGGATTGTCCCATGAAAACTAAGGTCCCACAACAAAATGAAGCTAAGCCAGATGTCCCAATCGACATTATTGGGGTGCACAATCAAACTCTAGGGCCCGCAAGCATATTATCACAACCTATGAATGTAATTACATGCCAACAAAAAGAGGCAACCAAAGGGCCTACTATTCCAATCCAATCTAGAAGTCCTCATTTTTGGTGTTTCTGTACTAAACCCGAAACTTCAAAAAATGAATTGACTTTTTGGAATCTGATGCTTAAAGGTTTCTTGTTTCCTATCTTTAAGAAAGTATTGAATATATCATGGATTGAATTGCTCTATTGAGGACATTGCTACCTTCTTTTTTTTTAAATGCTAAGAGATAATTTTTTCATTTTCCAAATTATAAGGGTGCCATTTATATCTACGTAAGAACATATTTTATTCAAAGTCAAATGCTACTTTTGCGACATAAATATTTGCATTGAAATGTGGAAATCAATAGCCATGTTCGCTCGAACCTCCACCTCACTCAAACACAGTCACTCAAACTTTGGTAATCCTCGACCCCATGTACAATGCTGCAGAAATTCTAGCATGGAAGGCTTTCAACTCTCCGACTGTCGGCTCTCTTCTAACGTTAAGCGAGGTCCATAGTCCAATAGTGCACATAGGACAAAAGAACCCCTATAGATCTATCCTGAGCCCTCTTTCAGTCCCCTCATCTCCCGCTTCTCCTAGCCTCTTGCTTTCTCATGCTCATCTTCAAATGTTGCTTCCTTGATGTAGCAAAAAAAAATCAACAATGAAACTCTCACAAATCACTCTTTGCTTCAAAGGGATAGCTAGCCTACTCTTTGATTGTGTCTTGAAGCAGGAGTGAGACTGATGGGGAAGAAAACAAAGTGAATTGATGATATCAAAGAAGCTTCAACACATGCAAATAAAGCATGTACTATGAGTGCATTTGGGCCATGTGTTAACACATGATCCAAATGTACTCATAGTGCATGCTTTTGGTGGCATTTCTTGCCTCTAAGAAATTCCATGTTCAGTCCTTCAAGTCCCATATCAAAGGTAACATTTGCAAAATGGAAGGCTACCTGGAAGTGGAAGCCCGACTTGAAAATGCTCCAGACAACCATGAAGAGAGGAGCTCACGACCGTGAGGAGATGAGGTATCCATGAGGAGAGAAGCCCGAATAAGAGGGCATGAATATGAGGCCATAGAGAGGAGTAGAGGAACTCAAATATGTAGCCATGAAGAGGAGAAGAGTCATACATAAGACATCATTGGCAGGAAATAGTGAGGAGAGGGCAACCTTGAGGAGAGGGCAATAGTGAGAGGAGAGGGCGATTATGAGGAGAGGGAAACTGTGAGGAAGAGGGCAACAGTAAGGAGAGGGAGACCTTGAGGAGAGGGCCACCTTGAGGAGAGAGCAATTGTGAGAAGGAAATCATGAGGAGGAGTATAGTGGAGTGGAGTAGCATCGAGATGATGAGGATTGGAGTGGAGTGGCTTGGATGAGTGGAGTGGAGTCAATTTGAGATGGGGAGGAGGAGTGGAGTGGCTTATATGATTCCAAGATTACTGACCATTTTTGAGCATGATGAGATCCGCTCGGCTACTAATGGTCCAACAGTCAAGTAGATTGAATGCATGGAGCCATCGGGCTTCAAGGCTTGGATTACAATGTTGATATTGTATCCACACCTTGAAGTTCCATCATCTATCAGTCTAATGAACTATTCATGTTAATATATACATGGACTTATAAATGGTCTTGAATATTGTCTACTACATGCACATGGACTTATACATGGTCCTATATATACATGGGCTTATATATGCTATGATATAGATGGTTTTATAAATGGGCTTACATATGGTATAATATATGTTCTAATGCATATGATCTAATATACATGGTCAATCTTCATGGATTCTTATTCAGATGGACTTATAAATGGGCATATATACATGGACTTATATGAACTTGTATACAGTCTAATACATGTTTTTTACATGGACTTATAGATGCTCTAACATATATATGGACTTATATATACATGGACATTTTATGCGTTCATGTATATACACATGTATTTATATGTGGTCTGGTATATATTCATGTTACTATATCCATGGACTTATATATATTGACTCATACAAATCGATCTAAGATATATGGTCAAATGTTTATGGACTCTTATTTATATGTACTTATAGATGCTCTTAAAAATTATATAGATGAACTTGTATGTACACATTGGCTTATGTATTCATGTATATAGATACATAGATTTATATATGCTCTAGGCTATATTCATATATAGATGGACTAAGATATCTGGTCAAAATTTTATGGATTGTTATTTATATGGACTTATAGATGCTCTTACAAATATTTGCATGGACTTGTAATGGATATATGTATATATATATTGTTATGTATATAGATATATGGATTTATATATGGTCTAGTCTATATTCATCTATACATGGAAAGATATGGTCTAATGTATATTCATATATGAACATGGCTTGAATTATGATCTGCCTCAATTTGGGAGTAGAATAAAGCTAGAGCAGGCCCAACAAAGGACCACGAAGATAATCCAACAAAGTCTGACAATGCCTCTTATGGCACCACAAGTGGTCACTCGTTTCCTCATGGTCACATAGGCTCAGGAACAGCAACAAGAGTAGCAACAAGGGGCAGGGTAGTCCGGGTCACAGATCAACCAACTGTATGATGATCTCCTCAACTTCAATGACCTGGCTGGCCAAAGTATGCAGTTTCATCACAATAGGTCTTTGACCTCTTGAAGCAAATTAACTCATTGCTCTCATCCCTTAAGGGCAAGGCTGTCATAATGGAATCCACAACCCCATCCTCCAAAAACTGGATAGATGTACAGAAAGCACTTGGCCACTATGTGAACCCTACATATAGGTTGTCCTCAAAATATAGACAGCTCAGGGAGCCAGCACCATCATCCTTTTTTGCTTTTGAGCCATTAAGTTTGATCCATTTATTTTTATGACTATATGTTCACATGTCCTTAATGTGATCTTCGATATAATCCCTTCCATTGTAAGTACTTTTACTATAAGTTTCACATATCCTTAACAAACCACTAGGCTTCAACACAGATTCATTCTATATTTCAAGCCTCAAACTCAAACACCCTTGTAAAAGGGATAATGTATTAAAGCTACATTCAATCCATCAAATCTTTTGAATGATAGTTCTATTGAAAATTCATGTATCATCAATAGGATTTCATCCATTATATGTTCATTTGTCTTTAATAGTATGTCTAAAAATTCACGTATCTTCAATATTATTTCTCTCATGTGTTCCAATATCTTCAAAAGGATACCTTTATTTATGTCCAAACTTGACCATTGATTTGTATTTCTCAAACACAATTTCACTCCACCTATTCTTTAGAATGAATTTTTTTTGCCATAAGTGGGCCAAACATAAGGTCTTTCCACATATTCTTAAGAATGAAAATTTTGGCCTTACGTTGGCAAGTCTATGGAACGAGGGTAAGGCCAAAGTCTGGTACGATGCATTAGGTCTTGATTAATACTTCTTTAGGCTTGAATATTTAATGTATTAACTATAAAGAGAGTGGGAGAGAAGTAAGGAGCCTCACTTATAGCTTTCTCACATACACAACGGGGGAATACACACAAAGTGGAGGCTGAAAACAGTTTTCCTCTTCTTAGTTGTGAAAGCCAAAAGAACTCTCTCTCCTAGTACAAAAGTAATAGATGAACCCTATATGTGGGTCTCAAACCAAACTCATCTAACCTAGGTGGCATACTTGTGCATACTAAGTGTACTATTTTCCTAGTCTACATTTGTCTAAGTCTAGTCTAGTCTTTGTGTCTTGAGTGTGTGCCATGTGGCACCTCTACAATTATCCCATAAGCACTCTTGCTTTATGTCTTGTACTTTGGCCCATATATTCATGGGTCACATCATTGCAATTTATCTGTCTAGCTTGTGTCTTGTCTACACTCTTCTCAAGGTATTTCTTGTCTTTCAATCTTGTTATTTCATTTCTAGTTTCTAGTTTCTAGTTCTTGCTTCCATATTCCAACATGGTATCAGAGCCATGTAGATTCCTCTTCTCTCTCCTCAGTCTGCTATAGCCATAGCCGCCTCTTCTCAGACTTTTGCTCCACTTAGCTGGTCGCCAGATTCTCCATTTTCTGCTCGTTTTCTTCACACTGCTATCATTCCTGCTTGGATCTCCGCACCACCTCTTTCTACCCCACCATCACAGCACACCATTGCGCACCAAATTTGCGTGCCAGATCTGTGCAGTTTTGCTCTAGATTTGCGCACCATCTCTACTAGGTCTGAATAGTTCAGCTCCAGATCTGTGCCCATCAGCTCCCGCTCCTGCTAGCACTCCAACACCATCAACGTACGAGAGTGTCCATACAGTCCGTACAACTGTACGGAATTCATACCTGCTGTCTGTATAGTTCGTACGACTATACAAAATCTGTAAGTGCACAGGCCGCACTTCTCCAGCTGCTGTTCGAGATTTGCGCCATCTTCATGGAGATCTACACTCCTGGACTGCACCCCTTTTTGCACCTCTGCCTCTGCCTGGGATTAAGGTACTGTGCTTTGCCTCTTTTCAGTTTGCTAAGCAGTCTCTCTTTTTTGATGGTTCCTCCTGCTTCGATGTGCTATCATATGCTATGGCCTTGACAAAGTGGTGAGAGAACCAGCTTCTTGGATCTCTCCTTTCATTTATTTCTGCAATATTGTAAGGGAATAGAACTGCCCTTGCATCCTAGCAAGACAAGAGGCTTTACAAGGCTGAAAATGATGTGCACGATGCCGTGAGATAGCCGAATAGGCTTTACAATGGTGGCATGTGTGTGTGAAATCAAATGCTATCTGCCCACTGAATCAATCTACAATGCCTCTGAACTCTGAAGTCTGCTCACTGAACTGATGAACGTAAGGTTTCAGGTAATGTAATGATGTGAAATCGGATGTGACATATGGACTGACTCCGAGTAGGTACTAGTCGAGAATTTCGGGCATGGCTTAGATTGGCAACTTGGGGAAATTCAAAGTGTCCCCTCTATGGTGATCTCGGGGGGGTCACTCATCATATGTTACCCTATCACGTGAGTTCAACAGAAGGATATTTTTTATTTCTAAAATTTACAAAAATAAATATACATAAGGGACTATTTAAAATAGTTTTGGAAAAAATTTATAGATTTGTATAGAAAAGGGGTACATTTTATTAATGAAAAATTTACAGATAAGGGATTTTAGAAATAGGCCTTGAACGCACGTGGTATAGAGGGTTTATATATAGTGACCCCCCCGAGATGGTGATCTAGTCTACTCTGATCTAGATCTAAACCAACCGTCGATCAATGAAAGAACAGCAAATAATTCCTTTTCTTTTGTTCTTTTTAAGTGCTGGGTCAGATGCGTCGATGTAGAGGCAAATGTGCGTGAAGGAAGTGGTTTTGTTGGCGAGGCTTAAATGTGAGTGTAACTTGCACCAAAATGTGTGCATGATGTAATGAGCACATAGAGCACAAAAAAACGAGCGACTTTTCTTTTTGGAGCGCCCTCAAATTCTTCCTGGATCAAGAGATATGAGTTGATCTAGGTGGAGGGGCAAAAGGAGTGCAAATGTGCTCAATGATGATGTGTCACTGTGAGTCACATGCAGTGATGATGTGGCATTGTGCCTAGCAAGAGGTGTGCTTGTGAAGCTTTGTGCTGAGGTGGCAAGAGTGTGCACATACAGTGTGTGCACAGTGTGCCTGGCAAGGGACTATGCTTGTAGGGGTCAGTGCTGAGGTGGCACAGATGATGTCAGCAAGGTGATGTGGCAATGTTGACATGGCATTGATGATGTGGCACTGATGACATGTCCCTAATGATGTGGCACAGGTGATGTGGTTGATGATGTGTCACTGATGATGTGGTAGGATGACGTGGCACGGATGACGTGTCTGTGCTGACGTGGCAGTTGGTGGTGACATGGTAGAATGATGTAGCACTGATGATGTGGCAGCTAAGCTGGTAGGGTGTTGATGTGGCGAGATAAGCTTATGTGGCAATCATGCCACGTGTCAAAAAATTATTAGGCTTATCTGCCATGTGGCAGATAGGATGACATGGCAAACTGATGACGTGGTAGTTGTGGCTAAGGCTATCTACCGTGTTTCACTATGTCGCTTCACAGAATCTTTTGAAGATTCCGACAGAATCTAGGAAGATTCCATCTTCGTATCCGTCGAGGCCGTCGTTGGAGATCGTGCGTGAGCTGTCGGTTGTTCGGTCGTGATTGGAGAAGTCGACGATGAGTGCTTTGTTTGAAGATAGGAGGCCCGTGGAGTCGCTTCAAAGGTGCTAGCTGTTCAAGGAGCGGATGCCGAGAGCCCTGAGAGGAGCTTTGGAGGTTGCGCATTCAGTGGAGTCGTACCGGGCTTACCTCATGCAGGTCTCTAGAGCAGTGCGTTGGAGTTCCGTTGTCTCTAGTTCCAGCCTTAGGTGAAGGTCGTTGCAGCCTTGTAGACTAGTGTGAGCTTGGAGCTCCTTCCTTCGGTTGGAGGATCCTTCGGTAGGCTGGCCGTTTAGGCTTGCCGGAGCAGTTATGGCTCTACTAGCGAGTAGCCCATTGGTTGTGTGGCAGAGTTTCGTCAAGGAAGGCACGTTGCTATGGAGCTACCTGCAGTATTGCTGCAGTTGTAGATGGAGCTGTAGGCTCGCATACGCAGATCTTCCACGACGCGCACCTCTTGATCGTGGCCGTGGATGACTACCAACTCGTTTCTGTTGTGTGAACCAGCAACGAGGCCAGCATTAGCCTCCATTGGCATCTCATTGCTGTGCTCGTAAACTTTAGTCTCCTTGAGCCATGGAGCTCCTGTTGATCTGTGAAGCTATCCGCTATCTATGGTGGGCGTTGCTCATAGATGATGGAGCCAAGGTCGTTTGAGTAGATGGAGGCAGATTTTGTCAAGCCTGCATACAAAGCATGCTTTACTTTGACTTGTGAGGAGTAGGATAGGAGTCCTAGCTAGATTTAACAAAGTCTCATAATGCAGTTGCTAGATTGTGAAGCTTGGGCCTTCACTTCAGCAACTCGTTAGAGAGATTTCCAAGAGCAGCTCCCTCAAGTTGAAATGGATTCTCTCAAAACCTCTCATGGAGCAAGATCTCTCTCTTCCTCTCAAGCAAGAAGAAGACACTCACTTTCTTTCTCACAAAACCTTTGAAGACCTCTCAATCAACGGAAGTCTCTCTGTGAAGATAGTGGGAGAGAGGGAAGGAGTCTCACTTGAGGCTTTCTCACAATCACAATGGGGGAATACACACAAAGGTGGAGGCTGAAAATAGTTTTTCCTCTTCTTAGTTGTGAAAGCCAAAAGAACTCTAGTACAAAGAAATAGAAGAACCTTATATGTGGGTCTCAAACCAAACTCAAGTATCTAAGGTGGCATACTAACTGAGCCACGAACTAGTGTAGATAAGGATAGTTGTCATCCAGCTATTATTCGTGGGCGGTGTACCAACTGCATCTCCGTCGGTGACATAAGTACACAACGGTCACCCTTGCATATTGCGAGTGGAGCTCGATATCTCAACACTCCCCCTCGAGCTCAATCCCAATTCCTGCACACCAAGCAGGTCTCTGAACTTGCACAGCTTCTCTGCGCCCAATGCCTTCGTGCATATGTCAGCTACCTGATCCTCTGTGCTGACATAAACTAGATCAATAAGACCTAGTAAGACCTTCTCCCGCACATATGGATAATGCACCTCAATGTGCTTTGTTCTAGCATGAAAGACTGGGTTCTTTGCCAAGTGTATACTGCTCATGTTGTCACAATAAATGACAACCGGCCCATCTGTAGACTGATGCATATCATAGAGTAGCTTATGCAACCAAGCTACCTCACATGCAGCCATTGCTGCACCCCTCTACTCAGCCTCTGTGCTCGACAAGGCAACTGTAGGCTGTTTCTTGCTGCTCCAAGTGACTGCAGCACTCCCAAAAGAGAACACATACCCACTGGTAGATCGTCTATCAGAAATACTACCAGCCCAATCAGCATCAGTGTATCCATGCAACTATATCTGAACCCCAGCCTCATAAAATAGTCCATACTGCAATGTGGACTTTACATACCTGAGTATGCGTCTAGCCGCATCCAAATGCGGTTTCCTTGGAGCCTGCATAAACTGACTTACCAACCCAACAGCATAGCTCAAATCCGGCCTGGTAATAGTCATGTAAATCCAACTTCCTACTATGCGTCTGTACATAGTAGGGTCTTCCAGAAGCTCACCTGCATCTGCGCTTAGCTTCACATTCTGCTCCAAAGGAACTGAAATAATAGGCTTACAGCCTGTCATCCCATATTTGGACAGCATGTCCAGTCCATACTGCCTCTGTAAGAGCTGTATCCCACTTGGTGATCTAATCACCTCAATGCCCAAGAAATAACGCAGCTCTCCCAAATCCTTCATCTCAAACTTCTGCCTCAATAGCATTTTCACATGAAGGATATCTTCATCACTATCACCTGTGATGATCAAATCATCAACATAAATGACCAGCAGCATAATCCCTTTCTCTGTTTTTCTCACATAGAGTGAGAAATCTGCCTTGGAAATCTGAAAGCCAATAGTGACAAGATACTGTCCTATCTTGTCAGACCATGCCCTAGGTGCTTGCTTCAAGCCATACAAGGCTTTCTTCAACCTGCAAACAAACTCAGGATGAATAGCATGAACATAACCTGCTGGCTGCTCCATAAAGACCTCTTCTTGCAAATCACCATGCAAGAAGGCATTCTTTACATCCATCTGATGTAAAGACCATCCCTTTGATGTAGCCATAGCAATGGCTGCTCTTACGGTTGCCATCCTTGCAACCGGGCTGAAAGTTTCTTCATAATCAATGCCATATGTCTGTGCATACCCCTTGACAACTAATCTTGCCTTGTATCTATTCACAGAACCATCTGCATTGTGCTTGATCTTATAAACCCACTTACAGCCAACTGCATTCTTGTCTTTAGGCAAAGGCACCAATTCCCATGTAGCATTAGCATCCAAGGCATCCATTTCTTCATCCATGGCTTTCTCCCATTTTTCATTTCCCATGGCTTGCTCAAAAGAAGTGGGTTCTACTTCCTGTATCACTTTGACCATATAGGCATAGTGAATGGCTGTAAATCCATCATATTTAAGCCTATCCACAGGATACCTAACCCTAGTAGACCTCCGCAAAATAGGCTCACTTCCAGGTGCTCTCAAAACATCCCTGGTCTTCCTTACTCCAGGTGTAACAACAGAAGGAATACCCAACTCATCATCAATGCTCTGTTCTGAGCCACTGGATTCACCATCCACATAAGAGTGACCTACATTCACATCAAACATGGGCTGATCTACCTTCTCTTTTCCTTTTCGTGATACCTGCGTACCACTATCTGCATTGCTTTGAGGAGATTCTCCTGATCTCAATCTACCTGTCCATGGTGAAGTATGTGAACCACTGCTAGACGACACTGTAGGTCCACTGATATTTTGTGATTGCTGCTGTGAATTCTATGCAGCATTACCATTTTGTGCATCTACATCAATCATCACATTTACTGGTTTATACCAGCTGCTCATCTCATCAAAAACAACATCTCTGCTCACTGTAAACTTACGAGTAGAAGGGTTATAGCATCTATACCCTTTCTACTGCAGAGAATAACCAATAAAGATGCACTTCTCAGCTTTTGGATCCAACTTGGACCTCAACTCATCTGGCACATGGACATAGGCAATGCAACCAAAAATTTTCAAATGAGAAATATCTGGTTTCCTACCAGTATACATCTCCTCTGGCGTCATGCCATGTATTGCTACAGTGGGAGTCCTGTTCATTATATAAACTACTGTAGCAACTGCTTCAGCCCAATAATAATCTGGTAGATCTTTTTCATTTAGCATAGCCCGAGATACCTCTCCAATATGCCTATTTTTCCTTTCTGCAATTCCATTTTGCTGTGGGGTATGACTGCATGAATATTGCTGCTTTATACCATGCTCCTGCAAGGACCTTGCAAACTCATTTGAGAGGTACTCTCCCCCTCCATCTGACCTTAGGCATTTTATTTGCAGGCCTATTTCTTTTTTAACCATAGCTTTGAAAGCTTTGAAGTGCCCAAACGCTTCACTTTTCTTTTTCATAAAATACACCTAAAGTTTTCTGCTGAAGTCATCAATAAATGTGACAAAATAGTGACAGCCACCAATAGATGCAGCTTTAGTAGTCCAAACATCAGAGTGGATTAATTCCAATGGCTTTTTACTCTCTTGAGCATGCCTAGGAAAAGGTTTCCTTGCCTGTTTCCCAAACTGACAGGCTTCACAAACTTGTGCATTTCTGCAACCTTGAATTTAGGCAATCTTGCCACAATATTTTGGGCTTGCATTGATTTAAGTCGCTGTATATTAACATGACCAATGCGTTTGTGCTAGATATCAATATCTGCAACTACACCGGTCCCATGTGCAAACATTGTTGCACTCAATTCAGGCATGTTTGCATCCAACGTAAACATCCTGCCCTTCTTCTTTCCTTTTGCTATCAAGCGACCATTATTTTTCATATCCTCAATAAAGCATCCATGAGGATTAAATCTGACCTGCAAGCCCTGCTCAACCATCTGACCAATAGAAACTAGGTTCTTGGTGATGTTCGGGACATGAAATACATCAGACAAGTATTTCTTTTTCCCATCAAAAGAAATTTTGCCAATCTGCACAATAGGATGTGCAGTATCATCACCAGTCTCATAAATCCTGGTTTTTCCATTTTCCTTGCATCTTGCATCCATTTTGCATGACCTGTCATGTGGTTTGATGCACTTGAGTCAACATACCACACATCATTTCGTTCTTCTGCACTTGTCACAGAATTGGTCATATGCTGCACCATAAATAGATGCTCATTTCTGTCATCACCCTGTCTACTAGAGGATGCATAATTGCCTTGCTGCAATTTTCCATTCATAATGTCATTTTGCTTTTTGTAGCAGTCTTTAGCCATATGCCCCATTTTACCACAGTAGTAGCATTCAACATTGTTGTTTGCATTTTGGCCTCTCTGCCATCCACCACGGCCTCTTTGGCTCCCCCTGCCTCTAGAGTTACCATGTTCTCCTGCATAGGACTAGTTTTCTTGCGTTTGCTGCATATTTTGATTTCTACCACGGCCTGTAGATCGTCGGCCTCCTCTACCTTTGCCTCTACCTCTGCCAGCATTTGAGTAGAAGACAGTTTCTTTTGAAGTTCTTGCTGAAGAAGATGCACCACCATTTCTCTACTCTTCAGAAATTAGAAGAGCAATCAACTCCTCAAAATCAGGAAATTTTTCACGGACGGCAATGGATGTCCGGAACTGTGCATAATCCTTTCCTAGACCATTCAAGGTCACAGAAACTAAATCGTCATCATCCACTGGCGACCCAATGGAAGCAAGTGCATCCCCAATTTTCTTCATCTTCATGTGGTAGTCGTTTATGCTCAAATTTTCTCTCTGCACATTGTGCAACTCCTGTTTGAGCTGCATTTTCCTGGCTTGCATATTTGTGCTGTACATTTTTGCCAAAGTATCCCATGCCTCCTTTGGCATACTTGCATCCTGAATATGCACAATCATGGAGTCCGAAATACTGATAGACAGCCAGTACATAACTTTCCTGGCTCTCTCGTGCCATCCTTTAAATGCCTGCATTTCCTGTTGACTGGGAACATTAGGAAGAACAGGTTCTTCTTCATTTCCTGTAATGAATCCCAATAGCCTTTTCCCATAAGGAAATTCGTCATTCTAAACTTCCATGCCTGGAAGTTGTTCTTGTCAAGCTTTTTAGTGACAATTTGTGAAAGAGAATCAGATGCCATTACCGAGCACTGCAAAATATTCTGTCACTGCAAAAAAACACAGCTTTTGCCTCACACGGGCAGATCTGCAAAACTGACAAAAGTGGTATTTCACCACACAGTCACTTCCTAGTGATGATTTTGCATCAACAGGCAACAAACATGAATCTGCAACTCCCAATGTCTCTGCGCATAGGCATACGATGCAATTTCTGCGGCAACCTTTCACCGACCTGCAGAACAGTGGTCGCACAGCAAAAACAGGGCCTTTTTCTGAGTGCCTGCGAAGAACTTCCGCCTCCAAAACGGGCCCCGAAATGACCTCGAATCAGAAAAATAAAGTCACTGAGGGTTTCGCCCTTCTCCCGCAGCATATAATGCCCTCTCGCCACACCACGAAGGGCATCTCAATCTGAGACAGTGCACTCTTGCACTTTCGACTGTGCTACCTGCAGAGATTTGCTCCCAAACTCAAAAAAGGAAAGCAACATTGGTCCTCTTACCAGGACACTACGAACTTGGTTTGCTTTCTTGAGCTCCTTACCATGAACAAGGCTCTGATACCATGTGAAGATAGTGGGAGAGAGGGAAGGAGTCTCACTTGAGGCTTTCTCACAATCACAATGGGGGAATACACACAAAGGTGGAGGCTGAAAATAATTTTTCCTCTTCTTAGTTGTGAAAGCCAAAAGAACTCTAGTACAAAGAAATAGAAGAACCCTATATGTGGGTCTCAAACCAAACTCAACTAACTAAGGTGGCATACTAACTAAGCCACGAACTAGTGTAGATAAGGATAGCTGTCATCCAGCTATTATTCGTGGGCGGTGTACCAACCGCATCTCCAGCTAACAAGTCGGTGACATAAGTACACAACAGTCACCCTGGCATATTGCGAGTAGAGCTCGATATCTCAACACTCTCTCTCTCACATGGACAGAACTTTCTCACAATAAAGTAGAAGTTCTCTCAACAGAAGAGAACACTTGATCTCACAATCTCTCTCACACTCTCAAGAATCACAATGCCTTAGCGGAAGGTAGAACCATGCTCTGATACCATGATAAAATATGCAGAGGGGATGTCATGCCATGTATTGTTGTACTGGGAGTCTTGTTCATTATGTAGACTGCTGTAGCAACTGCTTCAGTCCAATAATAATCTGGTAGGTCTTTTTCGTTGAGCATGGCATGAGATACCTCTCCAATATGCATGTTTTTCCTTTCTGTAAGTCCCTTTTGCTGTGGGGTATGAATGCATGAATATTGCTGCTTTATGACATACTCTTGCAGGAACCTTGCAAACTCATTTGAAAGGTACTCTCCCCCTCCATCTGACCTTAGGCATTTTATTTGCAGGCCTGTTTCTTTCTCAACCATCGCTTTAAAAGCTTTGAAATGCCCAAACACTTCGCTTTTCTTTTTCATAAAATACACCCAAACTTTTCTGCTATAGTCATCAATAAAAGTGACAAAATAATGACATCCTCGAATAGATGCAGCTTTAGTAGTCCACACATCAGAGTGGATTAATTCCAATGGCCTCTTACTCTCTTGAACATGTCTAGGAAATGGTTTCCTTGCCTGTTTTGCAAATTGATACGCTTCACATACCCTATGCATTTCTGCAACCTTGAACTAAGGCAATCCTACAACAATATTTTGGGCCTGCATTAATTTAAGTCGTCGTACATTAACATGACCAATGCGTTTATGTCAGATATCAATATCTGCAACTACACCGGTCCCATGTGCAAAAATTGTTGCACTCAATTCAAGCATGTTTGCATCCAATGTAAACATCCTGCCCTTCTCTTTCCTTTTACTATCAAGCGACCTTTATTTTTCATATCCTCACAAAGCATCCATGAGGATTAAATGTGACCTGCAAACCTTGCTCAACCATTTGACCAATAGAAACCAGGTTCTTGGTGATATTCGGGACATGAAATACATTAGACACGTATTTCTTTTTCCCATCCTTCATAGACAAAGGAATTTTACTAATCTGCATAATAGGATGTGCAGTATCATCACCAGTCTCCACAAATCCTAGTCTTTCCATTTTCCTTGCATCCTGCATCCATTCTGCATGACCTATCATGTGGTTTGACGCACTTGAGTCAACATACCACACATCATTACTTTCTCCTGCACTTGTCATAGAATTGGTCATGTGCTGCACCATAAACAAATGCTCATTTCTGTCATCACCCTGTCTACTAGAGGATGCATAATTGCCTTGTTGCAATTTTCCATTCATGATGTCATTCTACTTTTTATAGCATTCTTTAGCCATATGACCCATTTTACCACAGTAGTAGCATTCAACATTGTTGTTTGCATTTGGCCTCTCTGCCATCCACCATGACCTCTTTGGCTCCCCCTGCCTCTAAAGCTACCACGTCCTCCTCTATAGGACTGGTTTTCTTGAATTTGCTGCATATTCTGATTTCTGCCATGGCCTTCAGATCGGCCTGCTCTACCTCTGCCTCTAGCTCTTCCAGCATTTGAGTAGAAGATAGCTTCTTTTGAAGTTCCTCCTGAAGAAGATGCAACACCATCTCTCTGCTCTTCAGAAATTAGAAGAGCAATCAACTCCCCAAAATCAAGAAAATTCTCATGGACGGCAATGGATGTCTGGAACTGTGCATAATCCTTTCCTAGACCCAATGGAAGCAAGTGCATCTGCAATCTTCTTCACCTTCATGTGGTAGTCATTGATGCTCTTATTTTCTCTCTGCACATTATGCAACTCCTGCTTGAGCTGCATTTTCCTGGCTTGCGTATTTGTGCTGTACATTTTTGTCAACGTATCCCATGCCTCCTTTAGTGTGCTTGCATCTTGAATATGCACAATCATAGAATCTGAAATACTGATAGATAGCCAGTACATAATTTTTTTGGCTCTCTTATGCCATCCTTTAAATGCCTACAACTCATGTTGATTGGGAACATTAGGAATAACTGGTTCTTGTTCAGCTCCAGTAATGGCCTTTTCCCTTAAGGAAATTTGTCATTCTAAACTTCCATGCTTGGAAGTTGTTCTTATCAAGCTTTTCAGTGACAATCTGTGAAAGAGCATCAAACGCCATTACAGAACACTGCAAAATATTCTGTCACTACAAAAAACACAACTTTTGCCTCACAAGGGCAAATCTACAAAACTGACGAAAGTGGTATTTGACCACACAGTTACTTCCTAGTGACGATTTTTCATCAATAGGCAATAAAAATGATTCTGTCACTCCTAATATCTCTGTGCACAGGCATACGATGCAATTTCTATGGCAACTTTTCACCGAGCTGCGGAACAATGGTTGCACAGCAAAAAACAGGGCACTTTTCTGAGTGCCTGTGGAAAACTTCGGCCACCAAAATGGGCCCCGAAATGGCTTCGAATCAAAAAAATAATGTCACCAAGGGGCGAAGCATATACTACCCTCTCGCCACACCATGAATGGCATCCCAATCTGAGACAGTGCACTCTTGCACTTTCCAACTGTGCTACCTGTAGAGATTTGCTCCCAAACTCGAAAAAGGAAAGCAACACTGATCCTCTTACCAAGACACCACGAACTTGGCTTGGTTTCTTGAGCTCAATGGTTTTCATGCCTATTTTATCTATTTAATAAAACTATATGCATCAAATAATGTTGTTTATCAATTTTTAGCATACACCCCCCAAAATCAAGACCCCCATTGGAAAGAAAGATAAGGAACACAAGTGCTTGTTCTTATGCTCGTGAGATATTAAAAAAGAGGCCTAGTGTCCCAAAAATGGAAGTGCATCAATGCGCTGTCATTTTTGGGTTGCCAAGTCTCTTTTTTGTTGTCGAGGAAGAATATAATAATTGAATGCATTTTTTTATTCAATACATATTGCTAGTGAGGCTACGTCCAAAAAGAGGCTCTACCCCTTATGATGTCTCTGGATACAGAATATGAGATTTCTTGATGCTTAGATTGCAGCAAGCAATGTTGCATGGGCGAAGCCACTATATGCCTCAAGTGTTGGAAATTGATGTATGGCTCAAGTGCTAGAATGTGCAAATCATGGCCAAAATCAAGAACCCTTAGAGATTCCATGAGGGCTATCATATCCACAATTTTTTCCTTTTACTACTACACACATGTCACCTTCAGTCCAGGGCAGAACCATTTGTCATCACAGGCAACAGGTTCATGGGACCCCATCCCATGATCTAAGGCATTATTCAAAGTCAAAGTATTTTTTACCATTCCCAAATCGAGTTTGCCAATTCCTAATCTGATTGATTTCATTTACTAGACTTGCAATGCTTGCAAAGCCCTTGCTTAAGCTTGAATGAGCCTCTTGATTTTGGGGATATAATGGTGGAAAATGGCTTAACATGCTGCCATTTTCGACCATTACAGCCCCAAAATCAAGAGGCTCATTCAAGCTTAAGCAAGGGCTTTGCAGGTCTTGTTTTTGGGTGGCAGAAGCACAAAAATGACAGTGCATTAACATGTTGCCATTCTTATGCTTCCCCCCTCCAAAAACAAGACCCCCAAGCTATTAATTGGAGACACCAAAATGAGGGGAAGGATGATGTCAGGAGTAGAGGAGCTAGCCAATGAGGGGAGGGACAGTCACTAGCAACAAGCATGATGCAAGGAGGTGAGAAGGCAAAGAAGCAAGGAGGTCAGGAGGTGAGGAGGCAAGGAGGCAAGGAGGCAAGAGGCAATCTTAAAGGGCAACAAGAGGGTGGGGGTGGCCGGAAGGAGTAAACAGGAAAGGGAGGGATGGAGATTGTTTGCAGGAAATGCTTGGATTAATGCTACAAATGCCATTTTTTTTGTGTGTGTTTTGCAGCATGAAACTTTTATGGCATTTTTCTTTTAAAAAATACAACATTGTTGTGATTAATTGTGCTACAAACAACTCAAGCCGTAAAGCACCATGGATTAGTACAACAATATACATCACGGATGGATGCATACACTCATATTCACATCAATTTCCAATATTGTATTAGATGGACCCTTAGCATACATGTGTGCATAGAAGACCATTTCCTACATTGATCCCTGATTTCATAGTTAAATTATTCCCTTTCTCACATTCTAATGTGTGAAGATTTAATGTACATGCATTATGGGCACATTATATTGCATTTTATGACTAGCTTTTTTTACGAATGCATGATACTTGTATATGGTCAAAGAAGGTATACTATCATTTTTGAATGACAATGTTACTCTATGCTCCATTTTATCCTATATTAGAAACTATGATCGCTAGATATTACATAAATATATTGCTCCATTATATCATATACTAAAAACTATTCTGACCCAAATACATAATGCTAATTGAGGTTAGTACTTATGACAAGTGATGAAAACATTCTAATGGTATGAATGAGATCTTGTAAATTTTGGATATATAATATGGGTAGTATGTTGATTGAGCTATGACCCTTTTCTAAGGGAATATTTTCAACTTAATTACTAAATGCATACTTACAATGGTGACCTAATTCCCATCTATATGTATAATCAAGTTTTACTTTGTGTTTTAAAAAAAGCTTTTGCATAAGGTTAAAATTCAAATAAATCCTCTATCCTTATATTGAACATGATAATGTTCATAAAGATTTTATGAATACAAATAGATAGCATTGGCTCCCTTTTTAATGGTTGGGAATGAACCCTAAAAGTACCCTAAAACGACTATGTATTTCCTTATTTGTAGCATGGAAGTGATCATGGTAGAGTGGCATAATCCCTATTTTTCTTTTTTCATAGGTTCTTTTGCTACTCATGGATGGTGGATACACCACGGCATAGATCCGAATAGATATTTGGTTTCTTGCTTCAACTTGCTTGACTAGACTTTCCTTGATGATTGTTCGATTGTGCCTGCTGATGAGTGGTCACTGGCTTAATTGATGCATTAAGTGCAATGTTTTCCTTAAAGTTTTTCATACTACAGGATACGAGTTTGCTTAAAGGGGTGGAAATAGAAGCTTGTTAATGCTTGGTGCATATTTTCCATTAGATGTAGTAGGATACTAGTTATAGAGTGTCTTTGCCAATTATTTCACTTGAATCATGCTCCTCTTATGCTTGAGTTTGTGGTCACGCATTGAGTCTAACATAATAGTCTACAGGATATTGGTCAACATAGTGGTTTAAAAGCATTCGTTTCTAGTTCCGATAGAACTATCGTTTAGACATTGGTCATAATAGAAGTATGGAGGGATAAAATTCTTTTGTGGCTCCCTAAGTTTTTCAAAGCATGGTATTGTCTAGATTACATAGGTATTTTCACTAAGAAAAATTAATCCTCATGATGAAAATTTGTTTTGTTTCTTTTGACATAGTTGGTTTTGCTTCCATGTTTTTAGATCGAATGTATGGATGATCTTTTGCAAGCATAAAAGACATAGTATGTATATGTAGCACATGATCATGTTTACATATTTTCAACCTTGTGATCTATCATTATCTTGATGTGTGGATGTTCAATTTGAGTAGTGTTTTCTTATTTTATCGTATGTATTGTTGTGTCCCTACCTCTCCACAATGACTCAAATGTGATAGTATGAGGATGAAAGAGAAGTTCATTGTGAGTTTCAGGCATGCCTTCATTGTTGGAATATGTTTTATTTGCTTATGATCACATTAATTGTTCCAATGATATTGAGAGGAATAAGATGTTGCATGAGGTTCTCGCTCACTTGAAATCCTAAGGCCTAAGGGATATATTGCAAGGCTTGGAGTTCTAGCTGATGGTGGTGTAGGCATGCTCACCATTTGTGGTATTTTTTGGCTCTCTTTCCTTGCTTCTTTCAGACCTAGTCGAGGCCTTGTTGAAAGGCTCCACCTAAGGGATCTAAGAATCCTGCTACTATGAATGGCTCCCATAAGATAGGTCCTCACCAAATGGACCATGTTCTTACACCAAAGGCACTATCAACCCGAGATGCCAAAAGCCTTAAGCATCTCCCAAATCTCTCCCTTCTAGAGTCCTAAGAATATCTCATGTAGCAAAGTCTTAGGGGACTCAAAATCACCTTAAGGAGGTGAGGACACCATCGACTATCAGAATCAAAATTGTTGTGGTCAATGAGGAATCAAGCACTATGCCAAAACACTCTTCAATGGAGGACAAGATGGGACAATACTCGTTCGAGAGCCCTAAGAAGTAGAGAATCATAGGAAATTGTGGCACGCAATGTGCCATGGCATGTCATCAATTGTGAGCCCATAATATGAAGGGATGAAGAACACTAGGTGTGGACTAAGAAAGATGGAAATCTTCTCTTAGTAGAGCCTAAGTGGTGTCAAGGAGCTAAGTTAGAGAATAAATAATTATCTTCCATAGATATTAACCTCTTGAATATTGTCACCCTTTATGACTAAGCTTGCCTAGATCCAATCACAAACTTGACTTATTGTGGGGGCATGTCCCAATGATACACCGGCCCATCAATGCTCTTATTCTAGAGGGATTGAATTGTGGTCTTCATCTCTTGCTTGTCTTCTAGGGAAAAGATAATCCAAATTACTATGGGAGTCCAAGGATCTACCATGAGAGCCCCTCAATCCAAACCAAATAAAGATCACCACCAAGATATTAATCCCCATCATGTACAGTAAAGAGATTCACTTACTAGTAGAGGGGGAAAGAGATTGCACAGGGTGGAAAAAGGAGAAACAAATCTTAGGGGGGTCACTTATAATATGTAAGCAAAGCACGTGGGTTCACTAGAAGCAATTTTTTTGGCATATAGAAGGGTACCATTTAAAGGGTTAATTCACAGATTGAATAGAATAAGGGTATATTTTATTCACAAAAAATTCATACATAAGGACTTTTTAAATTAGGTGTTGAACAAACGTGATATAGAGGATTTACATATAGTGAACCCCTGGAGAAACAAATGGAAAGAACAACAATGAGGGAGCCTCAAAGTGTACCCAAGAAGAGAAAATAAGAAAGGGATTTGCAAAGTGGATATAGCACCAAAAAACAAGCCCAAAAAAAGTGCTAGATTAGAAATAAGTTGCACCCAACCTCCACCAATGCCCCTAATCCAAAGGCAACCTCTAAGAAAGGTCATTTGCATAGTTGTAGGACAACTAGAAAGATCCCCTAAGCATATGAATGGGCAAAAAAGCTACTACTATTGCTCAATGAACAAAAGGCCTCAAACAATGAGCTGTAGACTTGAAGCCTTATGTCGAAGGGTGACCCTGCCTCTATAATTGCTCAAAATGCAGCTCCACCTCGCTCTCATCCAAGCAACATGCCATCGGTGGCTTCAGCATCCCAGTGCTCCTTTGATGCCTACACAGAGCAAACACAGTCGCCACAGACAGCCTTAGCTCCATGCACCGATGACCTCTCACAATGACGCATCTCCAGTCCTTACCAAATCTTACAGCCCGCTCCTTCTCTACACCACCTCCATATTTTAGCTCCTCCACCCATAGATCCCTACAAGCTTCAACACCAACCACAAGAAAAGCTAAGAAAACAGGCAGGAAATGATCTTCGACATCACGTTCCATTATCTCTCCATCGTTTCTCATCTTTCCTTCACAAAAGTTCTCAGACCTTAGGAAAGGACACGTGGCATTTTGGGAACTAGCCCTAAGAGATAGGGTTGGTTGAGTTATTTGGGATTAGGTTTGCTTAATGGTCTTTGCTCAAATCAATACCACAAAAATTAACTTTACCTAACCTTGGTTAGCCAATGTGTGGTTGGTGGTTAGCAATACACGTGGTAGATAGGATCCTCGTTGGGCTCACCTTGGGTTTAGTCAGTGGCCACGTTTCACTAGCCACCTCAACAGGCCCAATTAGAACCACAATTGGCCACCTCAACATTGCACATTAGAGAGCCTCCTCCTAGGCATTGTTGCCTCTCCACATGCACACAGTGCATTTGGCATGTGACCTCTAGTGCCACATCATCATTATGACACCATCATCATTTTTTCCCTCTATTGTGATAAAAATGTAGATATCCTTCCGGGGGCCGTATCTTTTAATCCAGAGGGAATTTTGGAGCGCTCCAAAAAGCAAAATTGATCACGCTCTATGCACCTATCACATCATATCTCACATTTGAAACTCCCACAAGTTAGCATCATGCAATCCTCATCATAGGAACCACCTCTTGATCCACTACAGCATACCCAGCACATAAAATGAATTAAGATAAAATTCATTTGTTGTATTTCATGCATCAACGTGTAGTCTAGTTGTAGACTAGCACCGCCATAGAGGAGATCCAACTCCACCAAGCCAAGTCATCTATTGCCACATTACTTGACTAGTTCCCATCGGCGTCAATCCCTTTATCATCGGTGTACACATTCACTCTATCACTAGCTCAATTATCTTGGCATTTGGAAGTTCTGTACATCAATGACAATTGCCAGTAATCTTGCTTGGATTCAGGATCATTGCACACATCTTGCACACACATATGCCACCCATGTAAAGTCACACTTTGTTGATTATTTTTGGCATTGGTTCCTACACACATACATCAGCCTTGTACAACCTCTTGGCTAATCCCAACACATCAGTTCTCATCTTTATTTTATAGGCTCAATCCTTGGCACATCGCAGTTCTCACATGACTTGGCTTTGATTGTCTAGCATAAGAGCCCTAGTGGCAACTTTGATGAAGTGTTCTCATGGGTAGAAACTCTCACTGGTACATAGCTAAGCCTCTTTCATAAAGCTTTCATAGAGCACCAGACCATCTCCAGCATGGAGTTATTCACATCACATAGTTGATGATATACCATTCATGACTTAGGATGAGATCTGTGAGTGGAAAGAGAACCTTATTTGACCATTTATTGCCACAGGGTATATACCAGCCTATGATGCAAACTCGAGCCTCATTGGTCTTGAGTGATTGGACATAGATGTTCCACATGTTAGCATGGATTAGTGCGCAGCTTTTGATCATATACACTACTACTCTGTAAGCCTTCAACATGAGGCACATTTGAAAGTAAGCCCTCGGCACATTATGTACACGATCATAATTTGTACTCATTGTACAAGCTTCCACTTCATAGTCTTTGTGCTCACATATGCACATACTACTCTAATTTCTTTTTAATTTTGGATGGTCACATATGCACATATTACTCTGATTTCTTTTCATTTTGGGATGCTATCATATGCGCCAAACTAAACACAAAAAGTTTTTGTACATGCACCCTCTACTTACCCACTGCAATTTAAAGGGGGGTGTTGAGGATGGTGTAAATTGCACCATACCTCTAGGGCATTAGGGGCAAACCCTAACCCTAAGGGGTTCACATGTATATCTTCGTGTTCATATTCAATACAACTTAGTGTACAAGTAGCTATATCATGTGCACTCCTCTCTCTCTCCCTCTCTCACTTCTTCTATTAGTATTGCACCAATATGTTGCTCATGTAACAAGTTGAATCTAGGTTGTGTTGATGCAATATATTACTAGAAGAAACAACTTGTTGCTCAACAAATAGGTTGTATGCAACCTCTATGCAACTCAACCTCTTCCTCAAGTCCTATACCTTTTAAAAATGTGGCAAGGTGTCTAGGTTAGAACAAGTTTCTAAACATGGAAATTTTTCTCAATTTACAACAAGAAAATGGGGGTTCTTTGGGTTTATTGTCTAGGTTTTATAGTTTAATATTTGGGTGCAAACCAAGCTTTTAACTAAAAACATTATTTGCGGAATATGTGCCAAAAAAGCCTTGAATTATTTTAAGTGATTATTGAGTTTACTAGATCATTATTGATTCAAGGTTACCAATTTATGACTATTGAATTTTTAATTTTACTAGGCCAATATTATTCGCTAGATGTGGACTCTTTAGTATTGCAAGTTTACCCAAAATTATATTTTATAGGTCATTATTAGTGGAGATCACCATTTCAATACTTTGTCAAATTTTTATTTACTAGGCCAAATTTGTGTGGAGGTGAGAGGTGACCTATGTAGAGTTGCAACTTTACCCAATTTAAGAGTCTAGTACACCATTATTGAGTGGAGGTCACCATTATAGCATGTTACACTCTTCAAAAAAAAAGGAAGCAAGGAGCAGTTATAGGCATTTTTTGAGTCTAGTGGTGAGAGGTCTTGACTCTTGAACAATATCTAGAAGACTCACAAGATTTGTAGCCTAAAAAATGTGGTTATCCGTGGTGCCCTTGAGTACATTTGGTTAAAATAAATGGTTAGTACAAGAATACTGAGGATTGAGTCAATAAGGGAATCTTAGGTAAGAGAAAAATGGTGTGTAGTATACATTGAATAGAAACACACTTAGTAATTGTCTCTTGAGTGAGTACAATCATAGGGAGAAAAGGCTAATTAAGTACTAGTATCCCAACTGGCTCTTTTAGGGTGTTGAGGAGGCTTTCGTGGCTATGGGACAACGGTATTCTTTTTGGGGTTGGTGAGAAGGCTTGCATGGCTATGGGACAAAGATGTGGGATGCTCCACATCTAGTGATCTTAGTGTTAACACTTGACGGAGGTTGTTGTAGGGCATGGATAGAGAGTGTGTGTATGAACTTGCATGGGATGTGACTAGTACTCTCATGTGCCTTAATTTTTAGGGTTGTTCAAGATTGTTCATTACATATTAGCAAAGTTGAAGGTAGCTAGAATAAGATTCATGGATCATGTCAGTCCATGTTGGTACTTGTTGGCTTGGCCATTTAAGGGTGGTCAGATTTCATTGTTGGTCTCATCTTATGTGGGTGGGCACATCTGTACGTAGTTCTTGGCCCATGGGAGGTGTTGGAAATGGCGGTGGGACAATTCCCTCATGTGTGGCATCATGATTGATAAGGGTAGAGCCCCCTTGTTTGCATTTGTGAGACATGAACTTAGGGGAAAATAGTAAAGTCATAAATTGATGATCCTTGAATGTATGATTTGATTCAAGTCCCTCCTCTCATCCAAGCCGGCTCCTTTTGGGGTGTTGTAGAGGCTTGCATGGCTATAGGGAAAAGGTGTGGAACCCTTTACATCCTGTGCTTTTGGTGTTGACATGTGGTCCCTCTAGGTTGCTTACATGTATGCATGTATGGATGTATGTATGTATGTATGTTGCTACAAGATGTTGTCATCTCTATAGGTGGAATCTATTATACATTTAGTTTTATTGTGATTACTATGGAGTAGCATACCTATCCAGCACTATTGGGACGACCTTGGCTTAAAATGCAAAAGTACTACATGATTGGATTTAAAAGAGATGATCATTAAAATAGATAGTCAAGATGTACACATTTCTACAAGTCCTCGGAAGGTTCCAAGTAACTGTCAGCCAAAGGATTTGGAAGTCACAAACGCATTTCCTCCATGAGATTGAGGGAATCACAAATACTACCTATGTATGTATGTATGTATGTATGTATGTATGTATGTATGCATGCACGCATGCATGTATGTATGTATGTATGTATGTGTGTGTATGTACGCATGCACATATGTACGTATGTATGAATATGTAAGATGGGTATAAACAATATTATGGGTGGTGGAATTATCGAGCGATATAATAGCAACACCTTAAGATTCTTCAACATGTCAAGAAAAAATTATTTCTTACCTTATCTTGTCATTTAGATCGAGGTGAAAATTGGTAGCAATGGTGGATTTTAATGTCTCCCAATGGCCATCATTGCCCTTAAATAGTCACATGCACATTGTCTTCATTGAAAAAATGCATGGAAGTACTCCTTTCCCTTTCCAATGTTTAAGCTTGAACTTAGGAATTATAGTTTCTACAATCAAGATACATACACGGTGTTTGGAATTCAGCTGATGACTACCATGAATGTTAATGGGAATGTTAGGTTTGGGTGCCATTGATATTAGCCCTTTCATACATAAATAGTATCTTCTTTCTGGTTTACAAGTGGTAAGTACTCAATGTCAAAAAGATTGGGTGGTGGTTGTTGGTCCTCCATTCCATCAATCATGCTTAATGCAAACATGATATGAAACGCCAATGGTATTAAAGGTGATATGGACTAGGGTTACTTATATGGGCTGATCTACACCATGTTTAAAAAGATACCCAAGTATACTTCATTATTGATTTTTTTCATATCTTGATTTTAAATGTTTTTTCAGTGAGAATGGCCCATTTACATGTGGAGCGTCATCAAAAGAAAATAAATTATTCCATGAGAATAACATAAAATGATATCTCTATAAGAATTACATAAATGGTTTTTCTATGAGAATAACATAAAATGACCCCATCTACATGTGGAGCTTCATGGAAAGAAAAGAAATTATTCTCAAAGTGTCCATTATAAAAAATTCATTTGAGCCTCAAATGTTACATAATTAGAGCATACTTAGCAAATCTTAAGTATGTAGGAATAAAGATAGGAATAAAGATAGGAATAAAGAGAGAATAACGTTTACGTCTTAACCATGTATTGTTTAACTTTCAAGTAGAATAACTGTCGTAACCTCCAAGGAAAACCATCACGCTCAAAAAGGTGCATCTTTCGAGCAATCACCATTATTGTTAGAGACGGAGAGTGCTAAGAGCTACACTAATTTGTCAAAACCCAGGTCATATATTTGTGGAAGGCAACAACAATTTGCTTTGGATAATATTGAAGACGACTTAGCACGAGTTGGCAGGTTGTAGTAAGAAGGAAGGTAGCGTATGATGGAGCAGTTCGGATCTTAACATTTGGTAAGAGGTCCCCCTGCAGACCTTAACTTTGTTGCATGGCGATCGCAAGTCGTCGAGAGCCATTGTCAAGGTAGGTAACACTCGAACCAAACAGGGCCCAAATCCGTTCGTGCTTTGCAATCTTGTGGGCTTATCGTCACCGATTTGTTTTCGTCACAGGAATGGTCTCATTTTCCACGCCGGCCTGTGCTGTGTACACACTCTTCACAGCCCAGAGCTGGGGTTTCTGAGCTCAAACGCTTTGGTTCTCTGCAACACATGCGGTCACGGGAAGCCAACGCGTTGGTGATCTGCAAATGCAGTCAGGGAAGGGAAGCGTTTGCTTAAACTTTGCTTTCCAGCTGGAGAAGGCACGGAGTGAGGCGTCATTCTTACCGCAAACCTCCACCGAACAGGTCGGCACGACGCAACGACTGGGCAGATGACATTGCAACCGCAAAAGGTTTGAAAAGCCTGTCGGCCAAGATCGAAGATAGCGAGAGGGAATCCACACACACACACTCAACTTTGTCACTTGTACAATCAAATTTTGCCACTTATGCACACGAGGAAAGCTAAGCAAGGATGTTGAATGGAATAAGTCTTGGTAGAAGCTACGTCGTTTCCGAGACGGGAAAGAGGTAGCTGTGAGAGTGAGGGATATTGCCATTTCTAAAAGTAGCAAGATTGCCGCACTCCCTTGCCAAGGCTAATAGCTAACATACCGTTCCCACGACACGCTATGGTGGCCGATTTGCCCAAAAATGCCGCTGCCCGGGCTTGTTCCCACAACAAACCCTTGAGAAATCGGCTCCACATCGTAGTTCCATTGGAAACAAAAAAAAAACACTCTCTACCTAGGAACCAAGCATCACTCTAAGACAGAGGCCTTTTTTCGACGTTGTCTACTGACGCTTCGTGGGCACGGGCACGAAGATCATCGGTACGATTGGAGGACATGGAAGCTGTCGGTGTAGATGTCGAAATATCAGCTGGTATGGTAGTCGATATATATGTAGGTATAGGGGTCGGTATATACCGACTAGTACCAACGCCTCCCACTGACATTTGCACTGATTTCTAGGTGTAATTTTCTATATCGATGGTTTTACAGAATGTCATTTCCAAAGATCCCAAATAATTTTGGACCACAAGTTGTAATTTGAAAGATAAAAAATATAAGAGCATATACACCAAAATTGAGATCAAAACACTCATATATTGATCGTGAACTTAACATACAAATTAATACACAAAATGTCACTATAAAAATGTGAGGGCCAAATTACACATAGGAAGTCTTATCGATGTCAAAACAATGAATCAGTAGCATTTACATCGATGGCTTCATCTTGAGCCAAGTCTTGCACACCAAATATGTATATCTCAAGGTTTACATACAATTGATCACCTACATCATCATCCCTTATTGTATGTCTACCTAAGACTTGATCCTCTAGTTCACTGACCTCTAGTTCTCCCTCTTCTTCCCCAAAGTCGTGATCTCCACCTTCCTCCATTACAATGTCATTATTGTCACCTTGTTCGTGGCCCATATCATCATCATCCTCTTCCCTAGATCTATCGACATCATTATTTGGATCTTCTATCAGCATCTCCGTATCCACATTCCTATCTTCAAAAATGTGTTTGCTTCCGGGAGCAACCTGGACACGTACCACCATCTTGGATCCAAACGATCCGGATAAAAAACCACCAACATTGAACATACAAATTAGGTGCTCATAATTATGTTCATTTATGCTTAAGTATGAATATATATATATATGAACATCTACCAACATTTGTTTGAAAACAAAGATATTAGCTTTTAATCAATTCATTAGTATGTACCTGTTCATAATGCTCTGGAAGAACAAAAGTATTACTTTCATCGGTCCAGGGTCTGGTGGAGTCAATGGCAAAGAAATCCCTGCTGTCTCTCTTGATTGTAGCATTATAAGGAGCATTATAGATAGTTCTAAACCATTTGATATCAAGAATAAATTACTAAATCGTCTAAAATCAACTTCATAAATGTCACGTATGGTCCCACAATAATTTAACTTATGAGGAGAGAAAATTGGTATTTAGAAGCACTTGCTCAGCTATCTTGTACAAAGTTAACCATGACTCCACAATCATATGTGACTAGGATGTGACTCTCCTTGAACCGATGCGCACGAAAATGCCATCCATGTGACCACAATGCATTGTACTTTTTGTACCACAAAAGAACATGATTAAAACAATGAGGATGTATTTTGTAGCGATTGTGATCATAAATACCCAAATTAAGTAGAAAGGTAAAAAACTTACATGTTGCATACATCCGATTGCAAGCTCCTACTCTCGATCGGGTATGTCCTCTCCATCATCTTCAGCTTCACGAAGAGCTTCTTATAGCTAATCACGGGACATGTGTCTGGGGAGAAGAGCAAGGTCCGGTGGATATGGCACCCTCTGCATGTGCATGACTCTAAATCTCGTCCTCTCATTTATTCTTTTTTCTTTTGCCTCTTCATATCTCTCCATCCATCTTTGCATCTTGGGACTATTGAGGATACAAAACATATTGAATTTCTATGTTTGCTCTTCGTTCATCTTTTTTTCAACCCCTTTACCTTGGGGAACCTCCACAATGACACGATCATCTTTTTTTCAACCCCTTTATCTTGGGGAACCTCTGCAATGACACAATCATCGTCCTTGATGTTCCAAGCATGTGGCATATCGGGATCCATGGATGCAAGAAACTCTGTGATGTATACTAATGACTCTTGCAAAAGCCATCCCTCTGCCATGCTTGCTTTGGATCTAG